>NW_023595962.1:1047897-1070465 GCF_011947565.3 Pollicipes pollicipes
GTTGTGTGACTTCTGCGATACATGACCACTCACGCAAGTAAATCGAGCTTGTTGACGTGTATTGCAGGCGGTTTTTGCCAAGCGTCTACTTGTTTTACGGCCCGGAAAATAGCACCCATCTGACTTTTACAGCGATCTCCATGTTGCCTCGCTGATGCTGTGCTCAATAAACTGTATGAACAATAGGCCTCTCATGCGAAGCCCGACAAGCCCAAATATCGGTCACCACATTCAGTTCCTCTTCCCATGCGCAACATCTGATGCACTGATAAGGCACGCAGAGCAAGAATCAAGTCTGTATGTCTCACACAGCTCCTTAACGTACTCTTGTTACGCTATTTTATAGTTTATCTGTCAGGTCCAGTATAATACGACTAATCTACGTGTTCAGCACGTCTTAAAGTGGCGTCTTTTCTACAGAGCAAGGCCTCAAGTAAAATACGAGTGTCACACGATATGCTTCCAGGCGGCGAGGCCGGTTCATTCCACGAAGGATTATCATGCTTTAGGTGTGAATGTCCTATAACTCATAGTTAACACATATGCATACATCGCCAGACTACATCCACCTATCACGTTTTCTTGTGTATCATTATGTTCAACATGTCGGCTCCACGCCGTATTCTGTTGTTAACAGGTTGAGGTTGAGGCAGATGTCTATGGGTTGAGGCAGATGTCTACCGACGGACAGCCCGCGTCCAGGGCTTAGGGGCCAAAGCCCAAGAGTGCATGGCTCAGGCGTAAAACCGAGAGCAAAGAGTTGACGATGGAACAGGTGCTGGGTTGTCAGTCCGGATAACAAGACACAGGGGTGTGGGGTACTGATGAAGAGCCGGGGATCCAGGGTCCGGGGAGCGGATGCAGAGTCCGGGGCTGGAGTATGGGGCACAGCCTGTGGGTGCAGGGCTTGGGGAATAGACTCGAAATCCGGGGGCGGGGTCTAGGGTACGGGTCTATAGGTGAAGGGCCCGGACTGTGGATGCGGAGTCCAGGCCCGCGGGGTTTGTTTTTCTCTAAGAAACTCTAACAACTCTAACAACTCTATTGATCCAATCAGTTGTTTTTCATTACTAACGTCAGTATATGTTACTTTCTGTTGCAAGTACACAGATTTAACCTTATCGCAATCAACGGATCGCAAGCATCTATTCACCTTTATTTTTATACATTTTCGGTGAAATTGTTGTGTTTTATCTGTTCAAGATCTGAAACTTTACGGCTTATTTTGAGCAGACTGCTGAAGAGCTAACAAATGCAATTGCTAGGCACTAGGTATGAAACCATCTTTGTCCCAAAGAAAACCCACTCCGTTTTTCAGGGGTTCTTCAAAAGGAGCTACCAATCCATACCTTGGAATAACATAAGCCACACAACTGCAAGCAGTGCCAGTATGCATAAATCAAAACTGAACCTGCGTTTACCTGGGTCCATATGATGCCTTTTGAGTCATGTGCCTGTACGTGTGGACCTTTGCCTGTACGTGTGGACCTACGTGTGGACCTAAGGAATTAAACATGGCACTTTTACTGGCCTACATACGCAAATGACTGTGACATCGGTAGTATATGTGAAGCTTTGAACTAGCACCCCAAATAGAGAGTGTAAAGGTTGCAAGGACAGGTGCAAAATGACATGCACAAACGACACATGTGGCTATGTCCTACGAGAGAAAACTGCAGCTGGAACTTAGCTGAAGTCAATGAACAGCATCGATATCAAAGTACAGTACTGATCCCGAGGTACAACATTGATCCCAATGTAGTGTATTAATGCGGAAGTGCAGTATTGATCCCGAACTAGAGTATTCATTCCGAAGTAGAGTATTTATCTCAAAGTGCAGCACCGATTCTGAATTACTGTATTGATCCCGAAATACAGTAATGATCCCGAAGTACACAACCGGTCCTGAAGTACACTACTGATCCCTGCATTCTGGGAGTATTTTATAGCTCGCCCTTTCTTCAGGACCGGTGACCATAGTAAGCTCTCCAATTGCCATCCCATATCCACTGTTTCGGTGATTGCTGAAGTTATACAGCATGCCATCCAACAACAGCAACAGCAACAACAACGGCAGCAGCAACATTTGCAGCTATCTTTCCCACGATCATCACGTCTCCCCCTCCCAGGACGGCTCCCGTCGACGGAGACAGTCCCGATACCCACATCCGACCGCGTCCTGGTGATCGGAGAAGTGAGAAAGGGATCGGAGCGAATCCGCGCATGAGCACCAAACCGTGAAAAAGTAGTGATGTGTTGCATCGCCTGTGGGCAACGATGTTTGTCATCGTGTGAGCTTTGTTGTGAAGATTTTCGCACGCATGCCATGATCTCATGTTATGACGCCGCGCTAGAAGAGGTCACGAGATTCCGGGAGCTGATAGTTTTCATCACAAGCCGATGGCGCGGAAAGACCACCAGCATTTTGCGGAAAACCGCCAGATTCGAAACATGTCCTGCCAAAAGGCTGGGTTGGCGGAGCAGAACGTGAGGCAGGTAGGTGAGTGATTCGGAGAAATGTGGGCTGCAGAGCGCATGCCAAAAGAAGATGCACCTTTTGCACGGCAACTTCCTGCTAAAACCAGGGAATCCTCAAATATGAAAGCGCATTATAAGCTGAATTAAGGCCGCTGGCCCACAGGACCGGAATAAAGGGTTTGCAATGAAAGGAATGCTGCCAGTCGCCGCAAGCAAGGCTATATCCGATAACTTGCAGCTTTTCCGGGGATGCGCAGTCAAAGGATGTTCTGGTAACGATGAACAGTTTGAAAGTGGTCGGGGTTGGAAAAACGGTTGTGGTGGACGAGCCGTCCTTTGGGAGAGGAGCATCAATGCAGAAATACCATCAGACGGGAATAAATTTGGAACCATCCACGCAGAAAAACCATCAAACGAGCACACATCTGGGTGCTAGAGATATGTAAAGTACCATGTGGAAACTTCGGACGCAATTCAAAACCAGCAGTGCAACGAAACGGCCTCCAAGGTATTCAAGCATGTCGCTGGTGGAGCATATTGACCTATCATAATGGCCGGCCCTTGCCGACGTATCATGTGACGGCTGCAGGAACCAATCAGCAGCACTCATTCAATGTGTTCAATTCTTTGAAAATCCAAATTTACGCCACTGGCTTCGCTCCATTCTCCTGTTTTTTTTCCGCGAAAGAAGGTTATTATTACTGTCTTATCTGTGTTTATTTTTGGTGATGATTCAACTCGATTTTTATGGCACATGGAGTGAATTTTTCCCGAACCTTGCACAATCGGGCTCAACGTGATAAGATGGACCATTTCGGCGATGAAATCAGTGGTGTAAATTTGCATGCATCATATCCGTTCTTTAACAGGACGCATCGGTGAAAATGCACGAGACCAGAGAGAGGAAAAAACAAACACCGGGTACAAACATCGATCCATTATCCATCCAGAACATTCAGATAGTATCTTGGGCATACACAACAGCATTCAACAGAACCATTTTCTTGGGACACGTATCCGCATGCATCCTTAGTGTAGTGGTCAGCTCTGTTTGATGTTTCAGAAACTCACGTTATAATGGTAACGCAGGTAGTACTTGCATGGTTTTTATTATGGACTCAAGCGATGGCCAGTGATGGGGCTTGCGACGAGGCGGGGCAAAACGATACCTGGATACCGTGTTCCGTGATTAATGCCTGCGAGAAAGCAGGATATACACAGAAAGAACAGATCGTTTCAGTCTGCCCCTTTAGTTGTCGGTGCTACAATTCGAAAAAAGGCATCACTCCAGAGGTCCGGCACCGCGTAGAACGAGACAACAAACCTGCCGGAAATGCAGAAGACCCACCTCCCAAGCCTCATCAAGTACGTAGGAACGACTTCTTCCCCATATTCCAGCATGCCGCATCTGTTCCAACAGCCACACGAATATTTTCAAAATACCAAGACCTGTGCCTCCAGCCGGAGCAAGGGGGGCCGAGGGGAGAGCCGGGCCAGACTCGGGCCCCGGCCCCGGGGGTTCCGCTGACGTCAGAGGCACGCCCGCGCCTGGCGGCAGCCACCCAGGTGCTGCAACTGCCGCGTCTGGACAAGAGCCTCCCGGCCACGTCACGGGCCCCGGCGTGACCAGCTATCCCCAGCCGCCCCTGGGGCCTTCCCCATCCTCGAGCTTTATCTACCACCGCCCGGCGAACACCACCTGCGCCCAAGCCGAGCGGGCCTGGAAAGGCTGGTGCTATTTTCTGACGGAAGAGGAGCACCCAGGATACTATTCCAGGGCCGCCTGCGCAAAAAGCCACGGGCACTTTGTGGAGATCAGAGACAGGTATGAGAACGAAGTAATTCGTGGCCTCCTGCACGACATCGGTGAACTGTATGGCTATGTGGAAATTGGGCCAGTCGATATTTACACCCACATGGAGCCGAGGTTTATGCCGTTTGCGACACCGACATACGAGATATGGAGTATGTGCTTCGGGTCCAATCATGAGTGTCTATGTCAGGCCATGCGCAGCTTGCCTAATGACGGCTTTTGGCATTACCGAATGTGCGAGACAGAGCACCGTGTTGTCTGCAAGAGACCCGAGCCCCAGCCGAGGAAGGCCCAGTGAGCCCCTGCCGAGGGAAGCCCTGTGAGCCCCTGCCGAGGGAGGCCCTGTGGGCCCCCGCCGAGGGAGGCCTGATGCACGGCACTGATGACCGGGCTGACGGGCGCGCCTCTGGGGCCAGCGCCGGCCGACAGCACCGGCCACCAGCGAGCCGGCACCAGCAGCCCGCTGTCCCACTTCGGCCTCCGGCTGTCCGCGAGGCGGCGCCACCGGCGGCGGGAGGCGGTGCGGGCTTGACTGGACGACACTGACCTGGTCGGGTCACTGGCCCCGAGAGGCTGTGCGTGCTGCCTCCCGCGGAGAGGGACTGTCAAGCGTACTATCGCGACGCGAATATCGACGAGGATGCGTTCATCTCGGAGTGTTGTTTCTGGAAGCGAGCTGCGGTGATGCCGTGACCGTGGCGATCTGATGACATTACAAGTAAACTGGCGTTCGCGAATCGAGTTTGGACCTTGGCAGCTCGCGTGCGGCGGACTGCCGTCAGATGCTCGGCGGGGATCTGGTACCGGAGCGCGCTCGGCTCACTCCGTCGGCAGCTGCGGCCTTGATGTTGACCTTGTACTCTAGAAACCAACCGGGACTCCGGAGGCATGTCTGAAGGGAGAATTCGTTTTGATCAACCGTACTTACCTGCCATCCAACATGAGCCGCGTAGGTAAAGAGACAAATAATATTGCAACGACGTTGTTTGCAGCCATGTATCAGCAGTCCCAAAGAAGACACCTATGTAAAGATATCATACGCATCATTTGTTGAGCTATAATCATTGGCGTAAATGCAACTAAGACGATTCTCCCCGAAAACTGGTAACGGAAATAGCTGCGCATTCGTGTGTTTTTACGTTTTGAACCTTTCTTCCAGGCATTGCTTCGTTTGCGTAGTTGATCGAAAGTCTTGCTGGTGTAGAGTATGCCTGGGAGTGGAAATTAAACAGTAAGGTTAAACTACATACACCACAAAACAAACTGCAGAGTCATTCTTAGAAAGATAGTGGGCGTGCATAGGGATGTGGTGTGTGAATGTGGATGTAGTGAGCGAGCATGAGGATGGCAGAAAAGTTTTGAATGAAATGCGCAAATTTATGCTTTTCGGTATTCGTATTCCGTACGTAATTCAACAAACTGCGTCCGTAATGTGTTTTCTCTAGCCTATATTACTAGCCTAGTTTTCATAGCATAGTTTTCTCTAGCCTATATTACGAGCCTAGCTTTCATAGGATAGTTTGCGCTAGCCCTATATTACGGCCCAAGCATATTCGACACATGTCCTCTGTCGCCAGAACTTGGTCCCGGTTCTGGGTATCACAGATTTTTACGTCCTGTAAGACACCTATCAATGCCCCACGCCCCCCCCCCCCCCCCGTTTGGGTCTTAACACGCACCCGGGTGGCCGGCTAGATACCCTTCGCTCGGGTAGGGTGGGGGTCAAATTGACCCCCTAAGATCTCTGGAACTAAGAAAGCTAGAGACACCAAATTTACAGGGTGTGTTGACCTGTACGTGAGCTCACTGAGGTCAAAGTTTCAGGTTCCTAGGTCATGGCCTTCAGGTCAAACAAAGTCAAGTTCCAAGTCGGTCTCCAAAGTGCCCCCAGAATCTAGATAGCCGTTTCTAAGCAAAAGTTCGCTTTTTCAAGGTCAGTGACCTTGTTTACCTTTTGAAGGTCAAGGTGACCAAAATCACACAAGATTGCTTTGAGTTTTGCATTTGATTAAGGGACAAAGATTACGCTAGGCAGTATGTTCCTAAAACAAAATGTTGACCTGGGTCAGTTTAGGTCAATGACCTATTCTGACCCCTAAGAAGTCCACGGAAGATGTATAATGCGGTTCCTGCTACCAATAAACTCGAAATGAGCACCAGGAACAATCCCATACAGCAAGCCCTAGAGTAACAAAACAGGTTGGTTTTGACCTTGGTGTGACCTTCGTACCTGATCTTTGGTCGATGCAATTTGCTCACTCAAATGTTGTGTTGCCTAAGAAAGCATCTCAGAGATGTATGGCGTCGTCTAACACTCCTTTGTTGTATAAGATTAAAGGATTCCCTAGAAATTGCCTTCGCTGAAAGCATGACCTCACTTTGACCTGCCAGCATAGGTCAGCGACTTTACAAGGTATATCTAAATTTTGTATGCCAAACGATCCGCTATTTAATTTTCTACAGCTGTGCAAAATTTGTCGCGGCTACGCCCCGCCGTTCGGAAACCATTCTGGAGAAACCTTCGGGGGGGGGGGGGTCGATTTGATCCCCCACCCGAGCGCGTGTTAAAGCATGGAGCTTTCACCTAAAAGGCTACGAGGAAGGACCAAACCATCAGCACGGTTACACGTGCGGGTAAAGTATTATTTGCTTGAAGTTTATCCCTCCAGCCACGGGTGAAGTACCGCACTTGTTTTGAGCTTGGGTGGAAACTTTTACGCATGGGTAGCGTCTTTTCCTGGGAGCTGTGTGCTGCAGCTGTCGAATTGCTTTAAAAGGAATGGCTCACGTTTGAAGATTTTAAAGCAAGCATCAGATATCACAAACTGAGCTCACTTATATCTACTGGACTACTTTTAAGTGAAAGACTGCGCTAGACAACACAATTTCTCTATGTACTAAATATCCTCCTCAATACGCCATTGTTCGATTGCGTCATCATGCCTTGCGCAACACTTACAATTAATTGACGGTCGTTTTTACTTGGAAATTGCGCTCACGAACGCCAAATATGAACAACTCGACAATTACATTTTCTTGGCCTTGATCGCCGAATGACCCATGGAATGCCATGAATTGAATGATATCATGGCGTCATGGATGCTTGGCTGACCTTCGAATGGCCTACACAAAAAGTCTGGACACCTTCGTGGGCGTGTAGCTCAGAAACTAGAGGGTTTTAGTCTGGGGTGTCGATTGGTATTCTTTTGTGAGGGCTTTGCCCACCCCCCATTGTTGAGTTGCCCCCCCCCCCCCCCCAATGTTGGCTTGGCCCCGCAATGTTTTCGGCGGAAATACTACAAAAAAAAAACGTGGATGAAAGTTGGCCATAACACAAAGACTATGTTCCTTGATCTTTCCGCGTAGTGGCGCCTCGTGCCACTTCCATAACAAAGTCATGATTGCCCTCACCATATGGTACAAATCGTAACAGCTGAGCGGATAAGCGATACAATAAAGTTCACATACGTAGCGCCATAAGACACGCAATGGTCTGTGAGGTTAAAGTGAAAAGCTCTGGAATATGGGATGACCTAAGTCCTTCATGGCTAACCCCGTCCTGTCTCCCCACTCGCCTCCTACGAGTGCGTGCCGCCTCTCATGACTGCCATAGAAGAGCGTCATCGGCGCCCTAAGGTGGCCTCTAAAGAGGCGCCTTCACATGCCGATCAGAAGAGACGCGTGCGTCCAGTGCCTGCTCCCTGGATCTCATCTTGCATAACTTCTATACTGCCTAAACTCAAGAGCTTTATAAATTATACAAAGATTGAAAACATACATTGAGTTAAATAAAAAGGGGGCTACATTCGGTGATAAAAAAATGTGTGGGGGGGGGGGGGGGGGTAGGTGGTCGGGCCTTCGTTGCGGCCCTCCCAATAATTTACGAAAACTGGCATCCCTGGGTTTAGTTGGTGATTTCAGTCAAAACCCCACACGAATGTGGAACACTCCCTTTAAGGTGCGAGCTGGGGCTACAGCCAACTTAATGAGTAGAAAATTACACCCATGTCAGAGTTTGTGACTAATGTGAGTTTAGTTGAGAATGGTTTCTGCTCTTGTGTTTGTATTTCAGTATCCCAGAAGGTCGATGTAAATAGTTGCACCTAACTGTAGGTTTGACAGTTATCAAGTCATTGTGATGTGCGCCTGAATGTGCAACGTACCATAAGTTATGTGTTGACGAAATGCCACACTTTCTTTAGTTTGAGAACCTTATATTAAAATGTAGCTTGCCTGTCTTATCATGCGTGCAAACAACTAACTTCTTTTCCATTTACATTTATTATCAGCAATTGCTGGTTCATGTGTACAAATTTGTGGCTAACAAAACACGAGTGAAGTAATGCTAGATGTGGAACACCCACAAATATCCACAATACTGTCAGCAATGCCTGGTAAAAGCCCTGCGTGCCTATCAAGCCGTGCCCTGCGGCCTTGCGGGTTCACAAGTAGAGGCACTACACATGCATACGCATTAGTAAAAACTGTAGGCGCCGTCGTACATTAAATGTCATTTACAATACAATCAATGCCACTACACTGTCGGAAAGTTAACATATACCATGCATTATTCCTAGCCACAAACGTCAAACACCGGTGCCATGCTCCAAAAAACGTGCATCGCAACATACCGAACGCGACTCATTGGACGCCTGTGGCCGGACCCCGCCCGCAACTGCCAGCGCGGCCTTTACGGCGCGCTCTCCAGCCGGTGCTGCCACCTGGATCGCGCACAGGTCGGCCAACACCGCGTCCTGGTATTGGCGCCGCATGCTGGTGCCGCCATGGACGCCGTCTCCGCATTCAAAGTTCAAGTGCCAAACCTGGGCGGGGCTAAGCGTCTCGGGCGCGTCCCACAGCCGGGAGCATAGCCGGCGCACGAACACGGTGCTGACGGGCAGCAGTGACGACCAGATGGTCAGGGAGGGCACCTGAGACACGGGCAGAGACGTCAGGGAGGGCACCTGAGGCACGGGCAGACGCGTCAGGGAGGGCACCTGAGACACGGGCAGAGACGTCAGGGAGGACACCTGAGGCACGGGCAGACACGTCAGGGAGGGCATCTGAGGCACGGGCAGACACGTCAGGGAGGGCACCTGAGGCACGGGCAGACCGTCAGTCGGCACCAGGACAGGTAACTAGCACGCGACGCACTGGGTAGCTGTACACTTGAACCACACGACGTTCTGGGGAGCTCTGCACTCGAACCACACGACGCACTGGGGCGCTGTGCACTTGAAGAAGGGAGGCGAGGGAACCCACGCGGCACAGCACTCTGTACATTTCGCGACAGTTTACCCGGGCAGACTCTGTATATATCCCTTGTGACATGTGCGAGCTTGGACCCATGCTGTGCGTGAATCAAGTACAAGCAACTAACGAGTGAGATTTTTGGTGGCTGGTTGAAACCCTGGCTCAGACATATAACGATGTGTCACTGCTAGTTAAGTTAGTCATTTCGTGCCATGAACATGCCGATGGCAGGGGGAGATGAGGACACCGAACTAGAGGAGTCTCAATTTACCTTCAAACATCTCAAACGCATCACAGTTGTCACGTCATCTTCGAAGTGGGTGAGTAATGTAAATGTGAGTTGTTCAGTGCGTTTGCGAGGAATATTATTCAAATAGATAAGACAGTAGTCAGAGCATTATTCCTCGAAGAAAAGCCAGGAGAATGGAGATATAGTCGGGTATATCTCGGGCAGCTGAATTATATCTCCATTCGCCTGGCTTTTCTTCGAGGAACAAGTATATGACTACTGTCTTCTATTGGCCAGGCTCCACCGCGTCAGTGAAAGTGCGATGTTATCTGCCCATATCGATCTCTTTTCAGGATCGAGAACACGGGCCCTGAGAGCAACACTGAGATCCGTGGTCCAGTCCCGCGCACTACGTCTAGTCAACGCTCTCCAGTTTGCCGCCGCTACCTAGCCCCCCCCCCCCTCCCCCCCCCCCCCGTCTCGCACATTCCCACGCGGACGCGCCCGAGGCTCACCTCACCCACCGCGCTCACCTGGGCTCTGAGCTCATACACGAGCGCGTGCAGCGTCGGCAGCACCGGCGTGCCCTGTGGGTTGCCGTCATACTTAGGTATGATATACCGCTCATCCAGGCGCCAGACGACCCGCGTGAGCCGCGACAGCCGCCGCAGCGCCGCCGTCGCCGTCGCCAGGTGGCGCCGGAACAGCAGCGCCGCCCGCGAGTCCAGCTCGGCGCGGCCGATCCGCGTGAAGTGCGTGTACCAGAGGCCGGCGTTCAGCAGGACCAGGTGCGGACACCGGGACGGACGGCGCTCGCACGTCGCCGCCGCATCCGCGAGCGTCCACACGGCGTACTCGTTCAGGAACGGCCGCCACACGAACTGCAGTGCGAGGAGCGGCGAGGAGGCGGCGAACGAGCACCAGCGGGGGTCGGTGGCGCACCAGCGCTGCGGAGGCAAGTGCTCGCCTGTCCCGAGCCCATTCGCCAAGCCTTCCTTGCGTGGCACGCGCACTGGTACGCCCAGCCGCTCGCCGAGGTCCTGGTAGAGCGTGCGCAGGCGCGAGTCGCCCACGAGGAGGACGAAGGTGCGCCGTCGCTGGCGCCTCTGGCGCCGGCGCAGGCACGTCTGGAGAGACGATGCGACAGGTCGCGGCGGCCGGCACAGCGGCAGATCGAAGGTGGTCGCCGTCAGCTCGCTGTCGTACTGAAGTGCCGTCGTCAGCCGGTAGATGGCAGCGCAGCCGACATCGGCCGATTCCGGCCCCGGTGATTCGTCGGACGCGGCGAGACCTGTCGTTGATTGGTCCGGCCTATCCGAGCCTGTGGGAGGTGACAGTGGTGATGGCGGGGGCGGTGAGGGTGAAAGCCGCGTCGCAAACGCATCATAGGGGAAGCGCACGGTTGCAAACGCGTCACAATGCTTCCGGGCCGATGCACGTGTGGACGTGAGTCATGGACGTAAGGTGATAATCGTTCTCAAGCATCTGCCCGGTGCGGTGGAACAAACGGTTGAAGGCCGGTGACGTTCTCAGGTTGTTGTTTTGACATCGTTATCTGTAGCGGCGCTCGGTAGCACAGTTCACCAATGTGGTCCCATGCATCTGTCTGCAACCTGTAGTATCTCTCAATCTGTTTGAGTGTGTCTGTTCATTTACTGGTGCATGCACAGCAATTTGTATCAACGTTTTAGCTCAACTGTGTGCGATCCGTAGACTGAGGCTAAATCTCCTACTTTTCTGTGCAACATAAGACTATGCAAAGTTGTGCAACCGGCGCATGGAGCCAAACAACGTACATTGTACCGTCCGTTCACTAAATGTCTGTCAAGAAGACCCACGCTCAGTCCAGGCTCAGCCCACGGACAGCCCAAACAAGCAGCACCTTCAAAAATTCAAAAAACCTCAAAATTTGATACGCGAAAGGCCTTCACGATATTCGACTTCGCCGTAAATGCAATTTTTCGGCTTCTATCATTATTTTCACAACTCCGCCTTTCGGTTGTGCCCATTCACCAACCCAGGCATATCATATACTACAAATAGTCGTCTTTGTCCGACAAAAAGTCAAAGGCCTTTCTGGGCTCGTTCAAGCAGCACAGACTTTGAGATACATCAATGTTAAGCCAACATTTAACACGAGCCAACCGTCAGCCAACGCTCAGCCCATGTTCCGCCCACACTCACCCCACGTTCAGCCCACGCTCAGCCCACGGTTGGCCCACTGTATCATGATGTTACTGGCGTACCCCTGAGACCGCCCCTGCTCGCGCCGCCAGTGCTGCTGCACTTTGGTACGCCGCGGCCCCGAATGGCGGTGTACTGCCTGGGGCGCCACCCGCCGGAGTCGGCGCCGCCCGCTCGCTTCGCGGGATAATACGGTTGCCGTTTAGCAGCGCTCGTGTCTGGTCTGGGCAGACAATACGTAGACTTGAATATGGCGCAGCCGCATTGAACCTAGAGTAAGCTTAAGCAAGCATGAGCAGCACATTAATTTAAGCATTGTGAGTTGTGAACCAAGTCGAGATGCCTGGATTTCGTCCTCCTGAGGAATTCGACTTTACATCGCCTGAGAGGTGGCCGACCTGGCGTGATCGGTTCGTCCGCTACAGACTGGCATCGGGACTACACAAAGAGGACGGTGACGTTCAAGTAGCTGCGTTGATTTACAGCATGGGTCCGCAGGCTGAGCATATCGTACCAATATTTAAGCTTACTGCTGAGCAGAAGGAGGATTTTGAAGTTGTTGTCTCAAAGCTAAACGGGTACTTCATTCCGAAAAGGAACTTTATTGCAGAGCGTCACAACTTCGAGCTTAGATCTCAAAGCTCAAGCGAGACTGATGAATCGTACATCAGAGCTTTGTTCTCTCTAGCTGAGCATTGCAGCTTCGCTGACGCTGATGAGCGTATCAGAGATCGTCTCATCTCAGGAATGTCTGACATGGAGCTGTCCCGTAGAATTCAGCTGAAGTCACTAGAGGAGGAAGTGTCTGCAAATACCGTCATTTCGATGATGCGTAATGTCGAGATCGTGAACGGCCGTGACAGCTCTGATCCGCCTGATATCAGTAGTGTTTGTGCACCGGCGTGGCACAGGCAGCCGCGCCAGCAGCGCCAGCAGTACAGACGTCAACCGCAGCCTTCCACCGCGCAACGGCAACAGCATAGTCAGCGTACCGACTTTTCAACAGCATGCAGATACTGTGGAAGAGCACGTCATGCGTCTCCGAAAGATTGTCCTGCTAAGGGAAAAATATGTGACAACTGTCAGAAAATGGATCATTTTGCGTATGTTTGTCGGTCCAACGGTGTCAGAGCGAGTGCGCGGACAGAGTCCATTGAAGAACTATCGCCGCCCAACATTTTTGTTGACGAAGCGGACAAAGCTTGCACGCGATGGAGAGTTTCAGTCCTTCTAAATGGTCAACGAGTCGCTTTCAAAGCAGACTCTGGCGCTGATGTTAGCATTCTGACGCTGAAAACGTACAAGAAGCTGAAACTGCCGCCGCTTCAACATGCTTCAAATACTCTGACAAGTGTTGGTAGCGTGCTAAAAGTAGAAGGAAAGATGCACGGAACACTCCTGTTCAAGAACAAAGCCGAGCCTGAAGTGTTCTACGTTGTTGACTCAGCTAATGATCTCCTCTCCAGGTCTGCTTGCTCGCGCCTGGGCGTACTGAGATTCACAGGTGAAGTCAACGAAGACGTCTTCGGAGAGGCAGGTCTCCTGAAGACAGCACCGGTCAGCATTCAGCTCCGTGAAGATGCTGTTCCATTCGCCCTTGCCACTGCAAGAAATATCCCGCTGCCACTGATGAAGCCGGTGGAAGAGGAGCTGAAGAAGATGGAGCATCACGGCATCATCACGTCGGAGACCGAGCCAACGGACTGGGTCTCTGCGCTGGTCCCCGTCCCGAAGCCGAAGAGCAGCGGTGTCCGCATCACGGTTGACTACAAGAGACTCAACCAGTCTGTGAAGCGACAGGTGTTCCCGATCCCTACTCTGGAGCAGCTGACCTCCAAGCTGGGTGGCGCGACGCTCTTCACCAAGCTGGACGCCTCTTCCGGTTTCTACCAGATCCCGCTGGACGAGGCGAGCTCCAAGATGACCACGTTCATCACTCCGTTCGGCCGGAAGAGGTTCCTGCGACTGCCGATGGGGATCGAGCGAGATCCCCATCGGCAGTCGCAGGAACCTCTTCCTGCCGAACGGAGTGATGAACGTGGTCATCTTGGAGCTCGCCTCGTCCAGCGGGATCTGGTAGAAACCGGAAGAGGCGTCCAGCTTGGTGAAGAGCGTCGCGCCACTCAGCTTGGAGGTCAGCTGCTCCAGAGTAGGGATCGGGAACACCTGTCGCTTCACAGACTGGTTGAGTCTCTTGTAGTCAACCGTGATGCGGACACCGCTGCTCTTCGGCTTCGGGACGGGGACCAGCGCAGAGACCCAGTCCGTTGGCTCGGTCTCCGACGTGATGATGCCGTGATGCTCCATCTTCTTCAGCTCCTCTTCCACCGGCTTCATCAGTGGCAGCGGGATATTTCTTGCAGTGGCAAGGGCGAATGGAACAGCATCTTCACGGAGCTGAATGCTGACCGGTGCTGTCTTCAGGAGACCTGCCTCTCCGAAGACGTCTTCGTTGACTTCACCTGTGAATCTCAGTACGCCCAGGCGCGAGCAAGCAGACCTGGAGAGGAGATCATTAGCTGAGTCAACAACGTAGAACACTTCAGGCTCGACTTGATCTCGCTTCGGAGATGATGGTGAAATCTCTCATCCAAATTGAGTCCTTCTGAAAACGAATAGCTGCGTATCAAACGAGCCCCCCCCTAAACAGCTGATTCGAAAACTCGGCCTTTCTTTCCATTAGCTGTTCTCGTTTCGGAGTTGCAGATTGCGGGGCGGGCCACCCTGAAAGCTTACATTGCGGGGGGGGGGGCAGGCTACCCTGAACAGTCAAATTAGTATCGCTGGAGAGGGGCTCAGGACGTCATGAGCACAGTCAAATCAGTATTGCGGAGGGGGGGGGGGGCTCAGGTCACCATAAACAGTCAAATCAGTACTGCAGGGAGGGGGGGGGGCGGCCTCAGGCCACCCTAAACACAGTCAAATCAGCGTTGCGGGGAGGGGTTTATGCCACCACAAACACAGTCAAATCAGTATTGCGGGCGAGCTCAGGCCACCCTAAACACAGTCAAATCAGTGTTGTGGGGGAGGGGCTTATGTCACCATAAACACAGTCAAATCAGTATTGCAGGGGGGTCTCAAACCACCCTAAAAGTTTACAAAATGGCATCCCTGATCATTACGGTCAAAGAATACTGTACCACGAACCATTTTTGTTTTGGATTTGAGAAACATTATGACGCAAAGTTGATTTTTTTGTCGTGAGATGTTCCAATCAGTAATCTGGCACCACAGAAAATAAGCAAGTCAGGACTTAACTAGTTTATTTCGACTTCATCTCAAAACTTGAAAAACAAATATTACGGATTATTAATAGTGTTCATGCACCATAACGTCCTGATCAAACGTTTCTGCCTCTGCTTGAAGCCAGCAGACGTGGCACGCAGCCAGGCATAGACATATGAGCCGTCTTTGCCAGGTAGCCGTTTACGTATGTGGAAAAATGTAGGACAATGCAAAGTAAAACGTGGGGTGTAAGACATGACACATATGGGTCCGGA
The DNA here is from genome assembly GCF_011947565.3 of Pollicipes pollicipes. Lineage (NCBI taxonomy): Eukaryota > Metazoa > Arthropoda > Thecostraca > Pollicipedomorpha > Pollicipedidae > Pollicipes > Pollicipes pollicipes. The sequence continues at coordinate 1,063,355 of NW_023595962.1, forward strand.
ACTTCTGGCTCATCTTTAAAAAGCGCGGTAAAACAGCGGAAATAGCCTAATTCCTGGTAGAAGAACCAGAAAAGTGTAGATATAGATATGTTGATATTTCGGCAGCGTGCCTTAATCGAAACGAATAGCAGCAGTGTCACTTATATCATACAATGGCATTCATATTGATGTAGATGCTAACTACTGCAACTCCTTTCGATAAATGCATTTTGTCGAATTATCAACGTATCTATATCTTCACTCTCCTGGTTTTTCTACGAGGAATACGGCTATTTCTAACGTCTTATCTGTATGCATAATACTCCTCGCAAATGCACTAACCAACTTACGAGAAAAAATGGCGTCTAATAAGTCGAAACAACGTTAAATTTACAGCCTGCTGACATCGGTCCTTAACCGCCACCGCCACTGTATTTGCACTCACCGAGGTAGGCGGCAGCTGACGTCAGAAGGACTACCGCTGCTGCCGCAATCAGACTCTGCCGAAGGCACCGCCGTTGACCAGCGCGGCAGCAGGTTTGGTGGCAGAACAACCCACCACCGTCGCCCAGCGTCATCTCCACGGCTTCAAATGCGCGCAGGATGTGTTACCACTGCCGACGAAATAAATGTGAGCATGTTGCCAAGGCTTTAGATCAAAACATGCTGAATGTTAACAAAATGCAAAAATGTATGTGGACACCATGAAAGGGTAGACGTCATCAGAAATATCGTTTTTCAACTAAATGCGAACAAGGTTATGTCTAGCCGTCCCTATTAATGTCGCACTTGTTGCTGAGTTGCTCTTTCACACTTAGACGATCTGCAACGTTTTGACTTTATGATGAGTTGCATGGGAAGCGATGATGCGGCGATAGCGCTAGGATTAAAGCAGCGTGGTAGTTCGCAACATCACAGTTGAAGGCCAAATGAAGACGTGGCGGCATGTCAGTTTTGGACATTTGTTGGCATTGATGGCCTGCTTATACGCATCCAAGTTTTGTGCTCTTTCTCGCCAAAATGAAACAAAGGATTATATCTTGAGGATCAGCCTGTTGAAATTTTTGTTTGAAAATACCGGCGTGCACATGCGCAAGCAAAGGTCATGATGCAATCAGGCGGTTGCATAGCTTGCATTCTGCAATCATGTGAAAACGTGAGACGGCAAAGATCACAGCTTTCGGTTCCTAGTGTTCAAGTTTGACCTTGAAATAATTACTTCTGACCTTATCCGATTAATCAGGACCATCCAGCACAAAACTCTCAACTCATTCAGATTCTAAATAAGTTCATTGGCATTCAGCATGATGACAGCTGGTACCGTTCTCTCCAGCCACTATTTTTGTTAAACTCACGTACGATCAGACTGAAAATTCGTCATTCTGATAGAAAGCTACCCAATTCTTGCGTGAAGGGCTTACAACTACAGAGAAATGTTCCAAACAGGGGTCACACAAGATGGCACATATGTTGTTTTGTTGTGATACACCAAACTCATAATGGAGGTGCTGAAAACACGTACAAAATGGTGCGCCAAATGTTTTAAATAAAACCAAAGTTTTGACACATACAAAGCGTTGCATTATAAAAGCAAACAACAAAATAGTTAGTTCGAGAACAGGCAAGTTAAGTATTTGTTATTTCTTGTTCTTGATCTCTGTTCTGCCCGAGGTGTTTATGTCTTCAGCTGTACATTCTTGGCCACAGCGATGAGAGAAAATGTCTTACGACGGGAGGTGGAAAGCCAACAGATCAACAACGAATAGAGACTGGTGCAGGTAATAGGTGATAAGATTAGAGGCGACAGTTTTATATTGGTGATTCTAAGGTTTTGCCCTCCGCGTACGCCTCAGAGGAAAGGAGGCTAGTAACCAGAACCACAGCAGCGCAGCCCAAGGAATGACTGCGTGCCGTATGTGTGGACACCAACGGACCGGAGTTCTTATCTAAGTGGCATATGATTCCACCAAAAATTCGCCGACGGCCGGGAGTTTTTCACCAAATGGTAACATAATGTGCGGCCTGCGAATTCTAAATCTGGCTTCTGCCTGGATTAGGTATCTTAAAACATGGCTAGTTTGTGCACACAGTGCTTATTTGGGAGTAGGAACAGTAGTGGCGCAGCGCACGTGTTATCACGCGCTCGATATTTCCTTCTCTTGTAGTCTAGCGTGTGCTTGAGGCGGACAAGCAGCGGACTGCAAAACAGCTGACTGGCAGTCCAGGGGTGTTGGGTTCGAGCCCCAGGGCGGATGGTCTTTTTGGCCGACCGTTGAAGAAACGTCTGGAAAATCGGGCCGACCTGACCCGTGGGACCGCGTCGGGGTGCCCTGTGCGCGCAAAAACCCACAGCAGTCCCGCCCTGGTGAGAAGTTCGAAGGGCACATCATTCGACCAACTGCATCCAATTACTTCGAGTGCTGGCATCAGGGAACACAAGCTCCGCTCAGCGAGCGCCTTAGCACAAAGCACTGATGCGGAGTGTTCGATGAAGATCTTTCTAAATCTGGGACGGATGGGTCAGGGGGAATTCAGAGGAACAGGAAAGAGGCACAACCACGAGGGAACGAACCGGTCTTGTCTGTGTACTGCTGCGACAGGTCCTTCTTAAGAAGTTTCTCTATGCACTTTGTGTCTGGCTTGCCAACGAGGGACAAGTCACCGGACGCAAACGATGACAACAATGGCGGAAAAGGCGTCACTGCTTTGGTTGGTGGGAACCTTGATCGTCACCGAGCGTGCTGCGCGCAGCCGTGTCAGTACGCGATTACGACGATTACGATTGCCGAAATGTGCCGAAAATTGAACACTTCTTGTATGGTGCACGTTCGATGTCGTTGTTCAGAAAAAGACGATGCTCTTGCATTTACGCACAAAATATGTGGAAATGTTTTTGTTGTGATGTGCGCGACCGCAAAAAGCGCCCGCGTTTGGGCCCTACAAAAAGGAACAGCGTGAGGCTTCATGACATATATCGCAACTGGTAGGTAGTCCGACCGAATGGTGAAGCTTTGGAGACGATCGAAGCAGTGCGTTTCTGAGTGAGCTATTTGCTGCCAGTATTTCTTGACTTTGTGAAATTTGATACATTTTGATCTGACCTAAGGTCACGAAGTTTATCACCTTTATTTTTCAGATAAAGTGCATTCAACGGGGAAGATTTCGCTGCGAATCGGGTTAATTAGCTCGAGACCTCACTTATCTGGAAGCTAAAATGTTTGGAATTAGAAAAATCTGATGACTTTTCATTGAATTACGGGTCACCAACTCTCCAAACGCAACAAGGAATCATGCACGATGCATCCAAGGAGAGGCTTCGCAGCGATCGGTTCGGTAGGTTCTAGGAACGAATTGTCGGCAAGCATGAATTTTGGAATTTGCGAAATTGATTTACTTTTGACCTGGCCTAGCGTCGCCGAATTGAAGCCAGCAAGAGTGAATAAGGTATGGTGCATCATATGTTGAAGATTTCATAGCGATAGCTTCGGTAGTTCCTGAGAATCGAGTTATTGCAAGCGAAAATTTTGGAATTTGAGAAATTTGATGACATTTGACCTAACCTAAACATCGTCAATTTTTTTACTAAAACAGGGAATCAATGCATGAGGCATCAAATGTTGAAGGTTCGCAAGCGATCGGTACGGTAAGTTTTGAGAGCTGAGTGGGCTGCTTCGGATATTTGAATTTCCTTTCGCATTTCCTCCAGTGTCTGACCACATATTCGGTCCCGATATTGCCACGCTATGCTTCACCTCTTTGCACTGAATCCATTGCTGAGGTTTTAAGGCGATCCGACACGCCGTTCCGGAGGACAAGCGTGCGTGCACCACATGCCAGTTTTTTAGACGCTGTCAATAGTAAGTCGACTCCTGCTACCGGTGCTACGCAATAATAACGTAAGCTGTGAGTAGAACCACGGACATGAACAGCAGGCGCCAAAAGCAAGAAAACGGGTTACGTGGTAATTCATGCCAGCACATGCACGATTATGAACGATGACGGTTGCAAGATCCCCGCTAGTTCTAGTGTCTCTCTTACCTGCAGGTCCATAATGGAGCGTCAATGCGCAGGCGCCACATCAACTTGCATTGCACTGCAGCGGAGACTCTCGGGAGGAACGACCTGCCCTCGGGGACTCTGGTACCTTGAACAGATTTCACGCCGGGTAGTCAATATTATAAACAAAAAATAACATCACTGTCTGCGGGAAAGTACGCTACCCGAAAAAAGAACGGCACTGCCTCCATTATTAAAAAAAGGCGCGACGGCGAATCTGTATTTTCATGCTGCGTTTTTTTTCTTCCGAGATATTTTTTGCAGACAGCTAGGGTGGCGCTTCGTGCACCGGAGCACGGAGCCTTTGACAGGTGTGCAGGGTGGCAGGGTAGAATAAAATTTGCGGAACATTATGTCAATAATATATAAGCAGGTACTTATTTTATAGGATATCTGACACACATGCATAGAACGCTTAATTTGTTAAAACAGTTTCTGTCTTAAGCAAAACATCTTGAGGTGCATTACCATGAACCCCGGCTGTGAATGCGCGTTGGGGGAACCTCTCGGTGGATTATTGTTTTAACCGAAAATTGATGTAGGAATTGAGGCGTCTCGCAATTTAGTTGTCCCGTGGGTTGTGCAAATGTGGGATCACATCTATGTGTATGTGTGTGTGTGTGTGAATCAGGTACTTGAAATTTGTGTGACCACTGGTAGTGCGTGCCAGCGGCCTTGGACTTCTGTTGATGTTATTGGTAGTTTGAGTGGTAGATGTGTTCTGCTGGAGAAAGCATTGTTTGATTTAAGTCTTTGGGCATGATTATTCTAATAAGTTGTGATTTGTTGATCTTTGTCTCTTTCTCATGTTTGCATTTGAACATGACTAGTCAAGGTGATGCCAGTAAGCCATAAAAACACTGGTGTTTCCTTTGCAATATGAGGTGAAGGAATGCAACAAAGTGCTTTGTTGCATTCCTTCCAACATATCAACAACTTATCCTCCTTCCAACATATTTAACCTGTACAGGCATGACTGCATGTAACTAATTCATTGCACACCATTTCTTTAACAGTTCATTTGAGCAACAGGGATAGGCCAATATGGATTGCAAAGGTCACTTGCTGAGAAGCCTGCCTGACATGGTGTTACAAACTTGTCTATATCTTAAGCATGCCAGAAATATGGTGCTGTTTGAGTGTGAATGCATGTGCTGCTGTCTTAAATTTTGTGTGTAGGTCAGCATGGTGAGTTGCTGAAGTTACATGTTCAGGGTTACTGGATTGAAAAATATCAAATAGCTCAGTCTGTATGCTGCCTTGAAAGGTTGATAAAAGCCTTGATGTTTCTAATCATCTCTTTTTCTCTGCCTTTGCGTATTCTGTTCTGAGCCAGGTAGATTCTGAGTGCTCAAGACTGTGTGAGATGCTGGAAGGGATGTGAAAGTACTGTTAATTTTTAGGAGGGCACTTAAAAAACACTTATTTTAAGCCTTGTGTACACTGGCAGCTTTATCACTTCCTTGCACTTCACTCAACTAGCCATAACTACGTGAGGTTCTCATACCTCTGTAGCCTTGTGCAAGGTCAGCAGTTTTGCAACACATTTTCACAGTAGGTGCATAATGTGCTCTTGTGTTAGTGCATGAGCTATCACTTGTGTGAGCAATATATGTGATTGAAGTAGCCCTGTGGTTGCGGCACTTTGGATGTCTATGAGAGAATTGCATGCATTAAGCAACCTATTTTTGTTTTTGTGTGCACTGTTGTAAGCTGGGAATGTTATAAACAATGTGGTCACTCTGGCTATGCCATTTATTTTATGAGTTATTACTTTTGGATTATGCAACTCAACTGGTAAATATCTTGTATGTTATGCCAGTTCTTCACAATATGGTAGGCAGTTTCCTGTTGCAGGGCATGTTGTTACCTTCATGTGGCAATGTAGACACCATTCAGATTGAAAATGCTGTTGGTCATGACCTTAACCTACCATTTCATCAGTTTTGTGTTGCTTTTTTGGACAGTGATGGCCAATACTGACTCACCCATATTGGTCAACAGGTGCAGTGTTGGCATTGGGGGTTTGGGATTCTCTTAACACTAAGTACAGATGTTCTGCTTACACTGGTACTTTTCTGTGATACCCAAACCAAGCACACACATGCCCAAGCACTGTACATAGAAAGGCAGGTACATTATCAACGTCCTCCCCTGAATGGAACATGAGAGCGTGCTGAGGCGCAAGGGCCTCCATAGGTGAAACATGATTTGGATAATGTTGGTGTATTCACGGTCTCATTTTCCAACTCAGGTGACCGAATCTTGCTCGCGATGTATGAGTGTCAAGCAGTATTCGAACAAGAGCCGTGGGGATGAGGATGGGGGCGTATTTAATTGACGTAATATTTGTCGTCTCTCCGACTGCGGCGCAGTGCCGCGCGACAAAGTATTTCATGTAGTTTTATGATGGTCGAATGGTTTAGTTGTGTTTTTTTCGTAACGTATTTTCCTTGTCGTATCTTTTTCACAGACGGCTTATGAGTTTCGTTTATGTAAATGTGACGAAAAAAGAACGTCGCTGGCATGATTCTTGCAATATTGGCTACCGCTTAGTTCGCAAGGCCGATGTTTTCCCCGCCGTACAGCCAACCCCATCACATCTTGAACTGAAGCGCTGCAGTTGAACATGATACGCTCAAAATGTTCATAACAAAGTAGAAAGCTCGATTTTCTTCGAAAGGGTGGCTTAGCAGACCATGAAGGTGGACCATCGGTTACGTCAGTCTCCTGCATCATGCAAACACGTGTACAGGCACTGGGATGACAACAGCCCGCTGGGCCAATCCCACCCGCGGGTGCGCCTCTGGGGGCGTTTCCCGGCACGAGAAGGTCTGGGAAGATCTAAGCGGCGACGAATCTGAGAGCCAGTGTTGACTGGGATGGCTGCTTTGCGCGATGCGCAAAGAACGCGGTTTGCGCACCTTCGTTGCGTTATGCCCTGCACCCCCAGGATGATGGGTCTGACTCCGCCTCTGTAAGGGCTGCCCGCGTACGGGTCTTCAGCACGTTCGCCTCTCGAAAGTCGCGACCATCCAGCAGTGGACCCGGTAAACACAAAAGACACCTGTGGGGG
>NW_023595962.1:1071465-1137390 GCF_011947565.3 Pollicipes pollicipes
GTCCCGATTGGCCCCATAGGCCCCCCAGAATCGGCGATCAAGGCCCTTGATTTGAGGTATCGAAAAGTCTGAGGGGCTGGCCGAATGACGCCATGCACCTATATCTCTGAGCACGGCCGAGCAGCTTGTTAGGACAGCGTGTAGCACAGACGGTTCTACCGTCGGCATGCAGAGAAGATTGAGAGCCACTTACAAGATTTGGTTGAAATGGGGCTAGGAGACGGAGCAGACAGCTGAGAACGTAGCTGGACGGGCAAGGATCAATACAGCGTCGGAGGTGCAAAGTCTGCAAACGGCTTCACGCGGCTGGCTTCGGTATGCGCAAACAGCAGTTTCGCAAGCGCTGAATGGACGCGGATTTCCATGCATGAAGTGACCACAGACCGGGCAAAGGCACGTGCTGGGAAATTAACGGACGAAAGAAAATGCTGGGAAATAGCTGAACACATGGCTGTTCTTATATATATATATATATATATATTATATCTATATATATATATATATATTATATATAGATATATATATATATATATATCTATATCGTACAACAGCATAACGTGGGGGATGATGAACCAATGAACCATTCGCCGTTTTATGATACAAAGCGGGGTAAGATTTCTAAACCTGCATTGATTTTGAGTTTCATGGACCACACCAATTTTGGGGTACACTACTACCTTGAGGGCACACTACCACCTACATGTCGTGTGAAAGTTTCAGGAGTCATTCCAAAATAGCTTAAGTGAGCCTCACAATGGTAAACCCCGTCCCACGTGCCGTACAAGGCCCTAGAAAAGGCCCTGAGCCTCGTGGACCTAGAAACTCGCATCGTATTTCTAGGTGCACGAGGCTCAGGCACTTGGCACTCCATAGGGGCTCTTGATGAGAACGATGCCCGAACAACAATGATTCTCTCCCTGGTGTTCATGCCTCATCTCAAGCCTTCCGCAAAAATTGTGGCATTTTGTTGTGAGTTACTGAATGTTTGCTCACGTTATGTATTATGGGATGTGAATATGGATATATTTTGAGGATGGTGCGCCTGTTTGCAAGAATGAAAGCGTGACTTTTTACAAGGCTACTGGACGGGACAGAAATATAATTCCGAGCAATATCAACCCTGGGCAGAGAGGATTCATTCCCAGCCATGTCTCGTGCATATAGGGATGCATGCTTGTTCAACGACAAAGGCCATGTCTGCAAAACCCGACGAAGCTGTATTAAAGAGGTTATGACATCTTTGGCCTCTGTCTACTCGTGGCTGTTCTTATGATAGAGGGAATGGAATCGAACCCGGGATCTGACCAAGAGCGGAATGTATGTTCACCTCTTTCGCCACAGCCGGCGCAGCCCTTTTTCACCACAGCCGGCGCCGCCCCATTTCACCACAGCCGGCGCCGCCCCTTGTCAAGGCCACGCTGGCAGCCGTGACAGAAGCTATTTGGCTTTACGCTTAGAGCTGGAAATAATGTCAAAACGACCAGATCAACACGTTTCAACACGCTCTCTTCATTGCCCTCCAGCAGCAGGAGCTGACTGCAGGAACAGCCTGAGCAAGTCGCACTGCGAGCGTGCGGGCATGCTGCCGATGCCAGATCAAAGGGGTTCCTCCTCAAGGCAGACCGAGGTCAGGAGCAGCCCCGAAGTCGTCCCGACACCTGCCGATGCTGCCACCCCCGCAGATACCCCGGCACACAACGAGAACACAGCAGCAGTCGCCGCGGCCTGCTCAGCCGACAGCCTGGTCTCAGTCGCCAAGACAGCCACATTGGCGCCGCGTAGCAAGCAGGGTGGCAGGCTGAATGCGCGTATCGGTGCTCGCTGACGCTTCAGCGTAGCCACCAATCACCGTCCTGTGATCGTCAGCCTGGCTGAGCGTCCGGCCGCCGTGCGCGGCGTCGACACCGTCGCTCTTGCACCTCAGGTTGCGACGCACGCCGATGGCGTCCATGCAGCGTGACTCGTCCGTCGGGTGGCAGTCGGGCAGGCACAGACGGGGAGGGCCGCCACCGTGTGTCCCACAGCCGTGGCTGAGGTCAGGGGTGAAGGGAGCAGTCGACACCGCTTCAGAAGTCAGAAAGCCCTCGTCGAACAAGAAGTGCCGCCGCCGCCTTCTGTGATGCCTGGGAGGCCGGCGTTGATCGACCAAAGATCCTTGCATTCACATCCCGCCTTTGATTACCGCCTCACCTGGCCAACTGCAGAACAGCGGCAGACGTTAGCAAGGATCATTCACCCCCGATCTTTTCAGCCGTTTCCTCCCGATGACATGAACAGCTCATCAGCGCTGCCCAAGCAACGCGACACGCCAGCCCACCGTAACGACAGCCAGCGACGGCGGCCTTCCAGCGCAGACACGCTGGCGGTCGGGTGCTCCAGGGTCAGCAGACTGTCAGCGCCGCCGAGCGGCAGCCTCGGGAAACCTTCGCCGGGTTTGTGAGCGGGTCAGGAGGGGTGATTGAGAGCGTTCTGGCATGTTTAGCAGACCCTCTTGAAGAGATGGGTGGTTGTGCGGGCATTGTTCTCCAGGTTGGCTCCAAGGACGTTGTGAAACATAGCATCGATTTTGTTCTCCACAGCGCTGCGGTGCTTCTTGACGCTGTCAGATGGCATAAGAGGACGCATCACGTGTCTGTTTGTCCCGTCACTGAAAGAACGAACTGGGAACGCTTTGTATGTAAAAACGCGTGGCAGATCAACACTCAACTTCAGGCCCTTTGTGATGCGTATGATACTCAGCGTCCTTTGAAAGAGTGAAACCACATTAGAATCAGTAGGCCTGGGGTGTGCTACACGTAGGAGGCCTAGGGTGCACTACATCATACAATATAAGAGAAAAAGCAAGTTATAAACCGCCTTTTTTGTTCATTTGTGAGGCCTCACGTGGAATAGCGCTTCCAAATTTAAAATCCCAAGTCCGCTCCAGATCCGAATGATGAGGGGTTCAGAAGACGACCCACTAAAATGGTAGACGGGCTGATAAATTGTGATTACCAAACCATATTGAGATCCCTTAATTTACGCTCCTTTTCGATATCGATGGCGGATAAACGACATGACTCATGTGCACAGGAATGCTCCCTGCTTGGATGGGGCCAATAATGATGTGTTTCTCAACATTGCTGCGAACCAAAAAAGGTGACATCAATTTAAATTAGAGCATAAAAGATGCAGGATAAAACTTAGAAAAGTCAAATCGTTTTAGAATTGCTTAACTTTAAAACAAGCATCCTCCTGCGGTTGTAAAAAGTCATTCAGTCATCAAATCAAAGTCAAAGTCAAAGTCATCAAGCCATTTATTTACACTTTCATGAAGTCAAAAGTCCACACATTCAAAGCATTTCTTGATCACTGCTTTGCCGAAGGAAATGTCATTTTCAAGTGGGCTTAACCGTCCGCATTAGAACCCAATGTTCAGATAGGGGAAAGATGTTCGCCCTCGATGGCACCATTCCGTCCCAATGCGCCGCTATTGACATGCACCAAGCGCTTGTCATGTCCATTGTCAAAATCGTCGCCTTGTATGACGTAACAGTCGTGACGTCATGCTCTCATCCTGGGCTGTCCATGGTTTATTTATCGCTGAGTTTTTGTTGACTCTGTGTGTGCTTGTGGGCGTGCGTGATATGATGTCTATGTCACCTCATGCATTTGTTACATTTAGGTATACTACTCCATCATGCGCCCATGCGGCTCTGTGTCCAAGACAATATATGTTCGAATATTCAGCTTTTCAATTAATCGGCTGGTGTGCGCGCAAATAATACGCAGTTCATGAATGTACTTAATCCACATCCGTAAGAGCACGCACAGGTCGAGTGTAGATGCCGCTTGGCGGAACACCGAAACTGACCAAATTTCATGCAACCGCTGAAACCCGAAACCACGCGGGAGGGATCCCGTTCAACACGTTCAGCGTACAAGCAAGCACGTGGCGTTTAAGCACCAGAGTAGGGGCGAAGGCGATCGCACCACACTGCAATCGCTAAGAGCCTCGCTGACGTCACACACCTACGTCACTGGAGCTACGTGTCAACCGATCCGCCTGGAAACGGCCCGTGTGTACACCCGTCATTGCCAGGCAGCAGGCTTCTCGGCCCGGTGCCCTCCTCGCCCCCGCCAGCCATTGCCGGCGTCGTCGCCGGTCTGACCTCGCCGGTCTGACCTCGCCGGTCTGACCTCGCCGGTCTGACCTCGCCGGTCTGACCCCACCTCCCGATGCTGCCTCCTGAGCCGGGGGCTGCGCTGGCCGCCCTCCTGCTGGCCGCCGGCGCCTGCGGGGCGGCGACGCTGGACGCGAAGGCGTACGTCTGTGGCCGGCACCGTTCCTGATGAAGAGCCACGGCCGCGTGGGTGGGACCGCAGCACGTGCTCGGGTCGGAGAACGTCCCTTCGCAATGTAAGTGGCCCGGAGGATGGGGCGGGCGCTTTGAGGGTCAGGTCGGATCACGAAATTTCGCGGATTTTCTCGCGGATACGTCATTTCGCAGCTTGGCTGGAGCGCATCGAAATTGTTGCCAACACACGGATTAACAATCGGTTGGATAAAAAACAACCACCCCGTACGGACAGACCATTGCTAATGTCATTTACCCAAGTTTGAAACCTGTTACTTTAACTACACTTACCAAGTTGCGGTAGACTTCACTGGAACGACCTTTGCTTGTCTCAATAGTTTCGAAACTTTTGTGTTGCTCGAACGAATAAAGCGAATTGTGCTTAAGAAGTGTGACAAGATGACCAGGGGGCAGATGGTGGGTTCGATGCCTAAAAGCGCTAGTGGTAAGCAGTATCCAGGGCCTTTTTGTGGCGAAAAAGCCAACGGAAGCAGACACGAATCTTGGGAACCAGTGGCGTGTCTTCGGGCAGCGTCCAGAATCTCACTGATAATAGCACTCTTTCATGAGGTCGGTCAAAGCTTGTCCTCTGGTCTAATATAATCAGTAGTAGCTGTCAAAAGTCAGCTTCTACCGCCAAGCACTTTTGGTTATAATCCATTCCTGATATCTTAACTCTGTATCGTCATCACTGGAAAGACATGGTGTCCACAGAGGCCGTTGCTCACTTTCCGGAAAAATATGCAAGTTCTTAGCACCACCTATACGGGTTTCCGGCAAACGCTTGGGCATCATATATACGTTGGATGGTCTGGCAGCCCGGCGAATTTCATTATTTTCATATTATCCGTTCGAAAATTTTATGCGGGGTTATCGTGTCACAGTCTGACAGGCATGCTGAAATGTCACTATCAAAGTTGTGATTTGGGGAAAAATCGTTGTTTCAGCCCCTAAATGTTGGTGTCCTGTAGAAACTGTGGCTTGCTGTTAAAAAAAAAAAAATGAAAAATTGAGTAGTATCATCGGTGGGCAATTTTGAACTCACTTCTATTGTTTCGATGAAGGCATGTTGCCGCAATGTCGTCCCAGCTACATCTCCATTCTCCCGGTTTTTCTCCGGGGAATAAGGCTATTACTACTTTTTCATCTATGAAGATCTATTTGGCTGTTGAAAACTAAAAGACACAACAACATCAAGCTAACTATTTCGGACAACTGTAGCTTTTGACGTTGAAAATTAGCCACAATGGTTCCAGCATTCCCAGTTTTCATTACACAGACAATTATGTGAAGAAATTGCCTAGTGAGCTAAAATAACCCTTAGACACTAACTGCCAGGCATTTTGACAAGGGGATTAAACGGCAGACGTAAACGTAAGTGTAAGTTCATTCACTTTAAGCCCAACTGCAAGCGACTGTGCCAGCCGGCAACTAGCTTAATATTGACTGTAATTTGTAACGCAACTTCGCGGCGAAGTGTGAAAGCAGCATTGTCGGCCCGGGAGCTGTGCCACCCGCCAGTCTAAGCGAACATTCTTCCTGGTCCCCCAACCGCTGTCTTCCCTCCCAGCATCGACTTCGTGTGCCTCCATACCAACGACAATTGCACGTGCCCCTTAGAAGTTTGTCTTTTTAGGGAGATTCGAAGCACGCTGTCCCTGTTAATGCTGTTACTGTTGTGCCCTCAGAAGCGTCTACGTTTTTAGGGAAACTCGAAGCACGCTGTCCCTGTTGGTTGCTGTTGCTGTTGGTGCTGTTACTGTTGTGCCATCAGAAGCGTTTACGTTTTTAGGGGAACTCGAAGCACGTTGTCCCTGTTGGTGCTGTTACTGTTGTGCCATCAGAAGCGTCTACGTTTTTAGGGGAACTCGAAGCACGTTGTCCCTGTTGGTGCTGTTACTGTTGTGCCATCAGAAGCGTCTACGTTTTAGGGAAACTCGAAGCACGCTGTCCCTGTTGGTGATGTTACTGTTTGACCCATCAGAAACGTCTACGTTTTTAGGGAAACTCGAAGCACGCTGTCCCTGTTGGTGCTTGTTACTGTTGCGCCACCAGAAGCGCCTATGTTTTGAGGGGAACCCGAAGCACGTTGTCGCACCATCTTTATAAAAAGCGCCAACGACCGCAGACATCACATTAGCGCCCAGGAGCCCGGGCGCCACCGGGATTCGAACCCGGACCCCACGTGGGAGCCGGGGGTGTACCACTCGGCAATCACGTCCCTCAGGCGTCTGCCTGGCCAAATGCCTCGTGCGCGAGGACTGCCTGGGCTTTAGCTTCGATCCTGCCTCGGAGAACTGACGCTAAACGCGGTGCGCGGCAACAACGACACCACAGAGCACAGAGAAGGAGTGACGTTCCGATTCCGCGGACTCATGGGTGAGTCACGCCCCGCAGACTGCGATGACTCCGCTGGGAGTCGCGCAGACTGCGAGGACTCTGCCGGCGAAGTGTTGCAGTTGTTGCATTCCCACTATGACTTGCTTTGTTCCCGGCTGCGAAGTAAGGCCGACAAGCTGATCGTCTGTCTATCAATGACCAGCTGCTATCTGTTTGGGATGTTCATTGTTTGTTTTTGTTCATTGTTTTTGTTCATTGTTTTTGTTCATTGTTTTGTCTGCCATCGCCAGATAAAGCCCAGATAGATGTGTTTGTCACCATGGTAACGATGCTTGGATGTTGCGGCGGTTGGTAAGCAACAAACACCTTGGCTTCTGCGAGTATCCTTGTATTTTGTCATTTGACATTATGCGTTTTTGTTTCATTATTTAATTATTATTATTGCTATTATCATTATATATATATATATATATATATATATATATATATATTTATACATATATGTACATGCATATATATATATATGTACATACATATATGTATGTATATATACATATATATATATCTATCTATCTATATATATGTATATATATGTATATATATATATACATATATTATATATTCTGTTCGACATAATTGGTCGTTTGCATTTGATATGAAAGATATCAGGGAATCTTCACTTTGCGCAGATGATTTGAGAGGTTGCTGCTGACGCACAACTGTGCTACGTTATAATAAACGACGGTGGATTAAAGTCTTGGAACGGGATGATATAGTCTAACTGCAAATTAAAACTACTATCACAAATGTGGTGCGTAATTTAGCGATGACTGCACACATTCACGGTCGCATTTATGGCATTCAGTTGTCAGTACATTTATACATGCACGAACATTGTAAAACATGACTCGTATTACGAAGTCGGAAATATTTGTCTTGTTGTCATTAGCTCTGAAGGTATAAACCTCCTAATAATTCACAGTTTAACTCTATTCCACAACGAAGGCTGGAAAATTTCTGTTGTCTGAACTTCTTAGCATCAGCAACGGGAGTTTCACTTTTTAATTTCAAGAACGGAAAGCTTGTTGTTTTTTGTATACGAAAGGCATCTGCATGGCTATGGATATTGGGATATGAGCATCGATGGGACGCTAGTTGCTGCAATCCATCGTTTCTGTACAACAGAAAGCTTGTAGCCCTTTCGGCCTGTGTTAACAGCTGGTGAATATTCTTTGACATGCGTTAAGTCACCGCTAACTACATCTGAAAATTGTAACACTGTTACTGATCCGGCATACTCAACTTCTTCCAAAAATGGCGCAGGCATAAGCGTGGCTCTCCGATCCGCAGCCTACATCGGTGATTGGTGCAAAACGGACGCCGACTGCAGCAGGCCTGACCAATGGGGTGGCCGAATGTCGGTCCAACACCTGCTCTTGCCCCGAGGGCGAACACCCACAGTCGAGATCAACATGCGGTAAGGACGGCACATGGCGGCCATGAGCGGACATGAACTTAGCATGGTCCGCTGGTTGCATCGCTGTGGACTGCATGTGTCAGTTGGCGCGTTGGCCATCGACTGCAGGATGTGTAGTGGTGCCGACTGCGCAGAAAACTAACGTTCTGCAGCGTCATTGGCTGTTTGTTGCGCCCTGTCACCCTGTCAGCCACACAACAGGCAATCCGGCATTGCCCGATGGCAATAGCGATGGCGGCGACGATGCGATGACAATAGCGATGGCAATGACAGTGCCGCGTGTGAGCGATGCTCTGACTTTGCTGTTCACCTGGTGCGCGCGTCACTACTCCGCGTATGAACCTCACAAATATGGCGGTCGCGAAATGATCCCTGCTGTATGGTGTGCCTGCAACATATCAGTATCCTTCGACTAGGACCACCCTTAGCTGTCGACATGGCTGGCGCCTGTGTCTTTTTACGAGACCAAGTTAACATCAGTGTCTCCTCCCCGATCAGAGATTTCAAGCACCCAAAAGCCCCGATAGAAAGCATCCCTCCTAAGCCAACACACTCCCCTGTGTCTCTTCAGTGGGACTTATCAGATGTTTATCCGAAGGCTTGTGTTGGTAAAAACACTGGAAATGGAAGTGCAGATTTTCCAAGAAAATATTTTATTAGTGCATTGCAGCGGCTTTCGAACTATATGAGTCCCACACAGGGGTAGGATACACACATAACGAAGCTGTACGGTAGCCGCCTCTGTTTGCCACGCGCAGGACCCCCACCAGTTACTACCCCGGCGCGGGAGACCAGGTCCACTGAGACCAGCGAGCCTCCGGAGGAGGTAACGGAGACGACTACAAGGGCGGAGAAGACCACGATGACCAGCAGTGCCACCGCCGGTACCACTGCTGCAGCTAGTACCGTCTCTAGTACCGCAACAACAGCCAGTACCACCACAACAGGCAGGACCACCACAACAGCCAGGACCGCCACTAGTGCCACTCCAACAGCCAGTACCACTACAACAGCCAGTGCCGCTACCACGGCTAGTGCCACTCCAACAAGCCCGTACCACTCCAACAGCCAGTACCACTACAACAGCCAGCGCCGCTACCACGGCTAGTGCCACTCCAACAGCCACGTACCACTACAACAGCCAGTGCCGCTACCACGGCTAGTGCCACTCCAACAGCCCGTACCACTACAACAGCCAGTGCCGCCACTAGTGCCACTCCAACAGCCAGTACCACTACAACAGGCAGGACCACCCAACAGCCAGGACCGCCACTAGTGCCACTCCAACAGCCAGTACCACTACAACAGCCAGTGCCGCTGCCACGGCTGGTGCCACTCCAACAGCTCGTACCACTACAACAGCCAGTGCCGCTACCACGGCTAGTGCCACTACAAACAGCATCTACCACAACTACCGCCGCCACGAGCACTGCTCCGGCCTCCAGTGCCACGTCGAGAAGCCCCACGACAACAGATGGTACCACCGCTGACACCACCACTGAGCCCGGCCCGTGCTACAACGTCGCGATTAAGGCTCCACCAGGTGAGAGTTTCCCTCCGTCTTTTCAGAGGCAGCTGTCGTGGTGGCTGCCAAATCTGAGGCTGCCACCTCGCACAGGTTTGCAGGCTTTTTAAGTAGCTGTCTTAGGTTTCACGCGTTATTTATAATTAAGACAGAAGTAAGCCTTATTCTTCGTTGAAAATATTGATTTAGACAGCACTCTGCTTAGTAGATATGCTCCTCAACGCGTCATGGCTTGATTACGTTGTCGTCACATGCACAACATTGACTGAGAGCAAATCGGCGGTCGTTGTATCTGGACATCGCGCTCACGAGCGCCAGGTATGCATGCCTCGACACTTACATTTGTCATGGCCCTGACCACTGCATGGATTATGGAATAGCAGAATTTGAATGATGCTATGATGACGTCATGAGTGCCAAGGTCACTTTGAAATGCCCTCCCAATAGATCTTCCCCATTTTCGCGGGCGTGGAGCTCAGAAACCAGAGGGCCTAAGTCTTAAGAAGGGCTGGAGTGTGAACTGCACCAAAGGGTCTCCAAGATGGCTTTTTCAGTGCACAGCACCCTATAAATGTGGAACATTCCTTTAAGACGGCCATTTAAAGGCAATGCTAAACATCTGAAGAGATTAAGGCAAGCATGACATGTGATAAAATAAGCTCACTTATGACTATTGACATACTTCTAAATGGAAATGACTGCCCCCAAAAAACATGAGTTGTTCTATTTAGTAAACATGCTCCTCAATACGCCACTGTTTAATTACGTCATCACACCTCGCACACCATTGATTAAAGCCAATTAATTGTTGATATATCTGGAAATCGTGCTCACGAACGCCAGCTGCAAACGACTTGATAATGAAAGTTATGTTGGTTTTGGTCGCAGCATGGCCAATGGAATAGCAGGATTTGAATGACGTTATTTTAATGTCATGGACGCGTAGGTGACCTTGAAAATTGTACATCATGGTTTGGAAATCTCGCGGGCGTGTGGCTTCATCAACTAGAGGGGCTTAGGTCTTTAAAATGACAGTCCCGTGAACTACTTCCGAATAACCGTTTCGCTGTTTATTTCAGTTCAAATCCCCACACAGCTGTAAGATACCCACTTTAAGACGGCCATTTTGATGACTCCTATGATCACCAGCATTTAACTACTCCGTTGTTTCAGTAATCAATATGTCCGTTGAGGTCGTGCAAGCTCAGTTTAAATGCTTCCTGGCGACGCACATGGCATGTTTTCCGTAGCCTCTCCCCGAAAAATATATCACGTGCACACTATTCTTAAGTCCGCGCGTGTTAAGCAACGCCACTCAATTCTGCATCAATCTGCCGTTTGAGCGCCCGGCCACCGTCCATGAACCAAAAACAATACCTATGTCCGATGATACCGGTTGGTCTTACCAAGATGTTTATGTGAGGCTCACTCAGTTCTAAGCTTTTTACAAAGATGCAACTTCGCATGGGTTTCAAAGGAGAGGTCATTCTTCCGCAAAGCATTCGCGTATGTGTCGGATCATTAGTATCATCAATTACTAACACTGGAAATTTAAGTTAAAGTGGCCGAAATCGAGGGCAAAATCAGGTTTTGGGTCAGGTTAGATCAAGCTAATCGACTGGCCCGATCCAACCGATTTGCAAAAGTGACACCCCGGGTAGTAGGTATGTGTTTGCATCAGCCTATTAAGCCATAGAATAAGCTGCCTCCATGTCATTTAAAGAGGAATTTTAGGTGGAGGGTGAACGTCGTCCCTTGAATCGAAGATTGGAAAAGTTAAGTTGCGACCGAGATAATACCCGCCCGTTGTATCGAATAAGAAGCCGGTGCGCAGGCAAGACCAGGCAGCTTTTGGGTCCATGCTGGTTATGACGACTGGCTCATCGAAAGCGGGCAGTAACAAGGACCTTGCACATACTTCAATCTGCGACCTTTGTAAGTCCAAGTTTACTGCGCCGCCGACCCCACACCCCGTGACAGGGCAGAAAAGAGAGGGACAACGGGCCTGACATGCCACATCGTTACAGGATGGTCAAGGTTAATCGACTTTCACAGTTTTGCCCGAAGCTTTGTCGATCAGTACACAAACAACAAGTGAAAAAACAAGTACACAAGCAACAAGTACACAAACAACAAGTACACGAACAACAAGTACACAAACAAGCACACAAACAACAAGTACACAAACAACAAGTACACCGATAACAAGGACACAGACAAGTACACAGACAACAAGTACACAGACAACAAGTACACAAACAAGCACACGGACAATAAGCACACAAGTGCACAAAGAACAAGCGGTTGCGGCTTTGAAGTCGGTCCGCCATCCAGATTCTGCATGGCCTAAAGATTCCAATCAAAAACGCATTTCAACATAGATTTCGACGCTTTCCTGAGTTTGACAGTTTGGCGCATGCTCTATGTTCGGAATGGTACAGATTTTCAACAACCACTGACGCTCCTGTTGCTAGCCTGCGCTGGCATCAGTGCAAGGAACGGGACCATCAAGTCACCCGGCTACCCGAATAACTACCGCGACAACGAAACCATGGAGTGGATCATTCAGACGCAGCCCGGCCAAACCATCTCTGTGGATATCTTGGACTGTGAACTGGAGGACACCATCAAGGACGAGCAATGTAGCACAGGCTATCTGGAGATCATGTGAGTACATGTTCGATTTCGCAGAGCGCGAACAGTTGGCATTCGCTTATGTACTGTTGAACATGTGTCTGCGTGTTTTAGTATGACCGTGGGTTGTGGTCTAACCTGAAATGTCGCTAAAGGTGAGGGATGGGAAACAGTAGGTAGGGTTTCTGACCCTTGTGTGCCCCTTCCCCTGACGGCTCATTATTTTAAGTGCGCAGCAGCAACGGACGACGGCAGGACGTATATTTTGCATTTACCGCTTCATCCACATCACCATACAGATAAAAACAGCCCATAAACCAGCAGAATTCTAAATCACGTATTTATCTACGTCCTGGGCAATCTGCTAGGAACGGAGCTCCAGCTCTAAACCACGCACACCATATAGTTCACGCCGATCCGCTCACTGAATTACGTCGCAAAGAAATTGCTCCCCGCAGCACCAGCCACCCGCACCATCAGCTGCCCCAAGCACGAGCTCCTGGCGGCGCCTCGTTCTCTGACCTCGTGTCCTCTGACCTCGTGCCCTCTGACCTCGTGTCCGTGACCCTCGACAGGGACGGAAGCTCGACGGCCGGTACGTCGCTGGGAAAGTTCTGCGGGTCAGTGTGCCCGCAGACCGTCGGGCCCTCCTCGGGAGCTGAGGTGACCATCGTCTTTCACACGGACATAAATAAAAACGGGCACAGCTTTCATCTCTTGTGGAGCACGTGCGATTCCGGTGAGTCATTTCGTGGCTCGGGCCATCTTGGGCTTGGGTCGGATGGGCTTGGGCCGGATGGGCTTGGGCCGGATGGGCTTGGGCCGGATGGGCTTGGGCCGGATGGGCTTGGGCCGGATGGGCTTGGGCCGGATGGGCTTGGGCCGGATGGCTTGGGTCGGATGGGCTTGAGCCGGATGGGCTTGGGTCGGATGGGCTTGGGCCGGATGGGCTTGGGCCGGATGGGCTTGGGCCGGATGGGCTTGGGCCGGATGGGCTTGGGTCGGATGGGCTTGAGCCGGATGGGCTTGGGCCGGATGGGCTTGGGCCGGATGGGCTTGGGCCGGATGAGCTTGGGCCGGATGGGCTTGAGCCGGATGGGCTTGGGTCGGACTGGGCCTGGGTTTGGTTGGTCTTGGGTCCGAACATTGGTTCCGGTTGGGGTAGGGTCCGGATGACATTGGGTTCGGCTGGGGAGGGGTCCAGTTGGGTTTGGGTCAGGATAGGCTTGGGTCCTGTTGGGCTTGAGTCAGGACGGGTGTGAGTCAGGTTTGGCTTAGGTCAGATGGGGCTTGGGTCCGGTGAGGTTTGGGTCAGGTGGGGCTTGGGTTCAGGTGGGCTTTGGTCTGGTTGGGCTTAGGCTCAGTTCGGCTTGGGTCGGGAAATGGTTGGGTCCAGTTGGGTTTAGGTCCAGGTGGGCTTGCGTCACGTTAGGTTGGAACCATGCGGGGTTCAGGTCCAGTGTCGCGCCTGGCCTTAAATACCAATGTGAGACGCGCAAACAGACCTCCCAAAGATAATCCCAAGAAATAAAGGTCACTTTAATGAAAATTCGCTTAAGAATTCCACCACTTTTGTGTTGCAACGTGGACCTGTCCTCGTCTTCGAAGGTGTATTCTACCATCTTAACTACGTAGTAACTGTAAAACTGTAAAACTTAACTGTAAAAATGCCATTATCATCGTAATTGTTAAGTTTCGGCGTCCCCCCAAAAAAGCTGGCGAAATCCTCGCAAAAACGAATGATGTTTTGGTAGTTTTATCAGCAACCACACTATTTTGAACAGCGTTTGGCGTTACGTACGCCTCCAACTAGAACGTCGGTCATGTTTTGATTTGATTGACTCATCAAACCTTACAAAGCTGGTTCAGGTCAAAGGTCACGCGCGATCTGCGGCCGAAGCAAAACAGCCGATGACCCGTTCCAGCTTCATGCACTCCCATCAAACACTTCGATACATTGGTACCAGACGCTGACAACGCCGTCGTCGCCTAGGCAACGCAGCCTTGCTGTTGTCGTGTCACAGCGCCGGAATGGGATCACACAGCGCGTGCTATCGTCTCCAACTGGCGAAGAAGATTGGCTGAAAATGGCAGGCGAGGCCGGCGGTGATGATGAGGTCATTAGCCCCGGCGTTATAAAAAAAATGACAGGAGAGGCCGGCGGTAACGATGGGGTCATTGGCCCCGGCGTCATAAATAAAATGGCAGGAGAGGCCGGCGGTGACGATGGGGTCATTAGCCCCGGCGTTATAAAACAGGTCGCACGATCACCGTCTTGTCTTGTTACTTGCTGCTGCTTGTCTTGCTAGAATCCGTAGAAGATAGGCGAAGTGGTCCGCTGAGCTGGTTAAATTATTTAGATAACGAATGTGAATGCTACCGGGGACGGGACGCTGCCAATATACAGGCGCGGATCATATCTATTGTGCGGCACGTACGACACCGATGAAAAAGTTAGTGGCTTGAGTCATCTTGGGCTTTGGTCGAGTTGAGTTTGAGTCAGGTGGAGCTTGAGTCCTGTAAGGCGCGCAGCGAATCACGGCGTAGCAAAGATGGTAGCGCGGATTTTTGCCACTTGTTCCTGGGTGACCAAGCTTGGCCATTTTGATTCACTTCCTTTTCTTACTGGTGCTGACACTGAATTCATCTGAAGTATGGCACTGAGACAAGAAGGGAAGGACGAACATTGAAACCTGTCACCACTGTGAACGGACGAACATTGAAACCTGTCACCACTGTGAACATGCACGGACGAACATTGAAACCTGTCACCACTGTGAACATACACGTCAGATGATCAACTGTGATTTTCGGTGCGCTACCATTCAGCTTATTGTACGACATGGCCTTTGCAGGCTGCGACGGTGGTGGAGCCGAAGACAGAAGCGGGACCATCCAGACCCCCGGTTTCCCTGGCCGGCTTCCGTTCAGGCGTAACATCGCCTGGCACATCATGGCTGGACCTGGCATGTCGCTCACCCTGAAGTTTACCAATTTCAGTCGGGGGTGTATGATCGACGAATTCAAAATCAGGTGCAATTTGAGTGTAGTATTCCTTTCGCCAGTAGATATAGCTCAGCTCCACTCGTTTGCAAGTGAGCCTCAGTCAATGATAAGATTGTATATCAGTCCTACAGAACTACCCCGACAACCTGAATCAAACGACTGCGTAATATGCAATTTGCCCTTCTGCTGAGCTTGGGTGGCGGCTGTCATGCGGTTTCTGCGCATGCGTAGGAAAAAGAGTTGGGATGGACCAAAGCCTATCCGCTTTTCATCGCCGTTCAGAATCGACTTGCCTCAAACAGTGTCATTTTCATCAAGGCCCCAGTTGCATTTGTAGCTATTGCTCTATCTGTGAACGTACTGGACGGCACTAGGAGTTTAAATTGGCTGTCGGCTGTGGCCGCTCGAAGAATCCCGCCTTCTATACTTTGTTTCCGCTCGATGACCGTGCCGTTCAAGAAGCAGCTTAGCATTACTGGCTGTTCACAGTACTCAGCTATCAGCCCGGCAGTCCCACCCCTCAAAGCGTCCCACTCAGGACCCCGGCTGACCCACAGTGACTCCGAGAGTGACCCGCCGAGGCCTCTGGGCACCTGCCACGACTCCAAGCTGTCGCCGGTTCAGGGACCGACCGTCGGCAGTGAGCTGCACCTGTTCCTGCCCTCATATGAACACAGACGGGGCAAGGGCTTCCGGGCCGAATGGGCTGCAACCTGTCGCACCGGGTCGAACGGGCAGAAACACCACTAGTGACCAGGACCATAACGGAAGCCAGGACAATGTTTTCCCTGACGCTGCTGATGGTGATGGTACTGATCATGCCGCTAAGACTGATGGAGACGATTGAGGATGACAGCCATGATGGTTGCAAGAAAGGAACTTTGCAAATGGCGTCGTGCGGGTGACGCAAAGTTCCGCAAAGTTTCGCAAAGCGTCTTGTTTTTGCTCTTTGTAACGTATTAACGTTTGTAGACGGCTTCTGTATCGAAGAAAGGGCGTCGATATCAATGGCGAGCATACGAAGATGCCCCATCGACACAAAGATCGGGAGCATGTCCCCAAAGTTTTAAAAGCCCGCCCGTGGATGCTGATGTTGATGCTGGCGAAGGCCGTGGAGACAACGGTAATGATGCGGCATTACTGCAAGCCTGCGCCTTTAGCTTCGCCTGATAGTGTTGGCTGGCACCGATCTTTTGGATCACCGCTCTTGGCCGACGCCGCAGCGTTCACTGTGTAGGCAGGTGTTCATTTTTAAACTGCTAGAAAATATCACACGCGAAAGAACCATGGCTTACATAAATGAATCAGCATCCTACATGTTTGTCAGCCCGGCTTTCAAGCAAAATCACCCAGCAAACATTTCACTATTTCTTCTCCAAGAAAATGTTGACATAAAACTTTTGATGGAGAGTGGAGCAGAAGCAAACGGTGACAGTGAGAGCATCAGCCCCGGTGTTATAGAAGCAGATTCAACGATCGCGGTGTTGTCTTGTTTGCTAGGGTGAAAGTGGGGGGGGGGGGGGGAGCAGGTGATCCAGTGGGCTTCGTTGCATTACTTAGGTGATTAATTTTAACGTTACTGAAGACAGGATCTACCCGATGCTCTGCCGGCTTGGGCTTAACATCCTTAGCAAGTTTGCTGAAACATGGTTAGTGGTTAATCCAGGCCTGAGGACATTGTCTCCAGCGTGGTGGAGGCATGTGCATACATTCTAGTCGACGGTGGTAGCAGGTTTACGACCAAGTTGAAATAGTTGGTACTTTCCTCTATGATGCCGGAGGTTGAGTGATATGCCCTCGGGACTTGGTAAGCGAACTTTAACTGGACGTTAGAAAGATATGCCACATTTCGTGCATTGGATCTCTGCTCTATTCACAAATGCACCGCACTCTTGCAGAACAAGGTGCTTTAACTTACATACGCAGTGCATCTGTGCTCCAGTAGCTCTTTGAATAGCAAATGGTGCATCGGTTTATGATGGTGATGTGTCTCCTGCGATATTCACTGCATGTGCCTTAATAAATGGAAAGGTACACCACGATGTGATGCCTCATTTTTGAGGATTCTAAAATTGTTTGGCGACATTTGGTTGTCAATGATCTACGTCACGACTATGTGTAAAAGTCCATAAGGATTAGCTACATATATATATATATATATATATATATATATATATATATATATATATATGCATACGTGTGTGTGTGTGTGTGCATACATGGGAGAAGGAAGAATATATATATATATATATATATATATATATATATATATATGTATATATGTGTGTGTGTGCATATATATATATATATATATATATATATATACTTTGATCTAAATCCTTATGGACTTTTGCACACAGTCATGATGTAGATCATTGACAAACAAATGTTGCCAAACAATTTTAGAATCCGCAAAAATGAAGTATCACATCGTGGTGTACCTTTCCATTCATCAAGGCACTTGCAGTGAATATCGCAGGGGACACATCACCATCATAAACCGATGCACCATATGCTATTCAAAGAGCTACTGGAGCGCACATGCACTACGTGTGTAAGCAAAAGCACCTTTGTGCTGCAAGGGTGCGGTGCGGTATATATACATATATATATATATATATATATATATATATATATATATATATATATATATATATATATATATATATATAGCCTGATCAATGTGGGCTTTGGGCTATTGCCCAGAGTCCTCATGTAAATCATTGGCAAACAAATGGTTGCAAGCAATTTTGCGATCCAAAAAGATCTCTCTGTCTGTCTGTCTGTCTGTCTGTCTGTCTGTCTGTCTGTCTGTCTCTCTCTCTCTCTCTCTCTCTCTCTCTCTCTCTCTCTCTCTCTCTCTCTCTCTCTCTCTCTCTCTCTCTCTCTCTCTCTCTCTCTCTCTCTCTCTCTCTCTCTCTCTCTCTCTCTCTCTCTCTCTCTCTCTCTCTCCCGTTCTCCGTCCACCAAGCCGAGAACCATGGCATTGTCACGAATCCGCAGGCTAAATGCCGCAAATTATATCCTGACATCAACGATAATAACCTTGAGTTCTTGGCCTTCGGCAAGATGTGTTTAGACTTCACTGCCGACTGTGGTGGATGATTGTGTGCTCTATAACGTATACATGCGATTGCGTGGTCGAGGGGTTTCGTTTTTGTGTTGGTGTCCCTTCAACTGTCGGGCTTGCGGTGCATCTCCGATCACTAACTGCCAGGTTAATCACCGAACGCACCGTGTGGCATAGAACCTTACACGCGTGTGGCAGCATGACAAAATGCTGTTGCATTCCGTGTGGCATAGAACCTTTCACGCGTGTGGCAGCATAACAAAATGCTGTTGCATTAAGCGGAGGATCTGGCGGTGTGAGGTCAGGCTATAATAGAGGCTATGATGCCTGTTTTGTAGGTGCTGCCTGGTCCTCGTCACCGTTCATTAGCGCTAACTCGCATCCAGGCAGCCTTACTCCCTCCACACCCAGAATGCGCACCGCGGAATAGTTATGCATAATGATTTTATCGTTATCGTCTAAGATATCTGAGCTATAGCCAGTTATACACTTTACAGCTGTCAAAAATACCTGCCAGGTCAAGTCTAGTGAATGGTGATGAATAAAATGGCGTAAGCATTTCTTCAAAACGAGGCCATAGGTCAGGAATATCGCAGAGGGACGCTGCCTTTGTAATGAAAGCAAAAGTCGCGTCAGGCATGGGGTTCATTATCCGTGGAAAAGATATGCAAAACACACAAAGCATGCATTGTTAATGTCATCAATCAGCTTCACAACTCTGGAGCCCTCCGTGCTTTCGATGGCTATGCCAACTGATCCCGACATTCACGTATCTGAGACCTGTGTTCGTACCCTGTGGAAAGAAATGATGAACAATTTGTTGATCTGAGTCATGAAATTTTCTTCGTCTGCCGGCCGGCCGGCCGGCTGACCAGCTGGTCGTGCCGCCGCCGCCCGCGCGCCCGCCGGCCCGCACGATGTGCCCTTCATCTTGATTGAAGTCCAAGGATATGGAAAGTTCGAAAGCCAGGCTGGACTGGTATAGGACATCTTTTACCGGCATCTTGACCCGTGCTGTGTGTCCGCCACTCTCGACGGGTGGCCCAAACATCTGAGCCAGGTATTGCTACAAAGGAAATCACATTTCGGTGCATGTACATGATGTGAGGCTCGTACAATTGAACTATTTGAGTTGGTTGTGTGACTTCTGCGATACATGACCACTCACAAAAGTAAATCGAGCTTGTTGACGTGTATTACAGGTGGTGTTTGCCAAGCGTCTACTTGTTTTACGGCCCGGAAAATAGCACCCATCTGACTTTTACAGCGATCTCAATGTTGTCTCGTTGATGCTGTGCTCAATAAACTGTATGAACAATAGGCCTCTCATGCGAAGCCCGACAAGCCCAAATATCGGTCACCACATTTAGTTCCTCTTCCCATGCGCAACATCTGATGCACTGATAAGGCACGCAGAGCAAGAATCAAGTCTGTATGTCTCACACAGCTCCTTAACGTACTCTTGTTACGCTATTTTATGGTTTATCTGTCAGGTCCAGTATAATACGACTAATCTACGTGTTCAGCACGTCTTAAAGTGGCGTCTTTTCTACAGAGCAAGGCCTCAAGTAAAATACGAGCGTCACACGATATGCTTCCAAGCGGCGAGGTCGGTTCATTCCACGAAGGATTATCATGCTTTAGGTGTGAATGTCCTATAACTCATAGTTAACACATACGCGTACATCTCCAGACTACATCCACCTATCACGTTTTCTTGTGTATCATTATGTTCAACATGTCGGCTCCACGCCGTATTCTGTTGTTAACAGGTTGAGGTTGAGGCAGATGTCTATGGGTTGAGGCAGATGTCTACCGACGGACAGCCCGCGTCCAGGGCTTAGGGGCCAAAGCCCAAGAGTGCATGGCTCAGGCGTAAAACCGAGAGCAAAGAGTTGACGGTGGAACAGGTGCTGGGTTGTCAGTCCGGATAACAAGACACAGGGTGTGGGTGGGTACTGATGAAGAGCCGGGGATCCAGGGTCCGGGGAGCGGATGCAGAGTCCGGGGCTGGAGTATGGGGCACAGCCTGTGGGTGCAGGGCTTGGGGAATAGACTCGAAATCCGGGGGCGGGGTCTAGGGTACGGGTCTATAGGTGAAGGGCCCGGACTGTGGATGCGGAGTCCAGGCCCGCGGGGTTTGTTTTTCTCTAAGAAACTCTAACAACTCTAACAACTCTATTGATCCAATCAGTTGTGTTTTTCATTACTAACGTCAGTATATGTTACTTTCTATTGCAGGTACACAGATTTAACCTTATCGTAGTCAACGGATCGCAAGCATCTATTCACCTTTATTTTTATACATTTTCGGTGAAATTGTTGTGTTTTATCTGTTCAAGATCTGGAACTTTACGGCTTATTTTGAGCAGACTGCTGAAGAGCTAACAAATGCAATTGCTAGGCCCTAGGTATGAAACCATCTTTGTCCCAAACAAAACCCACTCCGTTTTTCAGGGGCTCTTCAAAAGGAGCTACTAATCCATACCTTGGAATAACATAAGCCACACAACTCCAAGCAGTGCCAGTATGCAAAAATCAAAACTGAACCTGCATTTACCTGGGTCCATATGATGCCTTTTGAGTCATATGCCTGTACGTGTGGACCTTTGCCTGTACGTGTGGACCTTTGCCTGTACGTGTGGACCTTTGCCTGTACGTGTGGACCTACGTGTGGACCTAAGGAATTAAACATGGCACTTTTACTGGCCTACATACGCAAATGACTGCAACATCGGTAGTGTATGTGAAGCTTTGAACTAGCACCCCAAATAGAGAGTGTAAAGGTTGCAAGGACAGGTGCAAAATGACATGCACAAACGACACATGTGGCTATGTCCTACGAGAGAAAACTGCAGCTGGAAACTTAGCTGAAGTCAATGAACAGCATTGATATCAAAGTACAGTACTGATCCCGAGGTACAACATTGATCCCAATGTAGTGTATTGATGCGGAAGTGCAGTATTGATCCCGAACTAGAGTATTCATTCCGAAGTAGAGTATTTATCTCAAAGTGCAGCACCGATTCTGAATTACTGTATTGATCCCGAAATACAGTAATGATCCCGAAGTACACAACCGGTCCTGAAGTACACTACTGATCCCTGCATTCTGGGAGTATTTTATAGCTCGCCCTTTCTTCAGGACCGGTGCCCATAGTAAGCTCTCCAATTGCCATCCCATATCCACTGTTTCGGTGATTGCTGAAGTTATACAGCATGCCATCCAACAACAGCAACAGCAACAACAACGGCAGCAGCAACATTTGCAGCTATCTTTCCCACGATCATCACGTCTCCCCCCTCCCAGGACGGCTCCCGTCGACGGAGACAGTCCCGATACCCACATCCGACCGCGTCCTGGTGATCGGAGAAGTGAGAAAGGGATCGGAGCGAATCCGCGCATGAGCACCAAACCGTGAAAAAGTAGTGATGTGTTGCATTGCCTGTGGGCAACGATATTTTTCATCGTGTGAGCTTTGTTGTGAAGATTTTCGCACGCATGCCATGATCTCATGTTATGACGCCCGCGCTAGAAGAGGTCACGAGATTTCGGGAGCTGGTAGTTTTCATCACAAGCCGATGGCGCGGAAAGACCACCAGCATTTTGCGGAAAACCGCCAGATTCGAAACATGTGCTGCCAAGAAGCTGGGTTGGCGGAGCAGAACGCGTGGCAGGTAAGTGGGTGATTCGGAGAAATGTGGGCTGCAGAGCGCATGCCAAAAGAAGATGCACCTTTTGCACGGCAACTTCCTGCTAAAACCAGGGAATCCTGAAATATGAAAGCGCATTATAAGCTGAATTGAGGCCGCTGGCCC
This sequence comes from Pollicipes pollicipes, assembly GCF_011947565.3. NCBI lineage: Eukaryota > Metazoa > Arthropoda > Thecostraca > Pollicipedomorpha > Pollicipedidae > Pollicipes > Pollicipes pollicipes. Next base: position 1,093,674 of record NW_023595962.1, read on the forward strand.
ACAGGACCGGAATAAAGGGTTTGCAATGAAAGGAATGCTGCCAGTCGCTGCAAGCAAGGCTATGTCCGATAACTTGCAGCTTTACCGGGGATGCGCAGTCAAAGGATGTCCTGGTAACAATGAACAGTTTGAAAGTGGTCGGGGTCGGAAAAAAACGGTTTGTGGTGGACGAGCCGTCCTTTGGGAGAGGAGCATCAATGCAGAAATACCATCAGACGGGAATAAATTTGGAACCATCCACGCAGAAAAATCATCAGACGAGCACACATCTGGGTGCTAGATATGTAAAGTACCATGTGGAAACTTCGGACGCAATCCAAACCAGCAGTGCAACGAAACGGCCTCCAAGGTATTCAAGCATGTCGCTGGTGGAGCATATTGACCTATCATAATGGCCGGCCCTTGCCGACGTATCATGTGACGGCTGCAGGAACCAATCAGCAGCACACATTCAATGTGTTCAATTCTTTGAAAATCCAAATTTACGCCACTGGCTTCGCTCCATTCTCCTGTTTTTTTTCCGCGAAATAAGGTTATTATTACTGTCTTATCTGTGTTTATTTTTGGTGATGATTCAACTCGATTTTTATGGCACATGGAGTGAATTTGTCCCGAACCTTGCACAATCGGGTTCAACGTGATAAGATGGACCATTTCGGCGATGAAATCAGTGGTGTAAAGTTGCATGCATCATATCCGTTCTTTAACAGGACGCATCGGTGAAAATGCACGAGACCAGAGAGAGGAAAAAACAAACACCGGGTACAAACATCGATCCATTATCCATCCAGAACATTCAGATAGTATCTTGGGCATACGCAACAGCATTCAACAGAACCATTTTCTTGGGACACGTATCCGCATGCATCCTTAGTGTAGTGGTCAGCTCTGTTTGATGTTTCAGAAACTCACGTTATAATGGTAACGCAGGTAGTACTTGCATGGTTTTTATTATGGACTCAAGCGATGGCCAGTGATGGGGCTTGCGACGAGGCGGGGCAAAACGATACCTGGATACCGTGTTCCGTGATTAATGCCTGCGAGAAAGCAGGATATACACAGAAAGAACAGATCGTTTCAGTCTGCCCCTTTAGTTGTCGGTGCTACAATTCGAAAAAAGGCATCACTCCAGAGGTCCAGCACCGCGTAGAACGAGACAACAAACCTGCCGGAAATGCAGAAGACCCACCTCCTAAGCCTCATCAAGTACGTAGGAACGACTTCTTCCCCATATTCCACATGCCGCATCTGTTCCAACAGCCACACGATATTTTCAAAATACCAAGACCTGTGCCTCCAGCCGGAGCAAGGGGGGCCGAGGGGAGAGCCGGGCCAGACTCGGGCCCCGGCCCCGGGGGTTCCGCTGACGTCAGAGGCACGCCCGCGCCTGGCGCCAGCCACCCAGGTGCTGCAACTGCCGCGTCTGGACAAGAGCCTCCCGGCCACGTCACGGGCCCCGGCGTGACCAGCTATCCCCCAGCCGCCCCTGGGGCCTTCCCCATCCTCGAGCTTTATCTACCACCGCCCGGCGAACACCACCTGCGCCCAAGCCGAGCGGGCCTGGAAAGGCTGGTGCTATTTTCTGACGGAAGAGGAGCACCCAGGATACTATTCCAGGGCCGCCTGCGCAAAAAGCCACGGGCACTTTGTGGAGATCAGAGACAGGTATGAGAACGAAGTAATTCGTGGCCTCCTGCACGACATCGGTGAACTGTATGGCTATGTGGAAATTGGGCCAGTCGATATTTACACCCACATGGAGCCGCGGTTTATGCCGTTTGCGACACCGACATACGAGATATGGAGTATGTGCTTCGGGTCCAATCATGAGTGTCTATGCCAGGCCATGCGCAGCTTGCCTAATGACGGCTTTTGGCATTACCGAATGTGCGAGACAGAGCACCGTGTTGTCTGCAAGAGACCCGAGCCCCAGCCGAGGAAGGCCCAGTGAGCCCCTGCCGAGGGAAGCCCTGTGAGCCCCTGCCGAGGGAGGCCCTGTGGGCCCCCGCCGAGGGAGGCCTGATGCACGGCACTGATGACCGGGCTGACGGGCGCGCCTCTGGGGCCAGCGCCGGCCGACGGCACCGGCCACCAGCGAGCCGGCACCAGCAGCCCGCTGTCCCGCTTCGGCCTCCGGCTGTCCGCGAGGCGGCGCCACCGGCGGCGGGAGGCGGTGCGGGCTTGACTGGACGACACTGACCTGGTCGGGTCACTGGCCCCGAGAGGCTGTGCGTGCTGCCTCCCGCGGAGAGGGACTGTCAAGCGTACTATCGCGACGCGAATATCGACGAGGATGCGTTCATCTCGGAGTGCTGTTTCTGGAAGCGAGCTGTGGTGATGCCGTGACCGTGGCGATCTGATGACATTACAAGTAAACTGGCGTTCGCGAATCGAATTTGGACATTGGCAGCTCGCGTGCGGCGGACTGCCGTCAGATGCTCGGCGGGGATCTAGTACCGGAGCGCGCTCGGCTCACTCCGTCGGCAGCTGCGGCCTTGATGTTGACCTTGTACTCTAGAAACCAACCGGGACTCCGGAGGCATGTCTGAAGGGAGAATTCGTTTTGATCAACCGTACTTACCTGCCATCCAATATGAGCCGCGTAGGTAAAGAGACAAATAATATTGCAACGACGTTGTTTGCAGCCATGTATCAGCAGTCCCAAAGAAGACACCTATGTAAAGATATCATACGCATCATTTGTTGAGCTATAATCATTGGCGTAAATGCAACTAAGACGATTCTCCCCGAAAACTGGTAACGGAAGTAGCTGCGCATTCGTGTGTTTTTTACGTTTTGAACCTTTCTTCCAGGCATTGCTTCGTTTGCGTAGTTGATCGAAAGTCTTGCTGGTGTAGAGTATGCTTGGGAGTGGAAATTAAACAGTAAGGTTAAACTACATACACCACAAAACAAACTGCAGAGTCATTCTTAGAAAGATAGTGGGCGTGCATAGGGATGTGGTGTGTGAATGTGGATGTAGTGAGCGAGCATGAGGATGGCAGAAAAGTTTTGAATGAAATGCGCAAATTTATGCTTTTCGGTATTCGTATTCCGTACGTAATTCAACAAACTGCGTCCGTAATGTGTTTTCTCTAGCCTATATTACTAGCCTAGTTTTCATAGCATAGTTTTCTCTAGCCTATATTACGAGCCTAGCTTTCATAGGATAGTTTGCGCTAGCCTATATTACGGCCCAAGCATATTCGACACATGTCCTCTGTCGCCAGAACTTGGTCCGGTTCTGGGTATCACAGATTTTTACGTCCTGTAAGACACCTATCAATGCCCCCACGCCCCCCCCCCCCCCCGTTTGGGTCTTAACACGCGCCCGGGTGGCCGGCTAGATACCCTTCGCTCGGGTAGGGTGGGGGTCAAATTGACCCCCTGAGATCTCTGGAACTAAGGAAGCTAGAGACACCAAATTTACAGGGTGTGTTGACCTGTACGTGAGCTCACTGGGGTCAAAGTTTCAGGTTCCTAGGTCATGACCTTCAGGTCAAACAAAGTCAAGTTCCAAGTCGGTCTCCAAAGTGCCCCCAGAGTCTAGATAGCCGTTTCTAAGCAAAAGTTCGCTTTTTCAAGGTCAGTGACCTTGTTTACCTTTTGAAGGTCAAGGTGACCAAAATCACACAAGATTACTTTGAGTTTTGCATTTGATTAAGGGACAAAGATTACGCTAGGCAGTATGTTCCTAAAACAAAATGTTGACCTGGGTCAGTTTAGGTCAATGACCTATTCTGACCCCTAAGAAGTCCACGGAAGATGTATAATGCGGTTCCTGCTACCAATAAACTCGAAATGAGCACCAGGAACAATCCCATACAGCAAGCCCTAGAGTAACAAAACAGGTTGGTTTTGACCTTGGTGTGACCTTCGTACCTGATCTTTGGTCGATGCAATTTGCTCACTCAAATGTTGTGTTGCCTAAGAAAGCATCTCAGAGATGTATGGCGTCGTCTAACACTCCTTTGTTGTATAAGATTAAAGGATTCCCTAGAAATTGCCTTCGCTGAAAGCATGACCTCACTTTGACCTGCCAGCATAGGTCAGCGACTTTACAAGGTATATCTAAATTTTGTATGCCAAACGATCCGCTATTTAACTTTCTACAGCTGTGCAAAATTTGTCGCGGCTACGCCCCGCCGTTCGGAAACCATTCTGGAAAAACCTTCGGGGGGGGTCGATTTGATCCCCCACCCGAGCGCGTGTTAAAGCATGGAGCTTTCACCTAAAAGGCTACGAGGAAGGACCAAACCATCAGCACGGTTACACGTGCGGGTAAAGTATTATTTGCTTGAAGTTTATCCCTCCAGCCACGGGTGAAGTACCGCACTTGTTTTGAGCTTGGGTGGAAACTTTTACGCATGGGTAGCGTCTTTTCCTGGAAGCTGTGTGCTGCAGCTGTCGAATTGCTTTAAAAGGAATGGCTCACGTTTGAAGATTTTAAAGCAAGCATCAGATATCACAAACTGAGCTCACTTATATCTACTGGATTACTTTTAAGTGGAAGACTGCGCTAGACAACACAATTTCTCTATGTACTAAATATCCTCCTCAATACGCCATTGTTCGATTGCGTCATCATGCCTTGCGCAACACTTACAATTAATTGACAGTCGTTTTTATTTGGAAATTGCGCTCACGAACGCCAAATATGAACAACTCGACAATTACACTTTCTTGGCCTTGATCGCCCAATGACCCATGGAATGCCATGAATTGAATGATATCATGGCGTCATGGATGCTTGGCTGACCTTCGAATGGCCTACAAAAAAAAGTCTGCACACCTTCGTGGGCGTGTAGCTCAGAAACTAGAGGGTTTTAGTCTGGGGTGTCGATTGGTATTCTGTTGTGAGGGCTTTGCCCACCCCCCATTGTTGAGTTGCCCCCCCTCCCCCCCCAATGTTGGCTTGGCCCCGCAATGTTTTCGGCGGAAATACTACAAAAAACGTGGATGAAAGTTGGCCATAACACAAAGACTACGTTCCTTGATCTTTCCGCGTAGTGGCGCCTCGTGCCACTTCCATAACAAAGTCATGATTGCCCTCACCATAAGGTACAAATCGTAACAGCTGAGCGGATAAGCGATACAATAAAGTTCACATACCTAGCGCCATAAGACACGCAATGGTCTGTGAGGTTAAAGTGAAAAGCTCTGGAATATGGGATGACCTAAGTCCTTCATGGCTAACCCCGTCCTGTCTCCCCACTCGCCTCCTACGAGTGCGTGCCGCCTCTCATGACTGCCATAGAAGAGCGCCATCGGCGCCCTAAGGTGGCCTCTAAAGAGGCGCCTTCACATGCCGATCAGAAGAGACGCGTGCGTCCAGTGCCTGCTCCCTGGATCTCATCTTGCATAACGTCTATACTGCCTAAACTAAAGAGCTTTATAAATTATACAAAGATTAAAAACATACATTGAGTTAAATAAAAAGGGGGCTACATTCGGTGATAAAAAAATGGGGGGGGGGGTAGGTGGTCGGGCCTTCGTTGCGGCCCTCCCAATAATTTACTAAAACTGGCAACCCTGGGTTTAGTTGGTGATTTCAGTCAAAACCCCACACGAATGTGGAACACTCCCTTTAAGGTGTGAGCTGGGGCTACAGCCAACTTAATGAGTAGAAAATTACACCCATGTCAGAGTTTGTGACTAATGTGAGTTTAGTTCAGAATGGTTTCTGCTCTTGTGTTTGTATTTCAGTATCCCAGAAGGTCAATGTAAATAGTTGCACCCAACTGTAGGTTTGACAGTTATCAAGTCATTGTGATGTGCGCCTGAATGTGCAACGTACCATAAGTTATGTGTTGACGAAATGCCACACTTTCTTTAGTTTGAGAACCTTATACTAGAATGTAGCTTCCCTGTCTTATCATGCGTGCAAACAACTAACTTCTTTTCCATTTACATTTATTATCAGCAATTGCTGGTTCATTGTGTACAAATTTGTGGCCAACAAAACACGAGTGAAGTAATGCTAGATGTGGAACACCCACAAATACCCACAATACTGTCAGCAATGCCTGGTAAAAGCCCTGCGTGCCTATCAAGGCGTGCCCTGCGGCCTTGCGGGCTCACAAGTACAGGCACTACACATGCATACGCATTAGTAAAAACTGTAAGCGCCGTCGTACATTAAATGTCATTTACAATACAGTCAATGCCACTACACTGTCGGACAGTTAACATATACCATGCATTATTTCTGGCCACAAACGTCAAACACCGGTGCCATCCTCCAAAAAACGTGCATCGCAACATACTGAACGCGACTCATTGGACGCCTGTGGCCGGACCCCGCCCGCAACTGCCAGCGTTGCCTTTACGGCGCGCTCTCCAGCCGGTGCTGCCACCTGGATCGCGCACAGGTCGGCCAACACCGCGTCCTGGTATTGGCGCCGCATGCTGGTGCCGCCATGGACGCCGTCTCCGCATTCAAAGTTCAAGTGCCAAACCTGGGCGGGGCTAAGCGTCTCGGGCGCGTCCCACAGCCGGGAGCATAGCCGGCGCACGAACACGGTGCTGACGGGCAGCAGTGACGACCAGATGGTCAGGGAGGGCACCTGGGGCACGGGCAGACGCGTCAGGGAGGACACCTGAGACACGGGCAGACACGTCAGGGAGGGCACCTGAGGCACGGGCAGACACCTGATGCACGGGCAGACGGTCAAGGAGGGCACCTGAGGCACGGGCAGACGCGTCAGGAGGGCACCTGAGGCGCGGGCAGACGCGTCAGGGAGGGCACCTGAGACACGGGCAGACACGTCAGGGAGGGCACCTGAGGCACGGGCAGACGCGTCAGGAGGGCACCTGAGGCACGGGCAGACGCGTCAGGAGGGCACCTGAGGCACGGGCAGACGCGTCAGGAGGGCACCTGAGGCGCGGGCAGACGCGTCAGGGAGGGCACCTGAGGCGCGGGCAGACGCGTCGGGGAGGGCGCCTGAGATACGGGCAGACACGCCAGGAGGGCACCTGAGGCACGGGCAGACACGTCAGGGAGGGCACCTGAGGCACGGGCAGACGGTCAGGAGGGCACCTGAGGCATGGGCAGACGGTCAGGGAGGGCACCTGAGGTACGGGCAGACGGTCAGGAGGGCACCTGAGGCATGGGCAGACGGTCAGGGAGGGCACCTGAGGCACGGGCAGACGGTCAGGAGGGCACCTGAGGCACGGGCAGACGGTCAGGGAGGGCACCTGAGGCACGGGCAGACGGTCAGGAGGGCACCTGAGGCACGGGCAGACGGTCAGGGAGGGCACCTGAGGCACGGGCAGACGGTCAGGAGGGCACCTGAGGCACGGGCAGACGGTCAGGAGGGCACCTGAGGCACGGGCAGACGCGTCAGGAGGGCACCTGAGGCACGGGCAGACGGTCAGGAGGGCACCTGAGGCACGGGCAGACGGTCAGGGAGGGCACCTGAGGCACGGGCAGACCGTCAGTCGGCACCAGGACAGGTAACTAGCACGCGACGCACTGGGGAGCTGTACACTTGAACCACACGACGTTCTGGGGAGCTCTGCACTCGAACCACACGACGCACTGGGGCGCTGTGCACTTGAAGAAGGGAGGCGAGGGAACCCACGCGGCACAGCACTCTGTACATTTCGCGACAGTTTACCCGGGCAGACTCTGTATATTTCCCTTGTGACATGTGCGAGCCCAACCCATGCTGTGCGTGAATCAAGTACAAGCAACTAACGAGTGAGATTTTGGTGGCTGGTTGAAACCCTGGCTCAGACATATAACGATGTGTCACTGCTAGTTAAGTTAGTCATTTCGTGCCATGAACATGCCTATGGCAGGGCGAGATGAGGACACCGAACTAGAGGAGTCTCAATTTACCTTCAAACATCTCAAACGCATCACAGTTGTCACGTCATCTTCGAAGTGGGTGAGTAATGTAAATGTGAGTTGTTCAGTGCGTTTGCGAGGAATATTATTCACATAGATAAGACAGTAGTCAGAGCATTATTCCTCGAAGAAAAGCCAGGAGAATGGAGATATAGTCGGGTATATCTCGGGCAGCTGAATTATATCTCCATTCGCCTGGCTTTTCTTCGAGGAACAAGTATATGACTACTGTCTTCTCTTGGCCAGGCTCCACCGCGTCAGTGAAAGTGCGATGTTATCTGCCCATATCGATCTCTTTTCAGGATCGAGAACACGGGCCCTGAGAGCAACACTGAGATCCGTGGTCCAGTCCCACGCACTACGTCTAGTCAACGCTCTCCAGTTTGCCGCCGCTACCTAGCCCCCCCCCCCCCCCCTCCCCCCCCCCCGTCTCGCACATTCCCACGCGGACGCGCCCGAGGCTCACCTCACCCACCGCGCTCACCTCACCCACCGCGCTCACCTGGGCTCTAAGCTCATACACGAGCGCGTGCAGCGTCGGCAGCACCGGCGTGCCCTGTGGGTTGCCGTCATACTTGGGTATGATATACCGCTCATCCAGGCGCCAGACGACCCGCGTGAGCCGCGACAGCCGCCGCAGCGCCGCCGTCGCCGTCGCCAGGTGGCGCCGGAACAGCAGCGCCGCCCGCGAGTCCAGCTCGGCGCGGCCGATCCGCGTGAAGTGCGTGTACCAGAGGCCGGCGTTCAGCAGGACCAGGTGCGGACACCGGGACGGACGGCGCTCGCACGTCGCCGCCGCATCCGCGAGCGTCCACACGGCGTACTCGTTCAGGAACGGCCGCCACACGAACTGCAGTGCGAGGAGCGGCGAGGAGGCGGCGAACGAGCACCAGCGGGGGTCGGTGGCGCACCAGCGCTGCGGAGGCAAGTGCTCGCCTGTCCCGAGCCCATTCGCCAAGCCTTCCTTGCGTGGCACGCGCACTGGTACGCCCAGCCGCTCGCCGAGGTCCTGGTAGAGCGTGCGCAGGCGCGAGTCGCCCACGAGGAGGACGAAGGTGCGCCGTCGCTGGCGCCTCTGGCGCCGGCGCAGGCACGTCTGGAGAGACGATGCGACAGGTCGCGGCGGCCGGCACAGCGGCAGATCGAAGGTGGTCGCCGTCAGCTCGCTGTCGTGCTGAAGTGCCGTCGTCAGCCGGTAGATGGCAGTGCAGCCGACATCAGCCGGTTCCGGCCCCGGTGATTCGTCGGACGCGGCGAGACCTGTCGTTGATTGGTCCGGCCTATCCGAGCCTGTGGGAGGTGACAGTGGTGATGACGGGGGCGGTGAGGGTGAAAGCCGCGTCGCAAACGCATCATGGGGGAAGCGCACGGTTGCAAACGCGTCACAATGCTTCCGGGCCGATGCGCGTGTGGACGTGAGTCATGGACGTAAGGTGATAATCGTTCTCAAGCATCTGCCCGGTGCGGTGGAACGAACGGTTGAAGGCCGGTGACGTTCTCAGGTTGTTGTTTTGACGTCATAATCTGTAGCGGCGCTCGGTAGCACAGTTCACCAATGTGGTCCCATGCATCTGTCTGCAGCCTGTAGTATCTCTCAATCTGTTTGAGTGTGTCTGTTCATTTACTGGTGCATACACAGCAATTTGCATCGACGTTTTAGCTCAACTGTGTACGATCCGTAGACTGAGGCTAAATCTCCTACTTTTCTGTCCAACATAAGACTATGCAAAGTTGTGCAACCGGCGCATGGAGCCAAACAACGTACATTGTACCGTCCGTTCACTAAATGTCTGTCAAGAAGACCCACGCTCAGTCCAGGCTCAGCCCACGGACAGCCCAAACAAGCAGCACCTTCAAAAATTCAAAAAAGCTCAAAATTTGATACGCGAAAGGTCTTCACGATATTCGACTTCGCCGTAAATGCAATTTTTCGGCTTCTATCATTATTTTCACAACTTCGCCTTTCAGTTGTGCCCATTCACCAACCCAGGCATATCATATACTATAAATTGTCGTCTTTGTCCGACAAAAAGTCAAAGGCCTTCCTGGGCTCGTTCAAGCAGCACAGACTTTGAGATACATCAGTGTTAAGCCAACATTTAACACGAGCCAACCGTTAGCCAACGCTCAGCCCATGTTCCGCCCACGCTCACCCCATGTTCAGCCCACGCTCAGCCCACGGTTGGCCCATGCTCAGCCCACGGCCGGCCCATGAAAGCGGCACCTTTAAAACACTCAAAATGTGATGTGCGGAGGGAACTCACGATGTGAACACATCAATGCGATCCAAAGCGATGGGAAACCAGTACTTCTGCTTTCATGGATAGTTTCACACGGTCGACATCCAATCAGTGAATTTTCACCAAATGAAACATAGCGTGTCTTTAAAACAACTGTCGTCTTCCTATACGCGTAACGACATCCCGAAAATTAAAAAAAAACTAAATTTGAGCCGCGTTAAATTTAAGCAATTTTCACTCCAACACCTCACTTTCCAGACATTCACATCGCAGCCAACGGGATGACCGTCGGTTCCTGTAATTTCGCTGATTTCATGACAAGCAATAGCTGGGCATGCAACGCATCGCCTCCCATGCTTAAGCCGGAGAAACTTGATCTCGCTTCGGAGATGATGGTGAAATCTCTTATCCAAACTGGGTCCTTCTGAAAACGAGTAGCTGCGCATCAAACGACCCCCCCCCCCCCCTCCCCCTTAACAGCTGATTCGAAAACCTGGTCTTTCTTTCCATTAGCTGTTCTCGTTTCGGAGTTGCAGATTGCGGGGCGGGCCACCCTGAAAGCTTACATCGCGGGGGGTGGGGCAGGCTACCCTGAACAGTCAAATTAGTATTGCTGGAGAGGGGCTCAGGACGTCATGAGCACAGTCAAATCAGTATTGCAGAGGGGGGGGGGGAGGCTCAGGTCACCATAAACAGTCAAATAAGTACTGCAGGGGGCGGGGGCGGCCTCAGGCCACCCTAAACACAGTCAAATCAGCGTTGCGGGGAGGGGTTTATGCCACCATAAACACAGTCAAATCAGTATTGCGGGCGGGCTCAGGCCACCCTAAACACAATCAAATTAGTGTTGTGGGGGAGGGGCTTATGTCACCATAAACACAGTCAAATCAGTATTGCAGGGGGGTCTCAAACCACCCTAAAAGTTTAAAAATGGCATCCCTGATCATTACGGTCAGAGAATACTGTACCACGAACCATTCTTGTTTTGGATTTGAGAAACATTTGACGCAAAGTTGATATTTTTGTCGTGAGATGTTCCAATCAGTAATCTGGTACCACAGAAAATAAGGAAGTCAGGGCTTAACTAGTTTATTTCGACTTCATCTCAAAACTTGAAAAACAAATATTACGGATTATTAATAGTGTTCATGCACCATAACGTCCTGATCAAACGTTTCTGCCTCTGCTTGAAGCCAGCAGACGTGGCACGCAGCCAGGCATAGACATATGAGCCGTCTTTGCCAGGTAGCCGTTCACGTATGTGGAAAAATGTAGGACAATGCAAAGTAAAACGTGGGGTGTAAGACATGACACATATGGGTCCGGACCTTCTGGCTCATCTTTAAAAAGCGCGGTAAAAGAGCGGAAATAGCCTAATTCCTGGTAGAAGAACCAGAAAAATGTAGATATAGATATGTTGATATTTCGGCAGCGTGCCTTAATCGAAACGAATAGCAACAGTGTCATCTATATCATACAATGACATTCATATTGATGTAGATGCTGACTACTGCAACTCCTTTCGATAAATGCATTTTGTTGAGTTATCAACGTATCTATATCTTCACTCTCCTGGTTTTTCTACGAGGAATACGGCTATTTATAACGTCTTATTTGTATGCATAATACTCCTCGCAAATGCACTAACCAACTTACGAGAAAAAATGGCATCTAATAAGTCCAAACAACGTTAAATTTACAGCCTGCTGACGTGGGTCCTTGACCGCCACCGCCACTGTATTTGCACTCACCGAGGTAGGCGGCAGCTGACGTCAGAAGGACTACCGCTGCTGCCACAATCAGACTCTGCCGAAGGCACCGCCGTTGACCAGCGCGGCAGCAGGTTTGGTGGCAGAACAACCCACCACCGTCGCCCAGCGTCATCTCCACGGCCTCAAATGTGCGCAGGATGTGTTACCACTGCCGACGAAATAAATGTGAGCACGTTGCCAAGGCTTTAGATCAAAACATGCTGAATGTTAACAAAATGCAAAAATGTATATGGACACCATGAAAGGGCAGACGTCATCAGAAATATCGTTTTTCAACTAAATGCGAACAAGGTTATGTCTAGCCGTCCCTATTAATGTCGCACTTGTTGCTGAGGTGCCCTTTCACACTTAGACGATCTGCAACGTTCTGACCTTATGATGAGTTGCATGGGAAGCGATGATGCGGCGATAGCGCTAGGATCAAAGCAGCGTGGTAGTTCGCAACATCACAGTTGAAGGCCAAATGAAGACGTGGCGGCATGCCAGTTTTGGACATTTGTTGGCATTGGTGGCCAGCTTATACGCATCCAAATTTTGTGCTCTTTCTCGCCAAAATGAAACAAAGGATTATATCTTGAGGATCAGCCTGTTGAAATTTTTGTTTGAAAATACCGGCGTGCACATGCGCAAGCAAAGGTCATGATGCAATCAGGCGGTTGCATAGCTTGCATTCTGCAATCATGTGAAAACGTGAGACGGCAAAGATCACAGCTTTCGGTTCCTAGTGTTCAAGTTTAACCTTGAAATAATTACTTCTGACCTTATCCGATTAATCAGGACCATCCAGCACAAAACTCTCAACTCATTCAGTTTCTAAATAAGTTCATTGGCATTCAGCATGATGACAGCTGGTGCCGTTCTCTCCAGCCACTATTTTTGTTAAACTCACGTACGATCAGACTGAAAATTCATCATTCTGATAGAAAGCTACCAAATTCTCGCGTGAAGGGCTTACAACTACAGAGAAATGTTCCAAACGGGGGTCACACAAGATGGCAAATATGTTGTTTTGTTGTGATACACCAAACTCATAACGGAGGTGCTGAAAACACGTACAAAATGGTGCGCCAAATGTTTTAAATAAAACCAAAGTTATGACACATACAAAGCGTTGCACCATAAAAGCAAACAACAAAATAGTTAGTTCGAGAACAGGCAAGTTAAGTATTTGTTATTTCTTGTTCTTGATCTCTGTTCAGCCCGAGGTGTTTATGCCTTCAGCTGTACATTCTTGGCCACAGCGATGAGAGAAAATGTCTTACGAAGGGAGGTGGAAAGCCAACAGATCAACAACGAATAGAGACTGGTGCAGGTAATAGGTGATAAGATTAGAGGCGACAGTTTTATATTGGTGATTCTAAGGTTTTGCCCTCCGCGTACGCCTCAGAGGAAAGGAGGCTAGTAACCAGAACCACAGCAGCGCAGCCCAAGGAATGACTGCGTGCCGTATGTGTGGACACCAACGGACCGGAGTTCTTATCTAAGTGGCATATGATTCCACCAAAAATTCGCCGACGGCCGGGAGTTTTTCACCAAATGGTAACATAATTTGCGGCCTGCGAATTCTAAATCTGGCTTCTGCCTGGATTAGGTATCTTAAAACATGGCTAGTTTGTGCACACAGTGCTTATTTGGGAGTAGGAACAGTAGTGGCGCAGCGCACGTGTTATCACGCGCTCGATATTTCCTTCTCTTGTAGTCTAGCGTGTGCTTGAGGCGGACAAGCAGCGGACTGCAAAACAGCTGACTGGCAGTCCAGGGGTGTTGGGTTCGAGCCCCAGGGCGGATGGTTTTTTTGGCCGACCGTTGAAGAAACGTCTGGAAAATCGGGCCGACCTGACCCGTGGGACCGCGTCGGGGTGCCCTGTGCGCGCAAAACCCACAGCAGTCCCGCCTGGTGAGAAGTTCGAAGGGCACATCATTCGACCAACTGCATCCAATTACTTCGAGTGCTGGCATCAGGGAACACAAGCTCCGCTCAGCGAGCGCCTTTAGCACAAAGCACTGATGCGGAGTGTTCGATGAAGATCTTTCTAAATCTGGGACGGATGGGTCAGGGGGAATTCAGAGGAACAGGAAAGAGGCACAACCACGAGGGAACGAACCGGTCTTGTCTGTGTACTGCTGCGACAGGTCCTTCTTAAGAAGTTTCTCTATGCACTTTGTGTCTGGCTTGCCAACGAGGGACAAGTCACCGGAAGCAAACGGTGACAACAATGGCGGAAAAGGCGTCACTGCTTTGGTTGGTGGGAACCTTGATCGTACCAAGCGTGCTGCGCGCAGCCGTGTCAGTACGCGATTACGACGATTACGATTGCCGAAATGTGCCGAAAATTGAACACTTCTTGTATGGTGCACGTTCGATGTCGTTGTTCAGAAAAAGACGATGCTCTTGCATTTACGCACAAAATATGTGGAAATGTTTTTGTTGTGATGTGCGCGACCGCAAAAAGCGCCCGCGTTTGGGCCCTACAAAAAGGAACAGCGTGAGGCTTCATGACATATATCGCAACTGGTAGGTAGTCCGACCGAATGGTGAAGCTTTGGAGACGATCGAAGCAGTGCGTTCTGAGTGAGCTATTTGCTGCCAGTATTTCTTGACTTTGTGAAATTTGATACATTTTGATCTGACCTAAGGTCACGAAGTTTTCACCTTTATTTTTCAGATAAAGTGCATTCAACGGGGAAGATTTCGCTGCGATCGGGTTAATTAGCTCGAGACCTCACTTATCTGGAAGCTAAAATGTTTGGAATTAGAAAAATCTGATGACTTTTCAATTGAATTACGGTCACCAACTCTCCAAACGCAACAAGGAATCATGCACGATGCATCCAATGGAGAGGCTTTCGCAGCGATCGGTTCGGTAGGTTCTAGGAACGAATTGTCGGCAAGCATGAATTTTGGAATTTGCGAAAATTGATTTACTTTTGACCTGGCCTAACGTCGCCGAATTGAAGCCAGCAAGAGTGAATAAGGTATGGTGCATCATATGTTGAAGATTTCATAGCGATAGCTTCGGTAGTTCCTGAGAATCGAGTTATATGCAAGCAAAAATTTTGGAATTCGAGAAATTTGATGACATTTGACCTAACCTAACATCGTCAATTTTTTTTACTAAAACAGGGAATCATGTATGAGGCATCAAATGTTGAAGGTTTCGCAGCGATCGGTACGGTAAGTTTTGAGAGCTGAGTGGGCTGCTTCGGATATTTGAATTTTCCCTTCGCATTTCCTCCAGTGTCTGACCACATATTCGGTCCCGATATTGCCACGCTATGCTTCACCTCTTTGCACTGAATCCATTGCTGAAGGTTTTAAGGCGATCCGACACGCCGTTCCGGAGGACAAGCGTGCGTGCACCACATGCCAGTTTTTTAGACGCTGTCAATAATAAGTCGACTCCTGCTACGGTGCTACGCAAATAATAACGTAAGCTGTGAGAAGAACCGCGGACATGAACGGCAGGCGCCAAAAGCAAGAAACGGGTTACGTGGTAATTCATGCCAGCACATGCACGATTATGAACGATGACGGTTGCAAGATCCCCGCTAGTTCTAGTGTCTCTCTTACCTGCAGGTCCATAATGGAGCGTCAATGCGCAGGCGCCACATCAACTTGCATTGCACTGCAGCGGAGACTCTCGGGAGGAACGACCTGCCCTCGGGGACTCTGGTACCTTGAACAGATTTCACGCCGGGTACGTCAATATTATAAACAAAAAATAACATCACTGTCTGCGGGAAAGTACGCTACCCGAAAAAAGAACGGCACTGCCTCCATTATTAAAAAAAGGCGCGACGGCGAAATCTGTATTTTCATGCTGCGTTTTTTTTCTTCCGAGATATTTTTTGCAGACAGCTAGGGTGGCGCTTTGTGCACCGGAGCGCGGAGCCTTTGACAGGTGTGCAGGGGTGGCAGGGTAGAATAAAATTTGCGGAACATTATGTCAATGATATATAAGCAGGTACTTATTTTATAGGATATCTGACACACATGCATAGAACGCTTAATTTGTTAAAACAGTTTCTGTCTTCTTAAGCAAAACATCTTGAGGTGCATTACCATGAACCCCGGCTGTAAATGCGCGTTGGGGGAACCTCTCGGTGGATTATTGTTATAACCGAAAATTGATGTAGGAATTGAGGCATCTCGCAATTTAGTTGTCCCGTGGGTTGTGCAAATGTGGGATCACATCTATGTGTATGTGTGTGTGTGTGAATCAGGTACTTGAAATTTGTGTGACCACTGGTAGTGCGTGCCAGCGGCCTTGGACTTCTGTTGATGTTATTGGTAGTTTGAGTGGTAGATGTGTTCTGCTGGAGAAAGCATTGTTTGATTTAAGTCTTTGGGCATGATTATTTCTAATAAGTTGTGATTTGTTGATCTTTGTCTCTTTCTCATGTTTGCATTTGAACATGACTAGTCAAGGTGATGCCAGTAAGCCATAAAAACACTGGTGTTTCCTTTGCAATATGAGGTGAAGGAATGCAACAAAGTGCTTTGTTGCATTCCTTCCAACATATCAACAACTTATCCTCCTTCCAACATATTTAACCTGTACAGGCATGACTGCATGTAACTAATTCATTGCACACCATTTCTTTAACAGTTCATTTGAGCAACAGGGATAGGCCAATATGGATTGCAAAGGTCACTTGCTGAGAAGCCTGCCTGACATGGTGTTACAAACTTGTCTATATCTTAAGCATGCCAGAAATATGGTGCTGTTTGAGTGTGAATGCATGTGCTGCTGTCTTAAATTTTGTGTGTAGGTCAGCATGGTGAGTTGCTGAAGTTACATGTTCAGGGTTACTGGATTGAAAAATATCAAATAGCTCAGTCTGTATGCTGCCTTGAAAGGTTGATAAAAGCCTTGATGTTTCTAATCATCTCTTTTTCTCTGCCTTTGCGTATTCTGTTCTGAGCCAGGTAGATTCTGAGCCGCTCAAGACTGTGTGAGATGCTGGAAGGGATGTGAAAGTACTGTCAATTTTTAGGAGGGCACTTAAAAACACTTATTTTAAGCCTTGTGTACACTGGCAGCTTTATCACTTCCTTGCACTTCACTCAACTAGCCATAACTACGTGAGGTTCTCATACCTCTGTAGCCTTGTGCAAGGTCAGCAGTTTTGCAACACATTTTCACAGTAGGTGCATAATGTGCTCTTGTGTTAGTGCATGAGCTATCACTTGTGTGAGCAATATATGTGATTGAAGTAGCCCTGTGGTTGCGGCACTTTGGATGTCTATGAGAGAATTGCATGCATTAAGCAACCTATTTTTGTTTTTGTGTGCACTGTTGTAAGCTGGGAATGTTATAAACAATGTGGTCACTCTGGCTATGCCATTTATTTTATGAGTTATCACTTTTGGATTATGCAACTCAACTGGTAAATATCTTGTATGGTATGCCAGTTCTTCACAATATGGTAGACAGTTTCCTGTTGCAGGGCATGTTGTTACCTTCATGTGGTAATGTAGACACCATTCAGATTGAAAATGCTGTTGGTCATGACCTTAACCTACCATTTCATCAGTTTTGTGTTGCTTTTTTGGACAGTGATGGCCAATACTGACTCACCCATATTGGTCAACAGGTGCAGTGTTGGCATTGGGGGTTTGGGATTCTCTTAACACTAAGTACAGATGTTCTGCTTACACTGGTACTTTTCTGTGATACCCAAACCAAGCACACACATGCCCAAGCACTGTACATAGAAAGGCAGGTACATTATCAACGTCCTCCCCTGAATGGAACATGAGAGCGTGCTGAGGCGCAAGGGCCTCCATAGGTGAAACATGATTTGGATAATGTTGGTGTATTCACGGTCTCATTTTCCAACTCAGGCGACCGAAATCTTGCTCGCGATGTATGAGTGTCAAGCAGTATTCGAACAAGAGCCGTGGGGATGAGGATGGGGGGCGTATTTAATTGACGTAATATTTGTCGTCTCTCCGACTGCGGCGCAGTGCCGCGCGACAAAGTATTTCATGTAGTTTTATGATGGTCGAATGGTTTAGTTGTGTTTTTTTCGTAACGTATTTTCCTTGTCGTATCTTTTTCACAGACGGCTTATGGGTTTCGTTTATGTAAATGTGACGAAAAAAGAACGTCGCTGGCATGATTCTTGCAATATTGGCTACCGCTTAGTTCGCAAGGCCGATGTTTTCCCCGCCGTACAGCCAACCCCATCACATCTTGAACTGAAGCGCTGCAGTTGAACATGATACGCTCAAAATGTTCATAACAAAGTAGAAAGCTCGATTTTCTTCGAAAGGGGGGCTTAGCAGACCATGAAGGTGGACCATCGGTTACGTCAGTCTCCTGCATCATGCAAACACGTGCACAGGCACTGGGATGACAACAGCCCGCTTGGGCCAATCCCACCCGCGGGTGCGCCTCTGGGGGCGTTTCCCGGCACGAGAAGGTCTGGGAAGATGTAAGCGGCGACGAATCTGAGAGCCAGTGTTGACTGGGATGGCTGCTTTGGGCAGTGCGCAAAGAATGCGGTTTGTGCATCTTCGTTGCGTTATGCCCTGCACCCCCAGGATGATGGGTCTGACTCCGCCTCTGTAAGGGCTGCCCGCGTACGGGTCTTCAGCACGTTCGCCTCTCGAAAGTCGCGACCATCCAGCAGTGTGACCCGGTAAACACACCAGCACCATGTGGGGGGCGCGTCTGTGTTAGTCTGTGCGGGTACATTTTGTGGTGGTGGGGACGTGAACGGTGAAAACATCGGAGATTCGTGCTTTCAGACGCGGCATTTCGATTTGTCTCTTCTGATTTCGAGTGGAAATGGGATGAAAGCTGCAATGTACCTAGTGGGGCTCGGGACGAGGGAGGTCATGCTAGACATGAGTGTTACCATGCCCCTACGCTCCGGATGATAGTGCAATGCCCTTGCCGCAAAGGCTCAGTACTTTTTGGAAGTTTAAAACGCCCGAAGGGCCTCTGAAGTATAAGAACGGACCCGAATCATTAGAATAGGACCGTAACCTGAAATGTCCCCCGGATTAACAAAAAAACGGGCCGATATTGCAACGAAGAGAGCGGAGGCCCTCTTCATTGGCCCCTGTGAACCGAACAGGGGCCAACCGAACCCGAACAGTTTCCCCTGTGAATGGAACAGGCCCCTGTGACCCGATCTGACCTCCTCCTGGGCTAAATGCAGCCCGCGCGGCAGGCCTGAGCCTGGACCGCTTTTGCACATCAATGTATTATGATATTGCTGCTGCGGCTGGCCGCCCGGTTGTCTGGGCATTTATGGCGCCCCTGTCTGTGTTCCGCCGACCGATCGGGGGTCGAGGACTTTGGCGACACCCCCGCTTTGCTGGCAGCCGGGTCGCGTGACCAAGCCCCGGCCTGGCTCCGCGGGCGACCGGTCACTTGCGATTGGTGATTGGAAGTGATTGGGTGATTGGATTGGGTGATTTGGTGATTGGAGGGCGGCTGGACCCCAGTGTGACTGCGCCTCTTCGAAGCCAGCCTTCGTCCTGCAGTGTGTTGGAACGTTCTTAGGGGCATTGCGTGGTGTTTTAGTAAGAGCTGTTTTACTTTCCATTTTTTGTCCGCGGTCGCTTTCATTTATGTTTCGATTTGGTGCAGGAATGTTGATCTTTCGCAGACGAATACAGTGAAAGTGTGGGGTATGTTAATGCCGTTTGGCTGCGCCGTCTTCATTGCTGGCGTTCCTTCTTCAGAGCTGCCATTCAAGCGTAAAGGTATAGTCACCAGTTATATCAGCGTGATGCGTCAATAAATTGCTAGCGTTCTTGCTGGGTGGCCGCGTGGTGCCGCCAGCTGCTTGTCGCGTGGTGACGCCGCCGGCGCGCCTCGAGGTGGTGCCGTATGATGGCTGTGTGGCTTGAGGCTCGTGGTGGCGTCGCGTGCTTGCCCATTATTGAAGTGCATTCTCTGATATCTGTACCATCGTAATCCGTACATCTCGGATTTACATTTACATTTATTACCGTACATTAATATCATTCTGTACGCGGATGTGTGCCCGTGTACGGTATCTCGACTAGGCTTGCTTTTTACTACCACATGTACAAGTTTGTTTAATTAACATGTGTGTTCACTATTTGTTGAAACCATACCAATACATTGCAAACGCTCCGCAACATTTTATTGAGAAACGTGTGACGACCTGAACAGCCCAAGAACATTCCACATGTATTTACGTCATCAACTCGTTCAGTTATTGGAAAGAATTGGCGCATTAGTGAGGCAGAAATGGCTCACAGCAATTTGTTTCAGCTTTTGGTTGTACTTGTGGCACACCAAGAACGTTTAGTGCTACGTTACGCCGCGTAGAGTCTTCCGGGCGTGCTCGCAGCGCCGCTCTTTTTTATTGATCTGTATTTCCGATCTGATTTGATCTGTTCTGTGATCTGATGATCTGTATTTGAGCGGTCCCGACCCGACTCCGGGCTATCACGGCCCATCGCCAGCAGATACATGGGCGGCTAGTCGGTCATGACGTGACCGTGGGTCATGAGAACGAAAACAGTCATCTAAAAACAAACACACGGAGATGGATATCAGTCACGACTTCGCCGCGTGAGAGGGTGGTGGCATAGCGTTCAAACGCTTTGGGAAAAGACCATCGCGAGAGATCGAAGACTGCCCGGGTGCTCGTCATGTATCCTGAGTCCGCGAATGGAAAAAGCGCGTTTTCCCATCTTAGCACGCAAATGAGGTATAAACAGATCACTGTCCTGTCTCGTGGGTCGGCCGTGCACTTAACCCACAGTGCGAAGCATGCGAGCAAGTGAGTCAGGCTCCTCCGAATGGAGGGCCTTGTGGGTGAGTGAGGTGGTGTGACAGCTGCATGGATCTGCAGCGGAGAGCCAGCCAAACCTCTAATGTATGTCCAAAAGGCGATTTTTTTGCGGCCGAAGATAGGTTTTGCAACAAAGTTTAACACTTATCTAATTTTGGACATACTGAACTGCGAGATGCTGCTTATACTGATTTGTAATAAGGGACCTTTGACAGAATCGAGGCGTTCACCAGGGTGCTCAGGACACTGGTAGGCAGGCTGTGTTTCAGATGCGAGAGATCATCTAAGATACCGAAACAGCGCTTACTGACAAGCGAAGGAGGACTTACGGAAAGTAAGGACGAATGAGGACTGATAAGTGCCAGCTGTACCTCGTCAGGGCCAGCCGACTAGGCTAACCAGCTGATTGTCAGTGCGGGATCCACGTCGCCATGAGGACTTTAAGACACACTCAACCGCTGAGGCCAGGCGACGTCTGCCTCTCACTCGGACAAGAAGAGCGAGCTCAGTATGACATCAGTTGGGATGATTAAATGCGAGACATGAAAACCAAACGGATTGTGCGCCCTGGAAAGTGGACCAGGTCAAGTAAGTAGATTCTCGGGGAAGAGGAGGGCGGGGGGGGGGGGGGGAGGGCGATAGCCCTTCACCGTGGCATGTGCCCCCCCCCCCCCCCCCCCACCGAGCAAAGCCCTGCTCATGCTCCTGCCGCCATCTCCGCTTACCCCTCAGCGGTTTAAATGCACATCGAGCTCAAGTGCTCGATGCCTCCGAGCGAGCCGCATGGGGCACTACGCAACAGTCAAAACACTGGCCACCGTGCAGGAAACTATCCAAAGGTCATACATTTTTCGGTCGCAGCTGAAAACTGGCACACAGCCGCTCGACCCATGCGCCATCTACACCTTATGAGCAGTGCATGTGCTGTCATCTACCGGGGGCGCAGCCAGAGCCTTGACAAGGGGGTCACGGGGCTGACAAGGGACCCCTGATATTGAAAGGCTCCGACCCTCCTCCCCCCAAAAAGAAGATTCTTTGCCATTTTAATTTCACCGTCTATAATTGGAACAGAAGTTGGAAGCTACCGCGAGATCAGTTATGTCCGAAGCTGATAGTCAAGAAGCTGAAAAAATCGTGCATTAGACGACTGTATGAGATAAATCGTCGGCACTGTTCATATTACAATGGTCTAGCGGACTCTTTCTAAACCGATAGAGCTAACACGGACATACTCACTGGGAAGCATCGGACAGCCTTGTTCATTTTTAATTCACTTCAATCGACTCTATTCAACACTAAAGAGACCTTTACTTCTCTGTGGGATTATTCACATCATTACTCCCGGTGAGGGGCTGAACGGCCATTCCGTCCCACCGCGGGATGTCTTCCGCCTGCCATTCTGGCGGCACGGGGATCCCATCCGATGGCCGATCCGGAGGCCCTTAGAGGGAAACATCATATCACCCTGGTCACCTCCCTGACGTGGGAAGCCTTCTGAGCCGGACAGATTGATTCGGATAGACGCAGAAACTCTGACGCAATAGCATTCCTGATCGCCGCAGGTGGTCCGATAATTGACACAAAACCCCAGTTCGGCACAACGGGTCCATGCTGGATGCCGCCTGGATGACCCGCCGTTTGGTACTGGGCGCCGTAACTGGCATGGGATCCTTTCGTTGTGTCCATGGAAACACTCAGCATAAGTTCTCATGTTTCCTTCATTGCCAGAGAGCCCCAACCGACGCAAGAAGCCCTCCGGCACTCGGGGTCTCGCCTCCGTCTCTGATCAGCAAATACTCCCCCAGCCGATCCGAGGCCCCATGTTAATACAGCACACTCTTTTAGGCCCTGTGGGCCTGCGACCGATACAGGAGCCCCGCATTGTTGCAGGAGCCCCGCATTGTTGCAGGAGCCCGCATTGTTGCAGGAGCCCCGCATTGTTGCAGGAGCCCCGCATTGTTGCAGGAGCTCCGCATTGTTGCAGGAGCCCCGCATTGTTGCAGGAGCTCCGACCAATGTCAACCGTGGGGCCGGTTTTGTGATTGCTTCGGGAACTGGGCGCGCAGAGCTCAGTCGGACGCGAAGCTGGCTGATCCGTGTTGGTGATCTCCGGCCGAAAAAGAGGAGCGCTGTCTCAGGGGTTCCCCAATCGATGCAAGAGGCGCTCTAACCGACATTTGAGATCACGGCCCTACGCGCGGGGGTCATTAATGTGACTGACAGCCAGCATTTTAGTCCTTCAGTCCTACAATTGGGCCCGTGATCTTTGGTCTCAAGAGACCATTCGGCCTTTCTTCAGGCCCCTCAAACACGGGTCTCAGAGACAGTCTGCCTAAGTCAGCTTTTACCAATCCGGCTAGCGTTGACGGAGAAGCAAGCAAGGAGCAAAACAGCAAGAGGATTTAAAAAAAGAGTGGAGGACAAGAGTGGAAGAAGGAGCAGCGGAAGCGTAGGAGGAGCGCTATGTGGGAGCAATCTGGCCTTGAATTATAAGGCCCAAAAATGATTAAATAAAACCAGATACATCAATATGGCTCGTTTCGCGGTATACTCAAGACGCGATTTTCAACGGTTTCCTTACAATCACCTTGCGACCATCCGTTCGTAAGGTGGACGGGGGGCGGGGCCGAACTTGTGATCCGCAGTGCATGGCGACCTGACCTCAGTCGGTACGGGTCAGCTGGTGCACCTAAAGTCCAGGGCAGGTCTAATTTAACCGTTATAACGGTGCAATACAAAGAAATAGCCTCAAACTTGTTGCACTCCGTGAACAGGAAAAAACAGTGCAACATGTTTGGAAACAAAGAAGTATGTCACTTTTTCACTGTCGCTCATGACCTGCATCCCGAAACCTCGCCTGCGCAAAATTCTGAGCTATTTCGGCCCGCGCGTGTCCGGGAAAAGTCGACTTCCTACTAAGGTGTTTCTAGCACAGGTCAAAACGAACGCTCGCAGCAGCATGAAACTCTCAGTGTCTGTTCATGCATCAAGTTGACATTATTTGTGCCAATTTCAAGTTTTGATCTGCGGAGGTCAGTAACCAAGGTTAGGTCAAAGAGGTCCACCAGTAAGAAACGTACACACATAACGTTTGTATGCCATTTGCCACCGTTCAAACTTGCTGTAGCAATAGACCATGATGGAACATACAGGTTGTTTTCAGATTTTTCGGAGAATGCGAAATCATTTACCTGGAGCCAGGCCAAAAATTATCTCTTTTTTGAAAATAATGCATATTTGCACGTATCTTTGCGCCTCTTTGTTTGGTGTTTTTATGCGACGTAAAGAATGCTTATTCACATGCAAAACCATCGTCACATCAAAATCGTGTGACCACAGACCGCATGGCCTTGGCCAGGTCATGGCCTTCTTCCATGAATGCCTTTTACAAAACACATGTTGAGCTCAAAATGGGCATTTTTACCAAATAATTTCGGACGAATGATTGAAATTACCCACTGAAAACATGCTAAGATATCATCCTTATGCATGATTAGGTCACAATAGGTCACATGAGGAAGTGCAAGGCCATATGAGGTCACCCAACGCCAAAGACCTATGTTGTCAGTAGCGGAGAGGCCAGATGAACGAGTGCAACGCGTGTAGCAGCCTTCTCATCCTATCTGTAAAGTTAAGAATGTATGATTTCATGTGCCATTTGTGCCATCATGTTTCATCATGATTTCAACGTGCCTGTTCTCAGCTTGCTTCAAATACATCTCTAATCGCCGAAGGGACTATGGATAATGTAGACAACAGCTGTTCAATCTTGAGTACCTGCAGATGTACAATGCACTATTTCTGACCTCAGAAAAGGGAACATTGTACCGGTCACATAGGCCCGGTTAGCACTTCAGAACTTTCACTTGAATAGGTTATGAATTTGGCCTAAATTGACCTCTCATGATCTCTAGGCTAGCGTAAAATGAAATTTTGTGTCTGGAATACTTTTTCCCACAGGTGTGCTGCAAGCTGCAATAAAAGAGATTTAGTTGAAAGCCCATTTTGAAAAAATGTCGTTCTTGTAGATTACTGATAGACACACTTTGAACGGTTTGACCCTTATGGAAGAACAGAAATGATCAAAACGGACTCTCCCACAGTCTTAGCTCTTATTTCTGTGTCCCCAACATATGCCTTGACGTAATGCATCGGTTTAACTGCACCTGTTGGAACGAGATTTTTGAATTCGTGACCTTTGGTGACCCCACATTTAATCTAAGGTCAATAATTTTGTGCGCATTCTTCATAATTTGATGTGAACTTCACAGCAGTATATTTGTTTTTTGCATACGGCGTCTGGAAGCTGGAGATCCAAGGAGCAAACCGACCGTCTCCCTCCCCCTCTCCCCGGTTAGGCGTGGTTGTCTCAGACCCTCGACCGGGTTAACTGGCTGCATCCATCCCCGTGAATACCTATAATAAAAACCTAGACCAGTTCGTGTCTTTCAGTATGAAACCAGTCTCCATGTTCCTCTGCATGAAATGTAGATGGTTCAATCCGAGCGTACCCGGGGTTCCAGCTTAGCGCCGGGGGGGGGGGGGGGGAGGACAGCATCTCTGCAGACCAAGTGCTACAAACACAAGTCTCAAACGCAAAGCAGGAAAGCTGTTTAGGCGCCTTTTTTAATTAAATGTGACGGGTTTTTATGCCGAAGGCAAGGTAACCAGACATCAAAAGAGATTAAACTCATAACTAAGAGAGATTTTCGTTTAACTCCGGTCCCCAAAATTTTCAAAATCTACACAATGATTCGTTTCGATGGCTGGATGGCCCTTTTTCTGAGCAGCACATAGACAAAATGTAATACCAGCGAATAAAATGCGTCCTTGCAAGTCGAATTGGGCACATTTCGTTTGCAACTTGAATCGATATCTAAGCCATCAGAGGTCATATTACATCCTTTCGTGGCAAGGAAATGGCAGTTTTGCTTTTTGGAGAAAGCTGGGGTGATTTTAGTTCAAAAGTGTTGCATGCGTGTATCACACAGCAGGAAACTTCTACATGCGCGACTTTTATTTTTTGGATCGGTCACTTTCCCATGTCCAATTTGGCCCTCCAACGGTGAGTTTATCGATCCAACCTTCTGGCGGCGAAATAAAGCAGGATATTAAAAATGAGAGACCAACGTCATATCATTTGTAAAGAGCGTCTCCACTCATTGTTTCACATGTCAAGAAACAAAGAAAATAAACTTGCAATGTCATATTCAGTTGATAGTTTCCTAGCTTTTTTCGGCATGCTTTTAGTCCCACGATGAGCCATCTCGTTTTACTTTGATCTACTTCTGCGCTTTTGGCTCTTTTGGCATTAATAAGCGATGTTTCATGCTCTACAGACTGCAGCCAGCGCAGGATTTTGTTTCGAAACCATCAAATGAAAGCAAAAATTAAGACCCGAAAAAACGCGACCCGTTTATTAGCCGTTATATTCGGAAGAGCCGTTGAAATGCGCTGACCTTCACTTGGACGTGAATACTCGATGAAACAGTTACGAGAACTTAGCGATCGGCACCTGACGACCGAACCGATAGCAACAATTGCCCGACAACATGCCTGATGCGAGTGCTGAGTTGCCACCAGCCAATCATTGCTGATAGCCTTGCGGTTATCAGCAATGATTGGCAGGTGGCAAAACGCCCGGCTGATAACCTTGCGGCTTTCAGCCGGGGGTTTTCGTGGCAGCCTTAAATAGTCCCGCAAAGCAACCCGTACTCTTTTATCCCGAGGTTGTACACGTTTAAGAGCGTCTGAAGCCATATAACACCGACCCTTCGCCGATTACCGGAACATGGTTGCGACGATCGACGCTAAACAAACTGATAATGATGTCCAATTTCAACATCTCCCGTAAAAAAAGAATGAGTAAATGTATGCCAGCTGGGCTGTACTTTCTTATTCGGTTGGTGGACGGCAACCTCAACTTCCTAACGATGGGAGAAAAGGGGTCAAATCCGGGAGAGAAAACTGTTGTGTAGTGTCTTTATGGTAAGGTTTTCCCTCTCTCAGCCCCCCCCCCCCCAGGGCTATTCTACGCAATTACAACGCCATGGTGGAGGCATATTCGCCACCAGATTACTCCAGCGTCTGGTCTGGGGCACGAGCCCATTTCCCAGGCAGAGATGAGGTCGGGCCCGCGATTTACATCGGCCGGGCCCCTGGGTCAGCGAGACCCCCGGCATCGGTCTGGGAATTACAGTGCCTGACGTGGGTCCCGTTTTGGCAAGGGTACCCAAATCGGCCAGGAGCAGTGTTCATGGTGTCCCCGAGAGGGTTCCGAAGTGTCCCTCGGGACCGACGATCAAGTATCAGACTGAAGAGCACAGCGAGCTGACGGAAGGTCATATTAAGGTCAGGGGCCCCCAGATATCAGTCAGAGGGCCTCTTGCACCGATGTGGAATACCATGGGACAATGGGACACCAGCGTGGGGCAACAAATACTCTTACATCGGTCAGAGAGCACCAACACCGAGCTATCGGCTCCGTGCCGGTCTGAGCCCTGGCGTCCCATTTCCCTGCATCGGGCAGGCCCCTACAGTGTTTAACAGAGGGCTTTATGTCAGTAAATCGCCTTGGTGTAACGTCGGCCGGGGTATCATTTCCTGAACAGGGGCAGGGACGGACGGGACCCTGAATGCTAGAGGGCCTCTTGTGCTGGGCGAGGCCCTCCGACAACGACAACGACGACGGCGACGATATGATAATTTACGACGAGAGGCTAAAAGAATGCAATGGAAACCCCAGTGACAGTCAGCGGCATTAGTTCAGAACGAGAGCTCTTGGTTCCATTTAAGCCAGGGACTCGTTTTGTGGAACTAGAGTCTCTGTGCCAATTACTGGACATCTCCGGCGGTAAGGGATGTGCGTGCGCCAATGAGAGCCCTGCCCGGTTCAGGGGCCTTCAGCGTCAAGATGGAGCCCCTGAACCAAGCATTTGGCATATATGAGACTCCAGGACTCGGACCAGCACGGATCCGATTGCTCGGTTTTGTTGGTATCTGTCCGATATCAGGGCCCGCGTGGTCCCACGGTATTCATCATAGTGTTCCGGTCTCACCCCCCCCCCCCCCCCCTCCTCCTCATGATCTCAGCAAGTGATTCAACCTGTTAGACCTTACGCCATCTTTACTTGATTTGCGCACGAGGTGTAAAACAAGTAAAGATGGAGGCATCAAAAGCTTTCCGAGAATTCGAGGCTTTTCTCCTCCCCAATCATTTTGAGAAATCGTCACCCACATCTATAGGTGTCCATCAGGATGCATCGGAATCTAAACAAGGTGTGATGGCGAATAATTTGTTTTGAGTTTCCCCTCGCACATGACCTCAGCAAGTGATCCAACCCGTTGGAACTTAAGGCATCAACACCTTTGTGCGCCTGGAACAGCCTGAAGTGACCACGTTGAACACGCTCGCACCAGCTTGGGAATGTCGCCCATTGACCATTTGAATAAGTCTTAGCAATTACGTACTAATATCCTCAGTAATTCGATGCTGGCAAATGTGACGGGACTTCATTCTAGTGAAAAATTGGTACATAGGCATGCAACTACTTGCAAAGAATACATTCCCTCCAAATGAGAAGATTTTTGGTACCGGGGGAAGTTGCTCCTATCCCAAGACAGGGGGGGGGGGGGGACGCAAGCCACCGCCCCCCCCCCCGTTCCCTTCGGTGGCATTGACCCTGGCGGAACGTATTCATCAAGTTTGTTGACTTGGGTATGTCTGCAGTTTTGAACGTGCCAGAACACAAATATTTACCGAAAGGTGAATTCACGCGAAACATCACTTGCGGCTGGATGTCTTGTGTAAAGTACTTAAAACGCCTACTATGTGAAATGAACTTGCAGCACAAAAGAGCCTTATCATTTATGGACTACAGATTAAAATGGCTGGAACGCGTGAAGAAAAGCGATTAGGCAATAAGATCAGTAACGTTCATGGGTTCAGTCTTCCCCCCCCCCCCTCCCAATGAAAGAGCAAAGTTCCACCCCTGCCCCTCTCCCCTGCTGGTGCATAACACAATTTATGGACAGCCCCAAAACCCCTTGTTGCGCCTCGCTCATGCTCCGTCAAACGCCTGCTGCCGTCGACGATTCGTAACGTAATGTATGTACGGCTCTTAACGCCTTCTGGTAGCCGCGTCCAAATCATAGCGCCCTGCTCTGGGCATGTTCGAAATTGTTCATTGAAAATAAATTGCGAGTAATGCAAAAAAACTTAATTTATGAAATATTTAAATAAAAATGTTGCTTTAAATTTCTTCTAATATCCCTAACTCATTACACCACATTTTTGTTACGAACTATATCACTATTATAGGAATCGGTCAAGAAATCGGGCATCAGCCATCTTTGTGAATCGCATACGGTGTGTGGTGGTGGAGGTGGTGCTGGGACGTGGCATTTGCGAACAGCTTGGTCGCCTCTGCGGAACTAAGGAAGCCCGCACACAAACAGCATGTCCCTCAAACGAATTAATAAGGTATGGTTCATCTGCCAGGCGACGAATGCTTGGTATCAGCTAAAAAAGTTGTTCTTTGCTCGACATTTTCACGCCTCGTGGTTGGTCAATATCCCTTCGATATATTGTTATGTCAGCCCTCGCCGTCATGTATGCATACTTGTAAGGACAGTACTTCATACTAGAATAGTGGATGCAGGATACAAGGTATATAGGGAATGATTTAGTGCCCAGTATGTGACTCATAGCAATTTCTTGATGATTTTCTCCTCAAGTGGTTCAGTTATGCTCATGTATCTTGGGCCAGGAACAACTTAAATTATATCATGTACTGAAGTGCCAGAATGAATGTGAATGGGTTAGGTGGTCCATAGATAATGACACCATGTCAGATGTTATTTTACAGTGCCCTAAATCTGACCCAAATTCATCCCCCTATGTAAATATAGCTCAGATGTGTGCAGTCAACACACACTTGGAAATCCATACAAGCTAGTTGTGGGGCACCTGGATACAAATTTGATCACATATGGTTGTCATTATATTCAGTTGTGTTTGACCATTGTGGTGTTACTTATGCTTCTAGTAAATGAATAACCTAAAAGTGACGACAGACCAAACTATCATTTGAACTTATCTTCAGCATTCATGAGGTAATCAGGTCATGCCAGTGCATCTTGGCAGAGCAGGCTGGGAAGTGCTGAAGATTTTAGCTGTGCGAGAACACCTGCGCTTTTTGCCATCTGATGGATGGCCTATGTGCTGCTGAGAACAAGTGATACCAGCTTTCTTCAACACACATTTCTGGTTTTCAAATGGTGCTGTGGTTTGTGCTGCGACTTGGGATGATCTTAGCATGTATTGTGTTGAATTTCCATGAGGGATTAACTAAAAGGCCAAGCCGAGCATTTTGCTATTTTGTTCACAGTAATATGTTAAACACGTAAGTGCTCTTTATCACAGAAATTCCTACTACCAGAAGTGTGATGAGGCTTAGCTACCTTTCCACTTATTAACAGCAGAAATATGCTAGGCAGTCAGTATGTTTTGCAGGGGTAGGGCTCAAAATAGGTAGTAGGGCATAGGTAACATGAGTTTATATTTTTTCACCCATAGAGGAATTGTTTCAAGATCATCCCTGTCTGGTGTGATTGTGGGCACTGGTGTGTTAAGTTGTCTTTATACTATACATACAATGAGGGTAATAGTCTGAACAATTATGGCAGCTGTCTTGATCCATCAATTAACTAGTGTTATTTTCTTCTGTAGAGATCTTATTATTTAAAATAAGTAGGTCCAGTGGTAGTAGTAGGTCCAAATAGTAGGTCCGGGGACCCTCTGACAGCACTTAACTTGTGCTGGTAGAAACACTCAGGTCACAGGTGTGGTGTTTGGTTGCAGCCGGAATGCTGTTCATTTAAGTTTCAACTTATTTGATTATTAATACAATAAAACCATTCTGGATGAAATTTGGCTAAAAGTAACATAGCAAAATGATCGCTTCTCAATCTGCCAAGCACATGGACAAAGACAGAGAAGGGTTAGTTTGCTCACTGTTTGCTCTGGAAAGACATAGTTTGTATCACAATGAAGGCAATGTTGCAACCAAGAGTTGCAGGCAAAACTAGTAATGGCCAAGTAGCTTGTGTTCCTGCCACATGACAAGTTGTGTTCATAATGCAAATATATCATTCTCCCCATGCTCTTGTGGATTTATATTTTTGTAAAACATGGATCATGTACTTTGAAGGCCCTGAAAATTTGATTGTCTCCATTCCTGAGTAAGCTACTGATGCAATCAACCATTTGTGGGAATCCTAACCCCTGAGGCCAGTTTGCTTTTCCAACAGGTTTTTAGGGCAAAATGTGTGTATTGCCTCCATCTAGTTGTGTAATATTTATAGCATGAACTGCACTATTTCTTCATTGGCAAAGCATGCACAATATGGGGCTTACAAGATGTGTGATCTAGCAACTTTGTGGATGTGATTCAGCCACAAATGCCATGCTTTATTGTACTTTTCTTTGAGGAACAAATCCTAGGAAACCTGCCAATTTCTATGGCCAACTATGTTAGAGAGCAGGCAGCATGGCAGGGCTCTTCATGTCATCCTGTTGGGGCTTTGGTGTGCTGTTATCATGAAGCAGTGCTTTTGTGGACACGGCTTGTCGTCCTTGTCATTGGGGTAACACACTCAGTTGCTGAGGGTGCATGGGGTAGCCTACTTCCCACTGGTAGGTCGGTCAAGATCTGCATTCATGTAGGTGGGCTTTTTGTAAGCAATATGTTGGGGCTGTATCTTTGGCTTTGGAACATACTCTATGTGTTGTCTGGGATAGTGTGTGAACAGTATGGTGGTTAAAAGACAGCTTTGTTTAGGAGATAGCCAGCAAAGGTTTATTCCTGTGCTTTGTTTTATGTTATGAACAATAATAGATATTTGATGTTAGTATGTATAGAATCCATGAAGGTTCCAAAAGTTCTTTGCCTTTTTTGGGGTTGCAGTCTCCATTCTCAAATGTAAATGTGACATAAAGCCAACACTACCGCCATCCTTGTAACTGACCTTGTGGTTGGAACGGTCCGATGACAAGACTAAATGGCGTGCAGTTATGCGTGTGTGCGGGCTGCGTGCGTGCCGTATACGTGCGCGCGTGCGTGCTGTGTGCGTGCGTGCGTGCGTGCGTGCGTGCGTGCGTGCGTGCGTGCGTGCGTGCGTCCCGTGTACGTGCGTGAATGCGTGTGTGCTGCGTATGTGCGTGCGTGCTTGCTTGCATGACTGCAAGCATGCCTGTGCATGCGTCTGTGGGTGTGCAAGTGTGTTTGTAAATGCGTGTTTAGCTGTGGGTCTACTCCCATTTATTGTTATTTAAGGCCGGGATCCCCCCAGGCCATGCCATATCATGCTTTTGGCTGGTTTGATATCCATGGCAGCAGATTCCCCACATTAGAAGGCTGGATAAAAGCTTAGATGTTCGGAGAAGTGCATATTAAGCATTGTAGTGAAAGGAAGTTGGTGGTGATGAATAAGTGGTTAAAGAAAGAAGGGCTCGGATCTTTTGAATGGAAGGATTTTTAGTACCAAAACCCATGCTTCGCATTGCTTGTTTCATGAGCCCTGGCTCCCACCATCCCTCCGTGGTCACGTTCCGTCTTGCCTCCTCTAACGTCACACGACCTTAAGCGCGGCTGCTGCCACTGGTCGCAAGCCACTTCCGTCAAGGGTGAATAGTGAGCCCCCGAAGCGTCTCGAACCCACCCCGCGACGGGTGGTCGGTTCGAAAGGCAGGCCTCCTGACCTGAGCTACCGCGACGGCTGATGTGGACATTTTTAAAACGATTTCTTTGCTGTAGGTTCTTGCCAGTGCACATTTCAAGACAAATGCCTGTAAGACGTTCTGGAAAGTTCAGTTGTCAACGCTTACAACAGGCTTGGGCTGCAGCAATTCTGTTTTTTTTTCTACCCAGGGAAAGAGGCGCACTGGCTGGAGGTGGAGCTGCGGCTTCTCGACCACCCTTGGGGTTTAACAGGCACTTACCTTACCCCCATTGGGATTTAACAGGCACTTACCTTACCTCCCTTGTGATTTAACAGGCGCTCACCTGCCACCATTAGAACTACACGCACACCCACCTTCCCGCCCGGCAAGAATGACTTGTGAACTGCTTTCCGTTTGCAAAGGCGGGCGGGCGGTTATGAGAGTTTGCCAGCCGTATTTGCGAAGGTGGCCGACGCACGCCACGACGTGCATCTTCGGAGAAGTGCTACAACGTACAGACGTGTGCCGTACACTTTCGGGGGGGGGGGGGGGGGGAGGGGGTTGCCGGGTTCTAATTATTGATGTTAACGCACTTCGGAGAGCAGAAGCTGTTTTGAAGCACGTCGTGCTGGGGTATGAAGTCGGGCCCGGTTTTGATTATTGCTGTGAACGTGCTTTGGAGAGCAGAGCTGTTTTGAAGCACGTCGTACTGGGGTATGAAGTCGGGCCTGGTTAGATCTGGCCAGTAACCAGGTAACCACAGGTCTATCTCCTACCGGGCGCACCTCTCGCGGTGGTGGGACGGGCATTGTAGCGGCCGCTGTTTGCTGCGGGCGGTAAACAAGTGGATTCGCCAGAAGCGTTTGAGGTATTGACCAATGGACGTTTGCTGCCAAGCGACGTGCAACATGGAGGTTGGACGATGAGATGGTTGTCATCAGCGCGTCACCACCGTTTTGTCCATTGATGCTTAATAGGCACTTTACGGAACATTCGGGGTTTTATCCCAGGTCTTATGTTGTGATAATGCCCTTGCCATTGTTCTCAAACCATGAAGACGTGACATGACTTATTCTGGAGGGGTCCCCGCCCCCTTAAGTGCAGAAGGATGGTCCGTATTATCCTTTATTTAGGCGCACACGCACGCACGCGTACGCAAACGGACACCGACACACAAACGTACATGCACACGCACGTACATGCTGGGCGCAAAATGGCCGTAGTAATCAGCGCAGCCTAAAACCCCAATCAACACCAAGTACAGGCACACGTTCACACACCCGAAGGTACACACGTAAAGACAATGTATCTCTGTGGCGGGTTCATCCATCCGCAAGGTCAGTTACAATGAAGTAGTAATGCTAGCTGCCCACTACACGCTGCGGTTTTGACGGAGACCTTGATGCGAAAAACGTGAAGCGGTTTGAAGCGGTTCATTGAAGCTGTTTGTGCTTCATGGGTCGCATAAAGTGTGACCTGAAATCTTCGCAGTAATGGATGAGATAAACCACGGAACGGAAACATTCCTCTGCAGGCTATTTCCTAACCATCGTTTTTTTAACCACAGAAGTGGATGAACCTGAATTTGACATCAAAACTTCCAGCGTTGAGCTGTGAAAATAAGATGACCGTTGTAGGGAGAGGTTGTCCTTTGATGATGGTTTCTTCATAATAATTATACTTAGTTGCCTGCGTGCGATTTGTGTATGTTTTGTGCCACACGAGAATACACACATCCTGCATAAGCAATGCTCCGACGGGTTCACTATTTTTTTTGTCTTCCTGACCTCACCTATGACCTTTGGCCGCCGCTGTGTGCCCGAATCCACCGCGCGCATCCACACGTGCCATTGACAGAAGTCTCTCTCCCACACACACCCTCACACATTCTTCACAACATGCGCCCCCACACGTGCCATTGACAAAAGTCTCCCTCTGCGTTCAGGAGCTGCAGGACCTGGGCCGGGATCCGCCCGCCCAGTGCTCGGCGGGTCCAGTGGGCGACGACTGTGAGTGTTGACGCCGCTGCCCGGCGCCGCCCGCGCCCTGGTGGCGGCGTCGGCGGGCAGCGCTGCTGGAGGAGGGGTGGGCTGGTGGGCCCGGTTACTCGGGCGCGCTGCTGCGCGGGTTCCGCCCGCATGGGGTAGAGAGGGGGGGGGGGGGGGGAGGGGATGCATTGGTGGTGGGCGTATATGGGTGATGCAGCGTCATATACATGGCTGCATGAACAGCAGTAATGTTTTAAATGCAGAAGACCAAACAAGCGTTTTACGGTCCAGAAACGTAGGGGAGGGGAGACTCAAAACACCACTTTATTAGTTTGGAGCGTGCAGGCCTGTTTGTTTATTTGTTTTCCAGCAGCGCGGCGCCATCGTCCCGAACCCTTTTGCGGAGTGCAAGCGACTGGAGAGGTCGTTTAAGCGATCGGGTGGCATGGCTTTACCGGGATTCGAACCCAGGTCCATGCCGACCAGCGGCCGCACGGCGCTTGCCCCGGATGCCCTCGCCGTCCCGCTTGACGCAGCCAAACATCCGGCCGATGTGGCGCCAGCGATCTGTTGCTGATACTCCGCCTCAAGCTGTAACAGGCGGCGGTGTTTGTGGACAGTCTCTCAACGTGTCTCCCGGCTGCGTTCTTGACCCGGCTCTTCCATTGGTCGTGTTATCCTGGCTGTGTTATTTGCCAGGCTCTTGCGTGGGTCACAGTGTTCCGGCTGTGTTGTTGACCCGGCTCTTCTGTGGGCCACAGTGTTTCGGCTGTGTTGTTGACCCGGGTCTTCCGTGGGTCACATCGTCCCGGTTGTGTTATATACCCGGCTCTTTCGTGAGTCACTGCCCTAGCTGTGTTGGTGACCCGGCTCCTCCGTGGTTTTGCAGTGTCCCGATAGTGCTATTTACCCGACTCTCCGTGGGCCAGTGTTTCGGCTGTGTTGTTGACCCGGCTGTTCCGTGTGTTGCAGTGTTTCATTGGCAGGCGACCATCATGGGTCCGCCCGACAGTCCATACCAGGGAGGCGTGTTCTTCCTCACAATCCACTTCCCCACAGACTACCCCTTCAAACCCCCGAAGGTGAGCCAGCCGTCCCGGCCCGGCCCGGACCGGCCCAGCCCAGCCCGACCCGGCCCGCTCTGGCGCCGGCTCGTCGGCTACCGCTGCCGCGGGTTGTTGGGCAACGTAACGTCGGAAACTCGAGTCGCTGCCGACGGGTGGGGCTTTCGACGTGATGTCTGAAGCTGCTGATGTGAAGTGCCTCTTTTAAGTGTCTGTGAAACGCAAGTCAGAAAAGCCGCGAGCGAGACGACGGCAGACAGCGTTTGACGAGATGACCACCCGCTACACGCGCCGCTCGTGCCTCGCCGCCGCCTCCTCCGCCGTGGCTGCCGTGGCCGTCCTCACACCGACCTGCGTGCCCACAGGTGGCGTTCACCACGCGCATCTACCACCCCAACATCAACAGCAACGGCAGCATATGTCTGGACATCCTACGGTCACAATGGTCGCCGGCGCTTACCATTTCAAAAGGTGGGTGCGACGGCGGCGGCTGCGGCGGCCCGCGTGTCGCCAGCGCCCCGGCGAGCCGCGGCACGCGCGCGGCTGCCGGCCGGCGCCGCCGGAGCTGGCGGCGGGTCGGCGGCGCGAGCGAGTTCGAGACGCGGACCGGCCGGCGCCGTCGTCGGCCCGTGTCCGGAGCACGCGCCGGCGGTGGCGCCCGGCAGTCTCCCGAAAGGCGGCGCGTTTTTGCCCGCGCCGCGGCGAGAAACACGTGCGTTTCGGCTGGCGGCGCTGCCGTGCGCGCAGGCGCTTCTGCAGGACGCCGCGTCGCCGCAGCTGGTCAGCTTTTGCCGGCAGCTGGCAGATAACGGCAGATCATGTCGTCTGGTGGCCATCGGCGGTGTTTGGGATTTCTTCCCTATCTGCCAGTGTCAATGTATCAGTCAGTGTCGGTGCGTCATAGTCACTGTGTCAGTGAAATAGTGGTAGTATGTCGGTCAGTGTGTCTACCGGTACGCCTGTCAGTGTGTCAGAGTGAATGTCCCAGTATCAGTGTGTCGGTCAGTGTTAGCGTGCATCAAAGTCGGTGTGTCACCTGGTCGTTATCATACCCGCCCCTTGACAGCAGGTGGGCGACGGCGAATGCGTGCTTTGTTTGCAACAGAGATTCGTGGGCACCGCTACGTCACAAAGAACAGCAGGCTTAGCCACGTAGAAAGATGCACGAGCATTGAGCGATAGGAGAAGCGCTACGCCGGCCGGCCGCGGTCTGCCGGGGAGGGTCGCCGAGAGCGCGGCCGTCGGGCAGAGTCTGCGGGCCGGTGGGAGGGTGCCGGCGGCCGGCCGGCTGGACGCCTGCCGCTGGGCGGTAGCTCCGATGCCACGCACACGTGGCGGCGGCGGTGGTGGCGGGTGCGCGCGCGTTCAGACATGTCCGCCCCCCCCCCGCCCTCCGCTTCGCCGCGCGCGGGCGCTGTTATCAGAGTGCCTCCCCCCCGGTAGGCGGGGGCGCGGGATGTCTCCGGTCCTTAAGAACGCCTGCCGTCGTTAGCCCGGATTTAGATGCCGCGGAGATGCCCTCTATGACTGTATTGTGTTCATGACGTTCGCCTCGATTTGTCACCGCAAACCGCTCGCAGAAAAGCACGCGATAGGAGGTTGTGCTATCGGCGGCGGATTCCGGTTGCTCATCGTTAGCTGCGGCCTGTGACGTCACACCGCAGGACAATGCTGCCGGTGACGTCACGTCGCGTCGGCCGGTAAATGGCCGGAGCTCGTTCGACGCCCGGCTCTGCGATGGCCGGCGGCCGGCGGGTGTGGGCCGGCGCGCGGGTCTCGCGCGCCCCGCTCTCGCGGTCGCAGGGCGACGGCGCCGGCTCACCGCAGCGCCGCCGTGCCGGTGATCGCGCTTTTCCGCGCGCCGTGTCCTGAACGGACGGGTTTCGGCGTGCTGCGCGGCGGTGCCGCGCGGCACGTGGCCGGGCGCGTGGCCGGACCCGCAACGGTCGGCGCCGGCGGCAGCCTGCGAGAACGGCGGGTGTCAGCAGGTCCGCGGTTGACCCGCGGGTCGGCGCCGAAGCCCGCCGGACCCTCGGGGCGGCGCCGGCGCCTTTTTTGTCCGGCTGGCCGCCTCGCCGCTGAGTCATCGCCCGGCCGGGGCGTGACGTCACGCACAGCACCCAGCCGACGGCCTAAAGAGCTGCAGTTTTGGAGTCCGGCCCGTTCCGAGCGCTATGTGCTGGAGCTATACCAAAGTCATGCGCCGTGTCGGGGCGTGGCGCCTTGGCTGAACATTATTTGGTGCTGTCTGGTGGCATGGCCGGCGTTTAGCCTGTCGGATTTTTCCGTGCCTTTGTCGGCGTGGTGACGTTTGGATGCCGGTCCCCAATTTGCTGTAGTCCCCGGCGCTCGACCGCGCCGGCCAGCTGAGCGTCTCGCCGTTTGATCGCCCCGCCTCAGGCCGCTGGTGACGTCACGGCGCGGCGCGGCCTTCTGATTGGTGGCGGCGAGCACGGTTTTGCGCGTTCGGCTGGATCGTGATCACTGCGCTCAGCCCGCGTGTAGCTCGCGGGAATCGTCTGAATCGCGCGAGGCGCGTCGCCAGTAACGTGCGCGACCGGAGGGCGCGGGGAGCTCCGATCTCTCCCGGCTCCAGCGTGGCGACTCGTCGGGCTTGAGATTACCGTTTGATATCGGACTGTTTGTGCGTCAGTTTCGGCCTGGCCCCGCGAGTGCGCCCGCTGCGCTGCGGTTCTATCGACTTGGCCTCCCACACGATTGGTTTTGATCCCCGCAAGACGGCAGCTGGCGCACACGCCGTCACTACACGAAGTGAATTCATGACTGAATTGAATGCATTCCATGTAAATGCCGATACCCATCTCCGATTCCGAAACATGCATGTACGTGTCGGCCCCGTCTTTGATTTAGGATCGTTTCGGCTGCGCAAGGTGAATACATTTCGAGGTGAATCAGCGCTGTAACCATCTTCCCACATGACGTCACCGGGGTTTGTCCGGCACGCGAAGTCTCCAGCGATTCTGGGTGACGTCACCGTCATGACGTGTCATGGTGTGACGTTGCATTTCTGGGCACCGAGGAATCGGTGGCGTTCTTTTGTGACGTCATTCGCGCTTCAGACACATTCCGCGCGTCTCTGCGGATTGATTCCGACGTTGTTTGTGCCTGGTTTGTGCCGTGATTCATGTGACTGGGTCTGTGGGCTTACAACGGCCCTGGTCGCGGATAGGGGGTGGCCCTCCTCGCGCGGATGAGGGAGGGATGGCCGGCCCTCTCCGCGCGGTGGGGGACGGGCGGCCGGCTCTCCTCGCGCAGGCGGGCGCGACCGAAGTATTTCGCCTCGTCTCTCTGTCTGGCCTCTGAGAATGCGAGCGCTCCGAGGGCGGCCGCGTTCGCGGAAGAGCCGGCGAGCGGGCGTGATCAGAGCGCGCTCCGAGCAGGAGGAGCTCATCGTTGTGGGCGTCGACGTCTCATGTACCGTGGACACGTACCGCTGTCACGGCATGTGCCGCTGACACGCACCGCTGTCACGGGTACCGCTGACATGTACCGCTGTCACGGCATGTACCGCTGTCATGGCATGTACCGCTGCCACGTACCGCCGTCACGGGTACCGCTGACATGTACCGCTGTCACGGCATGTACCGCTGACACGTACCACTGTCATGACAGGTACCACTGATATGTACCACTGTCATGCTTCGCCTCACCAGTGGTACTGCGACGTTGCACACGCACATCAGTGGCGCTTCACACCGACCTGCTGGGAGACTCCGGAGAACACTGATGGGTGCTGCCGGCCTGATGTATTAGCACGCCGCAAGCCCAGCCGCGTGACGTCATACTGTCGCTTGTGTCGAGCGCTGGTGTGATGTGGCCTTGGCGTTGTCCAACCACCTCGGGCCTTTTCGTCCAGCGTCCAACCACCACCTCGGGCCTTTTCATTCATGGTGTTCGTTTTCTGTTCGCCACCCCGGGGAAATGGTGGGTTGGCGCTGCGTTACGTGAGGAATTGAATGAAACGCTTGAGACCGATGCCGATATCCGATGCTGATGCCGATATCCGCTGTCGATGCCGATGCCGATGCCGATGCCGATGCCGATGCCGATGCGGATTTCTCGGTTTAATGAGCCGACTCAGAATGCTGTAGTGGTACATTGGCGGATTTGATCTTGCAATTCGTCCACATAATTACATGTGTACATACATGGCTTGATTGGTGTGAACGTGATGCTGCACGTCTCTAAATTTCTGCATAATTGGCCTTGAAGTTTGTCAGAAGCGTTGCACGTGGCCGGTACTTGCGTGAACCGATGTTTCTGTTTTATATGATGCAGGCTGTGACCCGTTGTAGAGCGTGATTTATTTCGTGAAGCATCCTCCGTCTGTATGCTGAGGAAACGCCCCGACATAGAATCAGCTTTTTAAGAGAGGCTGCAGCTGACTCCCCCCGCAGTTACACGATACGAGCGACCATTTGTATCCCGGGATCTACCAGGCCTTTTTACCAGCAACTGGCATCAAATCGTGAAAAAGCCGCGCGTTTCTGGAGGCCAGGCCTGAGACACTGGTACGCCACAGACCATTCGTTGCCATTTCCGGACCAGCCGTCTACAAGACGCGGCCACACGGACGGCGGTCCACTCGGGGACCAGGCGGCGGCCGCTTAGCCGGGGTCAGGCCAGGGTCAGGTGGCCGCCGGGCGCGCCGCGGCGTGGGCGTCAGAGGCGCGTCCAGGAGCGCTGCCCTGGGGGAGTCTGCCTGCCGCGGGCGTGGTCTCCGGGGGCGCGGAAGCGTGGGACAGGTGCGTGTGCTGTTAGCCCGCTATACCGTGGCGCTCATGCCAAACTGTGCGCACGTGTACGTGGGTGCGTTCGTGCGTGTCCGGGGGGGGGGGGGAGGGCATGGCTGCCGCTCGTCCCGGCTCGTGCATGCCCAGCATTCAGCCACCGTCCGTCCGTGTCGTGTCGTGATGGGAGGTGGGCCCGGTCCTGCTGGGGGCTCTCGGCCAGCCGGAGCGCTGCTGGGTCCGGCGCTGGGCAAGCGACTCGCCGCCGCTGCAGCCGCCGCCGGCCGCGCCGGCTCCGGAGCCTTCCGACAGCGCTCCCCGCCGCTGAGTGACTCAGAGCCGGCCGTTTAGAGCAGCGGGATTCGGGACCGGTGCGCGCCCGGTGGCCTCGCCGGCGTGCGGCGGGTGGCCGGGCGGAGAGAGCGGGCGTCGCGGCGAGAGCAGCGGCACATCCATCGGTGGTGGACGGTGGGGCGGGTGACGGCTCTCCGCGACGCGAGCAACCCCAGCCCCACCCCCACCCGAATCCCCGCCCGTCAGAGCCGCAGGAATGGACACACGACGGGCCGCTCGCCGGTAGCTGCGGAGACGAGCTCCGCTGGTGCAGCGTTGTGGCTGGGGTGTCATCGTCATTGGCTTGCCTCCCGCTTCCAAGGAAGGCGACAAATGTCCGGACATCCCCAGCTGGGTGCGCCCGCGGCGGACGTCCGGCCTCTGACTGCACCACACAGCCGGCAGCCGCTGACGTACGGCCGCGGACCGTGATGTCACGGTCAGCTGACGCGCCGCGTGACGTCACCGGCGGTGGTGGAAGGTCAATGCTGGCCGCCCGGCAACCGCGCGCGCCGCGGCAATCAGCTGACGCGGCCCCGGGGCCGCGGCGGCGACCGCGGCGTGCTGGCCGATCAGAGCGAGATGTAGAGCTCGCCAGCCGTCGCGGGCGGCCGTGACCGCGCCTGGCTCCGACCGAGCGGGCGTGGGTTCGAATCCCACCGTCGGAAACTTTCGGTGGTGCGCTTGTCGGCTGGAAACGTGCTGGCATCGATGAGTCTGTTCCGGTTGCGCGCGTCGAGTCGCGCGGTTATGAGACGGCGGGGCCGGGGGCGGTGGAAGCCTGACGTGACCTGACCGCTGCAGGGTGTCGGGGGTCACCGGGGGTTGTGTTGTCTCGGGGCGCCGAGTACCGCGTCGTTGGCGTGCATTGGCGGATGTGGGAAAGGGGTGCATTTCGGGCGCGGCAGAGTCGTGGTCCATTCAGATTACGAACGCAGCAGACCGTCTTCAGCTGTGGTTTTCAGACAGAAACCGGTAGTGGTAGTGGTTAGGTAGGTAGTAGGGTGTCGGTAGTGTAGGGGGTTAACGCAGTGTTAACGCGTCTGCGTTAACCACTGTGCCTCTGGGAAACCAGAGGTACGGGGTTCGATTCCCCGCAGTGCCCGCCCTTCCTGCCAGGGTGAGAAACCGGTAGTGGTAGTGGTTAGGTAGGTAGTAGGGTGCCGGTAGTGTAGTGGTTAAGTGTAGTGCCAGGGTGAGAGGCAGGCGACGCCATGTAGCCTCAGCAGCTGAGTGCGTCGTAAAGCCCCAATGACACACAGACAGAAACCACGGTGTTCGAGGTGCGGTTGGAACTACGATGCAGTACAGTCCCGGCACATCACGGGTCGCACTGCCGCGTTGTTTCGCGTTCTGTTGGTCTTGCGTAATTTTAAGCACCACCGCCACCAGTCCTGTGCAGCCACTTGCGCTACAACCTCCTTCACAATCATTCGTTCATCACATTTGCAGTCATGCGGCCTTAAGACAAGGGCTGTTACGACGTCCAAACGCAGTACCTGATCTGATCACGATGATCTTACGATCAGCTGAGAGCCCAACAAGACCTGCCGATGTGCAGCATCCTCACAGCCAGAACTTGTGCATCCGCACGTCGCGGAATAAAACATGACGATTTTGTATTAGATAAAAATAAGCATGCATATTTAACTTCGTAACGTGACCTTAGCAATGCGTGGCGGATAAGGCAGGGGGGAATTTGTAACAACAGCGAACTTTTAGAGGAAATAACTGTCTCGTGGCCAGAAATAACCGTAAAAAAATAAGCTCAGCGCCGCCACGCGCGGTCAGATTGCCGAGCGCTCAGCTTTCTTATGCTGCGTTCGCGTGTTCGCCGCGCGGTGCAGCGGCCGGTGCGTTCGCCGCCGCCGAGGCCGGCGGCGGCGGCCGTGTGTGTTGCAGCTGAGCGTTCTGACAGTGGTCCGCCCTCCGTGCGGTGGGCGCCGCCCCGTCAGGCCGCCAGAGAGCTGACCCGGCCGCCTCTCACGGGCGTGGGGGGGGGGGGGGGGGGTTGGCAGGCGCGTCTTTCACGAGCGATGGGTCGGCGTGCATTATGCCCCCCTCTCCCCGCCACCGTCTCCCCCCCCCCCCCTCTCCTCCGCCGCCCGGCAGCGTGCGCACGGACAGCAGTCAGACGTCCCCGCGCCGGGCCGGCCCGGTCGTCGGCGGACGCCGCCGGACCGCAGCGGCACCGGCCGCCGCTGGTGACAGGAAGCAGTGCGGCTGGCGGCCGGGTAGTTCCGGAGAGTCTCAGGGAGTTCCGGGGAGTCTTGGGGAGTTCCGGGGAGTTCCGCGGAGTTCCGGGGAGTCTTGGGGAGTCCCGGGGAGTCTGGGGAGTCTCGGGGAGTTCCGCGGAGTTCCGCAGAGGTCCGACCCTGGTCGACCTCGCTCGGACCCGGCGCCGCCGACGCCGCGCTCTGAGCGCGTGACAAGTGTCACCAGCTTGGGAGGTCCCCCGTCCGGGCGCGTGCTCCCGGCACACGGCCGGCGACGCTCTGCCCGGCCGGCGGCTGCGGCGGCGGCGCAGCTGGCTGCTGGCTGCACGCCAGCGGTCTGGCCGCCGCATTCTGACCCGGCGCTCTGCGCAAACATTGCGCGTCGGCAGGCCGGGACGGCCGGCGGACGGGCGGCGGCCGGCACCTGTTACCGAGCCGGGGATGGCGTCCGACGAACGGCGGCGGCGGCGGCGGCCGCGCTGCCAGCAGTATGTGGGCCAGGGCCAGCCCCGCCCCAGGCGGTTACCGGCCGCCGGGCGGCGCCGCCCGCGGCGGGCCCGAACTCTCACGCCGGCCGGAGCGCCGGCCGCCGGAACGGACGCGATCGATTTGCGTGGAGACCGGAGCAGCAGCGGCCGGCCGGAGCGGCTGTGGCAGGGCGAAAACCGGCTGTGGTCGTGACTCCGTGTGAGGTGTCATTGTCCGCTTCGGTGGCGGGTGCTTCTGCCCTGAAGTACCGATAGTGCACTCTCCAGACGTTTTTTAGGGATCCTTGCCCTCTCTCTCTCTCTCTCTCTCTCTCTCTCTCTCCTCATCCTCTCTCTCTCTCTCTCTCCTTCCCTCTCTC
Organism: Pollicipes pollicipes; assembly: GCF_011947565.3. Classification (NCBI taxonomy): domain Eukaryota; kingdom Metazoa; phylum Arthropoda; class Thecostraca; order Pollicipedomorpha; family Pollicipedidae; genus Pollicipes; species Pollicipes pollicipes. Next base: position 1,137,246 of record NW_023595962.1, read on the forward strand.
TCTCCTCTCTCTCTCTCTCTCTCTCCTCTCTCTCTCTCTCTCTCTCTCTCTCTCTCTCCTCTCTCTCTCGCTCTCTCTCTCTCCTCTTTCTCCCTCTCTCTGTCCCTCTCTCTCTCTCTCCTCTCTCCTCTCATCCCAGCTCTCC
>NW_023595962.1:1138390-1260189 GCF_011947565.3 Pollicipes pollicipes
GTTCAAATGATAGTTTGGTCGTTCACTTTTAGTTATTCATTTACTAGAAGCATAAGTACACCACAATGGTCAAACAACTGATATAATGAACCATATGTGATCAAATTTGTATCCAAGTGCCCCACAACTAGCTTGTATGGATTTCCAAGTGTGTGTTGACTGCACACATCTGAGTTATATTTACATAGGGAGATGAGTTTGGGTCAGATTTAGGTCACTGTAAAATAACATCTGACATGGTGTCATTATCTATGGACCACCTAACCCATTCACATTCATTCTGGCACTTCAGTACATGATATAATTTAAGTTATTCCTGGCCCGAGATATATGAGCATAACTGAACCACTTGAGGAGAAAATCATCAAGAAATTGCTATGAGTCACATACTGGGCACTACATCATTCCCTATATACCTTGTATCCTGCATCCACTATTCTAGTATGAAGTACTGTCCTTACAAGTATGCATACATGACGGCGAGGGCTGACATAACAATATATCGAAGGGATATTGACCAACCACGAGGCGTGAAAATGTCGAGCAAAGAACAACTTTTTTAGCTGATACCAAGCATTCGTCGCCTGGCAGATGAACCATACCTTATTAATTCGTTTGAGGGACATGCTGTTTGTGTGCGGGCTTCCTTAGTTCCGCAGAGGCGACCAAGCTGTTCGCAAATGCCACGTCCCAGCACCACCTCCACCACCACACACCGTATGCGATTCACAAAGATGGCTGATGCCCGATTTCTTGACCGATTCCTATAATAGTGATATAGTTCGTAACAAAAATGTGGTGTAATGAGTTAGGGATATTAGAAGAAATTTAAAGCAACATTTTTATTTAAATATTTCATAAATTAAGTTTTTTTGCATTACTCGCAATTTATTTTCAATGAACAATTTCGAACATGCCCAGAGCAGGGCGCTATGATTGGACGCGGCTACCAGACGGCGTTAAGAGCCGTACATACATTACGTTACGAATCGTCGACGGGCAGCAGACGTTTGACGGAGCATGAGCGAGGGCGCAAACAAGGGGTTTTGGGGCTGTCCATAAATTGTGTTATGCGCCCAGCAGGGGAGAAGGGCAGGGGTGGAACTTTGCTCTTTCATTGGGGGGGGGGGGGGGAAGACTGAACCCATGACGTTACTGATCTTATTGCCTAATCGCTTTTCTTCACGCGTTCCAGCCATTTTAATCTGTAGTCCAATAAATGATAAGGGCTCTTTTGTGATGTAAGTTTATTTTCACATAGTAGGGCATTTTTAAGTACTTTACACAAGACATCCAGCCGCAAGTGATTGTTTTGCGTGGAATTCACCTTTCGGTAAATATTTGTGTTCTGGCACGTTCAAAACTGCAGACATACCCAAGTCAACAAACTTGATGAATACGTTCCGCAGGGTCAATGCCACCGAAGGGAACGGGGGGGGGGGAGGTGGCTTGCGTCCCCCCCCCCCTGTCTTGGGATAGGAGCAACTTTCCCCCGGTACCAAAAATCTTCCCATTTGGAGGGAATGTATTCTTTGCAAGTAGTTGCATGCCTATGTACCAATTTTCACTAGAATGAAGTCCCGTCACATTTGCCAGCATCGAATTACTGAGGATATTAATACGTAATGCTAAGACTTATTCAAATGGTCAATGGGCGACATTCCCAAGCTGGTGCGAGCGTGCTCCAACGTGGTCACTTCAGGCTGTTCCAGGCGCACAAAGGTGTTGATGCCCTTAAGTTCCAACGGGTGGATCACTTGCTGAGGTCATGTGCGAGGGGAAACTCAAAACAAATTATTCGCCATACACCTTGTTTAGATTCCGATGCATCCTGATGACACCTATAGATGTGGGTGACGATTTCTCAAATGATTGGGGAGGAGAAAAGCCTCTGAATTCTCGAAAGCTTTTGATGCCTCCATCTTTACTTGTTTTACACCTCGTGCGCAAATCAAGTAAAGATGGCGTAAGTTCTAACAGGTTGAATCACTTGCTGAGATCATGAGGAGGAGGGGGGGGGGTGGGGGGGGGGGTGAGACCGGAGCACTATGATGAATACCGTGGGACCACGCGGGCCCTGATATCGGACAGATACCAACAAAACCGAGCAATCGGATCCGTGCTGGTCCGAGTCCTGGGGTCCCATATATGCCAAATGCTTGGTTTCAGGGGGCCTCCATCTTGACGTGGAGGCCCCTGAACCGCGCAGGGCTCTCATTGGCGCACGCACATCCCTTACCGCCGGAGATGTCCAGTAATTGGCACAGAGACTCTAGTTCCACAAAACGAGTCCCTGGCTTAAATGGGACCAAGAGCTCTCGTTCTGAAGTATTGCCGCTGACTGTTACTGGGGTTTCCATTGCATTCTTTTAGCCTCTCGTCGTAAATTATCATATCGTCGTCGTCGTTGTTGTCGTCGGAGGGCCTCGGCCAGCACAAGAGGCCCTCTAGCATTCAGGGTCCCGTCCGTCCCTGCCCCTGTTCAGGCAATGATACCCCGGCCGACGTTACACTAAGACGATTTTACTGACATAAAGCCCTCTGTTAAACACTGTAGGGGCCTGCCCGATACAGGGAAATGGGACGCCAAGGCTCAGACCGGCACGGAGCCAGATAGCTCGGTGTTGGTGCTCTCTGACCGATGTAAGAGTATTTGTTGCCCCACGCTGGTGTCCCATTGTCCCATGGTGTTCCACATCGGTGCAGGAGGCCCTCTGACTGAAATCTGAGGGCCCGGCTCTGCGGGTCGGGGTTCTTAATATGACCTTCCGTCAGCTCGTTGTACTCTTCAGTCTGATACTTGATCGTCGGTCCCGAGGGGCACTTCGGAACCCTCTCGGGGACACCACGAACACTACTCCTGACCGATTTAGGGACCCTTGCCAAAACAGGACCCACGTCAGGCACTGTAATTCCCAGACCGATGCCAGGGGTCTCACTGACCCAGGGGCCCGGTCGATGCAAATCGCGGGCCCGACCTTATCTCTGCCTGCGAAATGGGCTCGTGTCCCAGACCAGACGCTGGAGCAATCTGGTGGCGAATATACCTCCACCACAGCGTTGTAATTGCGTAGAATAGCCCTGGGGGGGGGGGGGGGACTGAGAGAGGGAAAACCTTACCATAAAGACCCTGCACAACAGTTTTCTCCCCCGGATTTGACCCCTTTTCTCTCATCGTTAGGAAGTTGGGGTTGCCGTCCACCAACCGAATAAGAAAGTACAGCCCAGCTGTCATTCGTTTACTCATTCTTTTTTTTACGGGAGACGTTGAAATTGGACATCATTATCAGCTTGTTTGGCGTCGATCGTCGCAACCATGTTCCGGTAATCGACGAAAGGTCGGTGTTATATGGCTTCAGACGCTCTTAAACGTGTACAACCTCGGGATAAAAGAGTACGGGTTGCTTTGCGGGACTATTTAAGGCTGCCACGAAAACCCCCGGCTGATGGCCGCAGGGTTATCAGCCGGGGTTTTGCCACCTGCCAATCATTGCTGATAACCGCAAGGCTATAAGCAATGATTGGCAGGTGGCAACTCAGCACTTGCATTAGGCATGTTGTCGGGCAATTGTTGCTATCGGTTCGGCCGTCAGGTGCCGATCGCTAAGTTCTCGTAACTTGGCGTTTCATCGAGTAGTCACGTCCAAGTGAAGGTCAGCGCATTTCAACGGCTCTTCCGAATATAACGGCTAATAAACGGGTCGCGTTTTTTCGGGTCCTAATTTGTGCTTTCATTTGATGGCTTCGAAACAAAATCCTGCGCTGGCTGCAGTCTGTAGAGCATGAAACATCGCTTATTAATGCCAAAAGAGCCAAAAGCGCAGAAGTAGATCAAAGTAAAACGAGATGGCTCATCGTGGGACTAAAAGCATGCCCCAAAAAATTAGGAAACTATCAACTGAATATGACATTGCAAGTTTATTTTCCTTGTTTCTTGACATGTGAAACAATGAGTGGAGACCCTCTTCACAAATGATATGACGTTGGTCTCTCATTTTTAACATCCTGCTTTATTTCGCCGCCAGAAGGTTGGATCGGGGGTGGGGGGACAAACTCACCGTTGGAGGGCCAAATTGGACGTGGGGACGGTGACCCATCCAAAAAATAAAAGTCGCGCATGTAGAAGTTTCCTGCTGTGTGATACACGCATGCAACACTTTTAAACTAAAATCACCTCAGCTTTCTCCAAAAAGCAAAACTGCCATTTCCTTGCCTTAATTTGACCTTGCCACGTTAGGAGTTAATATGACCTCTGATGGCTTAGATATCGATTCAAGTTGCAAACGAAATGTGCCCAATTCGACTTGCAAGGACGCATTTTATTCGCTGGTATTACATTTTGTCTATGTGCTGCTCAGAAAAAGGGCCATCCAGCCATCAAAACGAACCATGAAGATTTTGAAAATGTTGGGGGCCGGAATTAAACGAGAATCTCTCTTAGGTACGAGTTTAATCTCTTTTGATGTCTGGCTACCTTGCCTTTGGCATAAAAACCCGTCACACTTAAGTAAAAACAAAAACGGCGCCTAACAGCTTTCCTACTTTGCGTTTGAGTCTTGTGTTTTTAGCACTTGGTCTGCAGAGATGCTGCCCCCCTCCCCTCCCCCTCCCCCCCGGCGCTAAGCTGAAACCCCGGGTACGCTCGGATTGAGCCATCTGCATTCATGCAGAGGAACATAGAGACTGGTTTCATACTGAAACGCAACGAACGGGTCTAGGTTTTTATCATAGGTATTCACGGAGATAGATGCAGTTATCTCGTCATCAAGGTCAAGCGGCATTGTTATACGATTCCTGGAATTGCTTTTTCTGTCGCAACGTCGATTCCCGCATGACATTTAAACATAGGAAACACACATAAGGCAATCCCGTGACTTAACAGTCCGTCGATCGCCCATAACATTGATCCAGCTGCCGGAATGCTTCAACCTCTGCTGATACACGCTCAAGTGGCGCGCTTGAATTGGTGGAGGGACCGCAGATGCCCTAAGCTGGGCTAAAGTCTTTATCCAACAAACATAACAATTTTTGAAATTTTTGGGACAAAATTAGTCCACATGCGTTTTGTGAGTGTTTTGCTGCAGTGGATTGGTTTGGTCATTAGCCAGCAGTGGAAGACCTGTACCTGTGTGGAAGAAAAATTATCAGAACAGTTAACAGATACAAAAAGTCAGTTGACCCGCGCCCGGTCGAGGGTCTGAGATAACCACACCTAACCGGGGAGAGGGGGGGGGGGAGGGAGACGGTTGGTTTTGCCCCTTGGATCTCCAGCTTCCAGACGCCTTATGCAAAAAAACAAATCTGCCGTTGTGAAGTTCACGTCAAATTATGAAAAATGCACACAAAATTATTGACCTTAGATTAAATGTGGGGTCACCAAAGGTCAGGAATCAAAAAAATATCGTTCCGACAGGTGCAGCTAAAACCGATGCATTACGTCAAGACGTATGTTGGGGACACAGAAATAAGAGCTAAGACTGTGGGGAGTCCGTTTGATTATTTATGTTCTTCCATAAGGGTCAGGTCAGATCACCGTTCAAAGTTGGTCTATCAGCAATCTACAAGAACGGCATTTTTTCAAAATGGGCTTCCAACTAAATCTATTTTATTGTAGCTTGCACTACACCTGTGGGAAAAAAGTATTCCAGACACAAAATTTCATTTTACGCTAGCCTAGAGATCATAAAAGGTCAATTTAGTCCAAATTCACGACCTATTCAAATGAAACTTTTGAAATGCTATCCGGGCCTATGTGACCCGTACAATGTTCCTTTTTCTGTGGTCAGAAATAGTGCATTGTACATCTGCAGGTACTCAATATTGAACAGCTGTTGTCTACATTATCCATAGTCCCTTCGGCGATTAGCGATGTATTTGAAGCAAGCTGAGAACAGGCACGTCAAATCATGATGGAACATGATGGCACAAATGGCACGTGAAATCATACATTCTTAACTTTACAAACAGGATGAGAAGGTTGCTACACGCGTCGCACTCGTTCATCTGGCCCTCTCCGCTTCTGACAACATAGGTCTTTGGCATTGGGTGACCTCATATAGCCTTGCACTTCCTCACGTGACCTATTGTGACCTAATCATGCATAAGGATGACATCACAGCATGTTTTCAATGGAAAATTTCAATCCTTCGTCCGAAATTATTTAATAAACCTGCCCATTTTGAGCTCAGCATGTGTTTTGCAAAAGGTATTCACGGAAGAAGGCCATGATCTGGCCAAGGCCATGCGGTCTGTGGTCATACGGTTCTGATGTGAAGATGGTTTTGCATGTGAATAAGAATTATTTATGTCGCTTAAAAGCACCAAACAAAGCGGCACAAAGATACATGCAAATATGCATCATTTAAAAAAGTAGTTTTTGACCTGGCTTCAGGTAAATGATCTCGCATTCTCCGAAAAATCTGAGAACAACCTATATGTTCCATCATGGTCTATTGCTACGGCAAGTTTGAGCAGTGGCAAATGGCCCACAAACGTTGTGTGTACGTTTTTTACTGGCTGACCTCTTTGACCTGACCTTGGTTACTGACCTCGGCAGATCAAAACTTGAAATTGGCGCAAATAATGTCAACTTGATGCATGAACAGACACTGAGAGTTTCGTGCTGCTGCGAGCGTTCGTTTTGACCTGTGCTAGAAAAACCTTAGTGGGAAGTCAACTTTTCCCGGTCGCGTGCGGGCCGAAATAGCTCAGGATTTTGCGCAGGCGAGTTTTCGGGATACAGGTCATAAGTGACATTGAAACAGTGACATACTTGTTTGTTTCTAAACACGTTCCATTGTTTTTCCTGTTTACGGAGTGCGACAAGTTTTGAGACTACTTCTTTGTATTGTACCGTCATAACGGTTAAATTCGACCTGCCAGATTTTAACGGTAAAATTCGACCTGCCTAGATCTTAACGGTCAAATTCAACCTGCCTAGATTTTAACAGTTAAATTCGACCTGCCTAGATTTTAACGGTGAAATTCGACCTGCCTAGATTATGGTGCACCAGCTGACCCGTACCGACTGAGGTCAGGTCGCCATGCACTGCGGATCACAAGTTCGGCCCCGCCCCCCGTCCACCTTACAAACGGATGGTCGCAAGGTGATTGTAAGGAAACCGTTGAAAATCGCGTCTTGAGTATACCGCGAAACGAGCCATATTGATGCATCTGGTTTTATTTAATCATTTTTGGGCCTTATAATTCAAGGCCAAATTGCTCCCACATAGCGCTCCTCCTCCGCTTCCGCTGCTCCTCTTCCGCTCTTGTCCTCCACTCTTTTTTTTAAATCCTCTTGCTGTTTTGCTCCCTGCTTGCTTCTCCGTCAACGCTAGCCGGATTGGTAAAAGCTGTCTTAGGCAGACTGTCTCTGAGACCCGTGTTTGAGGGGCCTGAAGAAAGGCCGAATGGTCTCTTGAGACCAAAGATCACGGGCCCAATTGTAGGACTGAAGGACCAAATGCTGGCTGTCAGCCACATTAATGACCCCCCGCGCGTAGGGCCGTGATCTCAAATGTCGGTTAGAGCGCCTCTTGCATCGATTGGGGAACCCTTGAGACAGCGCTCCTCTTTTTCGGCCGGAGATCACCAACACGGAACAGCCAGCTTCGCGTCCGACTGAGCTCTACGCGCCCAGTTCCCAAGCAATCACAAAACCGGCCCCACGATTGACATTGGTCGGAGCTCCTGCAACAATGCGGGGCTCATGCAAAAATACGGGGCTCCTGCAACAATGCGGGGCTCCTGCAACAATGCGGAGCTCTTGCAACACTGCGGGGCTCCTGCAACAATGCGTGGCTCCTGCAACAGTGCGGGCTCCTGCAACAATGCGGGGCTCCTGCAACAATGCGGGGCTCCTGTATCGGTCGGGGGCCCACAGGGCCTAAAAGAGTGTGCTGTATTAACATGGGGCCTCGGGTCGGCTAGGGGAACATTTGCTGATCAGGGACGGAGACGAGACCCGAGTGCCGGAGGGCTTCTTGCGTCGGTTGGGGCTCTCTGGCAATGAAGGAAACATGAGAACTTATGATGAGTGTTTCCATCGACACAATGAAAGGATCCCATGCCAGTTACGTCGCCCAGTACCACACGGCGGGTCATCCAGGCGGAATCCATCATGGACCCGTTGTGCCGAACTGGGGTTTTGTGTCAATTATCGGACCACCTGCGGCGATCAGGAATGCTATTGCGTCAGAGTTTCTGCGTCCATCCGAATCAATCTGTCCGGCTAAGGCTTCCCACGTCAGGGAGGTGACCAGGGTGATATGATGTTTCCCTCTAAGGGCCTCCGGATCGGCCATCGGATCGGATCCCCGTGCCGCTAGAATGGCAGGCGGAAGACATCCCGCGGTGGGACGGAATGGCCGTTCAGCCCCTCACCGGGAGTAATTATGTGAATAATCCCACAGGGAAGTAAAGGTCTCTTTAGTGTTGAATAGAGTCGATTGAAGTGAATTAAAAATGAACAAGGCTGTCCGATGCTTCCCAGTGAGTATGTCCGTGTTAGCTCTATCGGTTTAGAAAGAGTCCGCTAGACCATTGTAATAGGAACAGTGCCGACGATTTATCTCATACAGTCGTTTAATGCACGATTTTTTCAGCTTCTTGACTATCAGCTTCGGACATAACTGATCTCGCGGTAGCTTCCGACTTCTGTTCCAATTATAGACGGTGAAATTAAAATAGCAAAGAATCTTCTTTTTGGGGGGAGGAGGGTCGGAGGCTTTCAATATCAGGGGTCCCTTGTCAGCCCCGTGACCCCCTTGTCAAGGCTCTGCCCCCGGTAGATGACAGCACATGCACTGCTCATAAGGTGTAGATGGCGCATGGGTCGAGCGGCTGTGTGCCAGTTTTCAGCTGCGACCGAAAAATGTATGACCTTTGGATAGTTTCCTGCACGGTGGCCAGTGTTTTGACTGTTGCGTAGTCCCCCATGCGGCTCGCTCGGAGGCATCGAGCACTTGGGCTCGATGTGCATTTAAACCGCTGAGGGGTAAGCGGAGATGGCGGCAGGAGCATGAGCAGGGCCTTGCTCGGTGGGGGGGGGGGGGGGGGGGGGGGGGCACATGCCACGGTGAAGGGCTATCGCCCTTCCCCCCCCCCCTGCCCTCCTCTTCCCCGAGAATCTACTTACTTGACCTGGTCCACTTTCCAGGGCGCACAATCCGTTTGGTTTTCATGTCTCGCATTTAATCATCCCATCTGATGTCATACTGAGCTCGCTCTTCTTGTCCGAGTGAGAGGCAGACGTCGCCTGGCCTCAGCGGTTGAGTGTGTCTTAAAGTCCTCATGGCGACGTGGATCCCGCACTGACAATCAGCTGGTTAGCCTAGTCGGCTGGCCCTGACGAGGTACAGCTGGCACTTATCAGTCCTCATTCGTCCTTACTTTCCGTAAGTCCTCCTTCGCTTGTCAGTAAGCGCTGTTTCGGTATCTTAGATGATCTCTCGCATCTGAAACACAGCCTGCCTGCCAGTGTCCTGAGCACCCTGGTGAACGCCTCGATTCTGTCAAAGGTCCCTTATTACAAATCAGTATAAGCAGCATCTCGCAGTTCAGTATGTCTAAAATTAGATAAGTGTTAAACTTTGTTGCAAAACCTATCTTCGGCCGCAAAAAATCGCCTTTTGGACATACATTAGAGGTTTGGCTGGCTCTCCGCTGCAGATCCATGCAGTTGTCACACCACCTCACTCACCCACAAGGCCCTCCATTCGGAGGAGCCTGACTCACTTGCTCGCATGCTTCGCACTGTGGGTTAAGTCCACGGCCGACCCACGAGACAGGACAGTGATCTGTTTATACCTCATTTGCGTGCTAAGATGGGAAAACGCGCTTTTTCCATTCGCGGACTCAGGATACATGACGAGCACCCGGGCAGTCCTCGATCTCTCGCGATGGTCTTTTCCCAAAGCGTTTGAACGCTATGCCACCACCCTCTCACGCGGCGAAGTCGTGACTGATATCCATTTCCGTGTGTTTGTTTTTAGATGACTGTTTTCGTTCTCATGACCCACGGTCACGTCATGACCAACTAGCCGCCCATGTATCTGCTGGCGATGGGCCGTGATAGCCCGGAGTCGGGTCGGGACCGCTCAAATACAGATCATCAGATCACAGAACAGATCAAATCAGATCGGAAATACAGATCAATAAAAAAGAGCGGCGCTGCGAGCACGCCCGGAAGACTCTACGTGGCGTAACGTTGCACTAAACGTTCTTGGTGTGCCACAAGTACAACCAAAAGCTGAAACAAATTGCTGTGAGCCACTTCTGCCTCACTAATGCGCCAATTCTTTCCAATAATTGAACGAGTTGATGACGTAAATACATGTGGAATGTTCTTGGGCTGCTCAGGTCGTCACACGTTTCTCAATAAAATGTTGCGGAGCGTTTGCAATGTATTGGTATGGTTTCAACAAATAGTGAACACACATGTTAATTAAACAAACTTGTACATGTGGTAGTAAAAAGCAAGCCTAGTCGAGATACCGTACAGGGGCACACATCCGCATACAGAATGACATTAATGTACGGTAATAAATGTAAATGTAAATCCGAGATGTACGGATTACGATGGTACAGATATCAGAGAATGCACTTCAATAATGGGCAAGCACGCGACGCCACCACGAGCCTCAAGCCGCACAGCCATCATACGGCACCACCTCGAGGCGCGCCGGCGGCGTCACCACGTGACAAGCAGCTGGCGGCACCACGCGGCCACCCAGCAAGAACGCTAGCAATTTATTGACGCATCACGCTGATATAACTGGTGACTATACCTTTACGCTTGAATGGCAGCTCTGAAGAAGGAACGCCAGCAATGAAGACGGCGCAGCCAAACGGCATTAACATACCCCACACTTTCACTGTATTCGTCAGCGAAAGATCAACATTCCTGCACCAAATCGAAACATAAATGAAAGCGACCGCGGACAAAAAATGGAAAGTAAAACAGCTCTTACTAAAACACCACGCAATGCCCCTAAGAACGTTCCAACACACTGCAGGACGAAGACTGGCTTCGAAGAGGCGCAGTCACACTGGGGTCCAGCCGCCCTCCAATCACCAAATCACCCAATCCAATCACCCAATCACTTCCAATCACCAATCGCAAGTGACCGGTCGCCCGCGGAGCCAGGCCGGGGCTTGGTCACGCGACCCGGCTGCCAGCAAAGCGGGGGTGTCGCCGAAGTCCTCGACCCCCGATCGGTCGGCGGAACACAGACAGGGGCGCCATAAATGCCCAGACAACCGGGCGGCCAGCCGCAGCAGCAATATCATAATACATTGATGTGCAAAAGCGGTCCAGGCTCAGGCCTGCCGCGCGGGCTGCATTTAGCCCAGGAGGAGGTCAGATCGGGTCACAGGGGCCTGTTCCATTCACAGGGGAAACTGTTCGGGTTCGGTTGGCCCCTGTTCGGTTCACAGGGGCCAATGAAGAGGGCCTCCGCTCTCTTCGTTGCAATATCGGCCCGTTTTTTTTTGTTAATCCGGGGGACATTTCAGGTTGCGGTCCTATTCTAATGATTCGGGTCCGTTCTTATACTTCAGAGGCCCCTCGGGCGTTTCAAACTTCCAAAAAGTACTGAGCCTTTGCGGCAAGGGAATTGCACTATCATACGGAGCGTAGGGGCATGGTAACACTCATGTCTAGCATGACCTCCCTCGTCCCAAGCCCCACTAGGTACATTGCCGCTTTCATCCCATTTCCACTCGAAATCAGAAGAGACAAATCGAACTGCCACGTCTGAAAGCACGAATCTCCGATGTTTTCACCGTTCACGTCCCCACCACCACAAAATGTACCCGCACAGACTAACACACGCGCCCCCCACAGGGTGCTGGTGTGTTTACCGGGTCACACTGCTGGATGGTCGCGACTTTCGAGAGGCGAACGTGCTGAAGACCCGTACGCGGGCAGCCCTTACAGAGGCGGAGTCAGACCCATCATCCTGGGGGTGCAGGGCATAACGCAACGAAGGTGCGCAAACCGCGTTCTTTGCGCATCGCGCAAAGCAGCCATCCCAGTCAACACTGGCTCTCAGATTCGTCGCCGCTTAGATCTTCCCAGACCTTCTCGTGCCGGGAAACGCCCCCAGAGGCGCACCCGCGGGTGGGATTGGCCCAGGCGGGCTGTTGTCATCCCAGTGCCTGTACACGTGTTTGCATGATGCAGGAGACTGACGTAACCGATGGTCCACCTTCATGGTCTGCTAAGCCACCCTTTCGAAGAAAATCGAGCTTTCTACTTTGTTATGAACATTTTGAGCGTATCATGTTCAACTGCAGCGCTTCAGTTCAAGATGTGATGGGGTTGGCTGTACGGCGGGGAAAACATCGGCCTTGCGAACTAAGCGGTAGCCAATATTGCAAGAATCATGCCAGCGACGTTCTTTTTTCGTCACATTTACATAAACGAAACTCATAAGCCGTCTGTGAAAAAGATACGACAAGGAAAATACGTTACGAAAAAAACACAACTAAACCATTCGACCATCATAAAACTACATGAAATACTTTGTCGCGCGGCACTGCGCCGCAGTCGGAGAGACGACAAATATTACGTCAATTAAATATGCCCCCCATCCTCATCCCCACGGCTCTTGTTCGAATACTGCTTGACACTCATACATCGCGAGCAAGATATCGGTCACCTGAGTTGGAAAATGAGACCGTGAATACACCAACATTATCCAAATCATGTTTCACCTATGGAGGCCCTTGCGCCTCAGCACGCTCTCATGTTCCATTCAGGGGAGGACGTTGATAATGTACCTGCCTTTCTATGTACAGTGCTTGGGCATGTGTGTGCTTGGTTTGGGTATCACAGAAAAGTACCAGTGTAAGCAGAACATCTGTACTTAGTGTTAAGAGAATCCCAAACCCCCAATGCCAACACTGCACCTGTTGACCAATATGGGTGAGTCAGTATTGGCCATCACTGTCCAAAAAAGCAACACAAAACTGATGAAATGGTAGGTTAAGGTCATGACCAACAGCATTTTCAATCTGAATGGTGTCTACATTGCCACATGAAGGTAACAACATGCCCTGCAACAGGAAACTGCCTACCATATTGTGAAGAACTGGCATAACATACAAGATATTTACCAGTTGAGTTGCATAATCCAAAAGTAATAACTCATAAAATAAATGGCATAGCCAGAGTGACCACATTGTTTATAACATTCCCAGCTTACAACAGTGCACACAAAAACAAAAATAGGTTGCTTAATGCATGCAATTCTCTCATAGACATCCAAAGTGCTGCAACCACAGGGCTACTTCAATCACATATATTGCTCACACAAGTGATAGCTCATGCACTAACACAAGAGCACATTATGCACCTACTGTGAAAATGTGTTGCAAAACTGCTGACCTTGCACAAGGCTACAGAGGTATGAGAACCTCACGTAGTTATGGCTAGTTGAGTGAAGTGCAAGGAAGTGATAAAGCTGCCAGTGTACACAAGGCTTAAAATAAGTGTTTTTTAAGTGCCCTCCTAAAAATTAACAGTACTTTCACATCCCTTCCAGCATCTCACACAGTCTTGAGCAGCTCAGAATCTACCTGGCTCAGAACAGAATACGCAAAGGCAGAGAAAAAGAGATGATTAGAAACATCAAGGCTTTTATCAACCTTTCAAGGCAGCATACAGACTGAGCTATTTGATATTTTTCAATCCAGTAACCCTGAACATGTAACTTCAGCAACTCACCATGCTGACCTACACACAAAATTTAAGACAGCAGCACATGCATTCACACTCAAACAGCACCATATTTCTGGCATGCTTAAGATATAGACAAGTTTGTAACACCATGTCAGGCAGGCTTCTCAGCAAGTGACCTTTGCAATCCATATTGGCCTATCCCTGTTGCTCAAATGAACTGTTAAAGAAATGGTGTGCAATGAATTAGTTACATGCAATCATGCCTGTACAGGTTAAATATGTTGGAAGGAGGATAAGTTGTTGATATGTTGGAAGGAATGCAACAAAGCACTTTGTTGCATTCCTTCACCTCATATTGCAAAGGAAACACCAGTGTTTTTATGGCTTACTGGCATCACCTTGACTAGTCATGTTCAAATGCAAACATGAGAAAGAGACAAAGATCAACAAATCACAACTTATTAGAAATAATCATGCCCAAAGACTTAAATCAAACAATGCTTTCTCCAGCAGAACACATCTACCACTCAAACTACCAATAACATCAACAGAAGTCCAAGGCCGCTGGCACGCACTACCAGTGGTCACACAAATTTCAAGTACCTGATTCACACACACACATACACATAGATGTGATCCCACATTTGCACAACCCACGGGACAATTAAATTGCGAGATGCCTCAATTCCTACATCAATTTTCGGTTATAACAATAATCCACCGAGAGGTTCCCCCAACGCGCATTTACAGCCGGGGTTCATGGCAATGCACCTCAAGATGTTTTGCTTGAGAAGACAGAACTGTTTTAACAAATTAAGCGTTCTATGCATGTGTGTCAGATATCCTATAAAATAAGTACCTGCTTATATATCACTGACATAATGTTCCGCAAATTTTATTCTACCCTGCCACCCTGCACACCCGTCAAAGGCTCCGCGCTCCGGTGCACAAAGCGCCACCCTAGCTGTCTGCAAAAAATATCCCGGAAGAAAAAAAAACGCAGCATGAAAATACAGATTTGCCGTCGCGCCTTTTTTTAATAATGGAGGCAGTGCCGTTCTTTTTTTCGGGTAGCGTACTTTCCCGCAGACAGTGATGTTATTTTTTGTTTATAATATTGACTACCCGGCGTGAAATCTGTTCAAGGTACCAGAGTCCCCGAGGGCAGGTCGTTCCTCCCGAGAGTCTCCGCTGCAGTGCAATGCAAGTTGATGTGGCGCCTGCGCATTGACGCCCCATTATGGACCTGCAGGTAAGAGAGACACTAGAACTAGCGGGGATCTTGCAACCGTCATCGTTCATAATCGTGCATGTGCTGGCATGAATTACCACGTAACCCGTTTCTTGCTTTTGGCGCCTGCTGTTCATGTCCGTGGTTCTACTCACAGCTTACGTTATTATTTGCGTAGCACCGTAGCAGGAGTCGACTTACTATTGACAGCGTCTAAAAAACTGGCATGTGGTGCACGCACGCTTGTCCTCCGGAACGGCGTGTCGGATCGCCTTAAAACCTTCAGCAATGGATTCAGTGCAAAGAGGTGAAGCATAGCGTGGCAATATCGGGACCGAATATGTGGTCAGACACTGGAGGAAATGCGAAAGGAAAATTCAAATATCCGAAGCAGCCCACTCAGCTCTCAAAACTTACCGTACCGATCGCTGCGAAACCTTCAACATTTGATGCCTCATGCATGATTCCCTGTTTTAGTAAAAAAAATTGACGATGTTAGGTTAGGTCAAATGTCATCAAATTTCTCAAATTCCAAAATTTTCGCTTGCATATAACTCGATTCTCAGGAACTACCGAAGCTATCGCTATGAAATCTTCAACATATGATGCACCATACCTTATTCACTCTTGCTGGCTTCAATTCGGCGACGCTAGGCCAGGTCAAAAGTAAATCAATTTTCGCAAATTCCAAAATTCATGCTTGCCGACAATTCGTTCCTAGAACCTACCGAACCGATCGCTGCGAAAGCCTCTCCATTGGATGCATCGTGCATGATTCCTTGTTGCGTTTGGAGAGTTGGTGACCGTAATTCAATTGAAAAGTCATCAGATTTTTCTAATTCCAAACATTTTAGCTTCCAGATAAGTGAGGTCTCGAGCTAATTAACCCGATCGCAGCGAATCTTCCCCGTTGAATGCACTTTATCTGAAAAATAAAGGTGAAAAACTTCGTGACCTTAGGTCAGATCAAAATGTATCAAATTTCACAAAGTCAAGAAATACTGGCAGCAAATAGCTCACTCAGAACGCACTGCTTCGATCGTCTCCAAAGCTTTCACCATTCGGTCGGACTACCTACCAGTTGCGATATATGTCATAAAGCCTCACGCTGTTCCTTTTTGTAGGGCCCAAACGCGGGCGCTTTTTGCGGGTCGCGCACATCACAACAAAAACATTTCCACATATTTTGTGCGTAAATGCAAGAGCATCGTCTTTTTCTGAACAACGACATCGAACGTGCACCATACAAGAAGTGTTCAATTTTCGGCACATTTCGGCAATCGTAATCGTCGTAATCGCGTACTGACACGGCTGCGCGCAGCACGCTCGGTAACGATCAAGGTTCCCACCAACCAAAGCAGTGACGCCTTTTCCGCCCATTGTTGTCACCGTTGCTTCCGGTGACTTGTCCCTCGTTGGCAAGCCAGACACAAAGTGCATAGAGAAACTTCTTAAGAAGGACCTGTCGCAGCAGTACACAGACAAGACCGGTTCGTTCCCTCGTGGTTGTGCCTCTTTCCTGTTCCTCTGAATTCCCCCTGACCCATCCGTCCCAGATTTGGAAAGATTTTCATCGAACACTCCGCATCAGTGCTTTGTGCTAAAGGCGCTCGCTGAGCGGAGCTTGTGTTACCTGATGCCAGCACTCGAAGTAATTGGATGCAGTTGGGTCGAATGATGTGCCCTTCGAACTTCTCACCAGGCGGGACTGCTGTGGGTTTTGCGCGCACAGGGCACCCCGACGCGGTCCCACGGGTCAGGTCGGCCCCGATTTTCCAGACGTTTCTTCAACGGTCGGCCAAAAAAACCATCCGCCCTGGGGCTCGAACCCAACACCCCTGGACTGCCAGTCAGCTGTTTTGCAGTCCGCTGCTTGTCCGCCTCAAGCACACGCTAGACTACAAGAGAAGGAAATATCGAGCGCGTGATAACACGTGCGCTGCGCCACTACTGTTCCTACTCCCAAATAAGCACTGTGTGCACAAACTAGCCATGTTTTAAGATACCTAATCCAGGCAGAAGCCAGATTTAGAATTCGCAGGCCGCAAATTATGTTACCATTTGGTGAAAAACTCCCGGCCGTCGGCGAATTTTTGGTGGAATCATATGCCACTTAGATAAGAACTCCGGTCCGTTGGTGTCCACACATACGGCACGCAGTCATTCCTTGGGCTGCGCTGCTGTGGTTCTGGTTACTAGCCTCCTTTCCTCTGAGGCGTACGCGGAGGGCAAAACCTTAGAATCACCAATATAAAACTGTCGCCTCTAATCTTATCACCTATTACCTGCACCAGTCTCTATTCGTTGTTGATCTGTTGGCTTTCCACCTCCCTTCGTAAGACATTTTCTCTCATCGCTGTGGCCAAGAATGTACAGCTGAAGGCATAAACACCTCGGGCAGAACAGAGATCAAGAACAAGAAATAACAAATACTTAACTTGCCTGTTCTCGAACTAACTATTTGTTGTTTGCTTTTATAATGCAACGCTTTGGATGTGTCATAATTTTGGTTTTATTTAAAACATTTGGCGCACCATTTTGTACGTGTTTTCAGCACCTCCATTATGAGTTTGGTGTATCACAACAAAACAACATATGTGCCATCTTGTGTGACCCCTGTTTGGAACATTTCTCTGTAGTCGTAAGCCTTTCACGCAAGAATTTGGTAGCTTCCTATCAGAATGACGAATTTTCAGTCTGATCGTACATGAGTTTAACAAAAATAGTGGCTGGAGAGAACGGTACCAGCTGTCATCATGCTGAATGCCAATGAACTTATTTAGAATCTGAATGAGTTTGAGAGTTTTGTGCTGGATGGTCCTGATTAATCGGATAAGGTCAGAAGTAATTATTTCAAGGTCAAACTTGAACACTAGGAACCGAAAGCTTGTGATCTTTTGCCGTCTCACGTTTTCACATGACTGCAGAATGCAAGCTATGCAACCGCCTGATTGCATCATGACCTTTGCTTGCGCATGTGCACGCCGGTATTTTAAAACAAAAATTTCAACAGGCTGATCCTCAAGATATAATCCTTTGTTTCATTTTGGCGAGAAAGAGCACAAAATTTGGATGCGTATAAGCAGGCCATCAATGCCAACAAATGTCCAAAACTGACATGCCGCCACGTCTTCATTTGGCCTTCAACTGTGATGTTGCGAACTACCACGCTGCTTTAATCCTAGCGCTATCGCCGCATCATCGCTTCCCATGCAACTCATCATAAAGTCAGAACGTTTGCAGATCGTCTAAGTGTGAAAGAGCAACACAGCAACAAGTGCGACATTAATAGGGACGGCTAGACATAACCTTGTTCGCATTTAGTTGAAAAACGATATTTCTGATGACGTCTGCCCTTTCATGGTGTCCATATACATTTTTGCATTTTGTTAACATTCAGCATGTTTTGATCTAAAGCCTTGGCAACGTGCTCACATTTATTTCGTCGGCAGTGGTAACACATCCTGCGCACATTTGAGGCCGTGGAGATGACGCTGGGCGACGGTGGTGGGTTGTTCTGCCACCAAACCTGCTGCCGCGCTGGTCAACGGCGGTGCCTTCGGCAGAGTCTGATTGCGGCAGCAGCGGTAGTCCTTCTGACGTCAGCTGCCGCCTACCTCGGTGAGTGCAAATACAGTGGCGGTGGCGGTTAAGGACCGATGTCAGCAGGCTGTAAATTTAACGTTGTTTCGACTTATTAGACGCCATTTTTTCTCGTAAGTTGGTTAGTGCATTTGCGAGGAGTATTATGCATACAGATAAGACGTTAGAAATAGCCGTATTCCTCGTAGAAAAACCAGGAGAGTGAAGATATAGATACGTTGATAATTCGACAAAATGCATTTATCGAAAGGAGTTGCAGTAGTTAGCATCTACATCAATATGAATGCCATTGTATGATATAAATGACACTGCTGCTATTCGTTTCGATTAAGGCACGCTGCCGAAATATCAACATATCTATATCTACACTTTTCTGGTTCTTCTACCAGGAATTAGGCTATTTCCGCTGTTTTACCGCGCTTTTTAAAGATGAGCCAGAAGGTCCGGACCCATATGTGTCATGTCTTACACCCCACGTTTTACTTTGCATTGTCCTACATTTTTCCACATACGTGAACGGCTACCTGGCAAAGACGGCTCATATGTCTATGCCTGGCTGCACGCCACGTCTGCTGGCTTCAAGCAGAAGCAGAAACGTTTGATCAGGACTTTATGACGCATGAACACTATTAGTAATCCGTAATATTTGTTTTTCAAATTTTGAGATGAAGTCGAAATAAACTAGTTAAGCCCTGACTTGCTTATTTTCTGTGGTGCCAGATTACTGATTGGAACATCTTACGACAAAAATATCAACTTTGCGTCATAATGTTTCTCAAATCCAAAACAAAAATGGTTCGTGGTACAGTATTCTTTGACCGTAATGATCTGGGATGCCATTTTTAAACTTTTAGGGTGGTTTGAGACCCCCTGCAATACTGATTTGACTGTGTTTATGGTGACATAAGCCCCTCCCCCACAACACTGATTTGACTGTGTTTAGGGTGGCCTGAGCCCGCCCGCAATACTGATTTGACTGTGTTTATGGTGGCATAAACCCCTCCCCGCAACGCTGATTTGACTGTGTTTAGGGTGGCCTGAGGCCGCCCCCGCCCCCTGCAGTACTTATTTGACTGTTTATGGTGACCTGAGCCTCCCCCCCCCCCCTCTGCAATACTGATTTGACTGTGCTCATGACGTCCTGAGCCCCTCTCCAGCAATACTAATTTGACTGTTCAGGGTAGCCTGCCCCACCCCCCGCAATGTAAGCTTTCAGGGTGGCCCGCCCCGCAATCTGCAACTCCGAAACGAGAACAGCTAATGGAAAGAAAGGCCAGGTTTTCGAATCAGCTGTTAAGGGGGAGGGGGGGGGGGGGGGGTCGTTTGATGCGCAGCTACTCGTTTTCAGAAGGACCCAGTTTGGATAAGAGATTTCACCATCATCTCCGAAGCGAGATCAAGTTTCTCCGGCTTAAGCATGGGAGGCGATGCGTTGCATGCCCAGCTATTGCTTGTCATGAAATCAGCGAAATTACAGGAACCGACGGTCATCCCGTTGGCTGTGATGTTAATGTCTGGGAAGTGAAGTGTTGGAGTGAAAATTGTTTAATTCTAACGCGGCTCAAATTTAGTTCTTTTTTTCATTTTCGGGATGTCGTTACGCGTATAGGAAGACGACAGTTGTTTTAAAGACACGCTATGTTTCATTTGGTGAAAATTCACTGATTGGATGTCGACCGTGTGAAACTATCCATGGGAGCAGAAGTACTGGTTTCCCATCGCTTTGGATCGCATTGACGTGTTCACATCGTGAGTTCCCTCCGCACGTCACATTTTGAGTGTTTTTAAAGGTGCCGCTTTCATGGGCCGGCCGTGGGCTGAGCGTGGGCCAACCGTGGGCTGAGCGTGGGCTGAACATGGGGTGAGCGTGGGCGGAACATGGGCTGAGCGTTGGCTAACGGTTGGCTCGTGTTTAAATGTTGGCTTAACACTGATGTATCTCAAAGTCTGTGCTGCTTGAACGAGCCCAGGAAGGCCTTTGACTTTTTGTCGGACAAAGACGACAATTTATAGTATATGATATGCCTGCGTTGGTGAATGGGAACAACTGAAAGGCGAAGTTGTGAAAATAATGATAGAAGCCGAAAGATTGCATTTACGGCGAAGTCGAATATCGTGAAGGCCTTTCGCCTATCAAATTTTGAACTTTTTTGAATTTTTGAAGGTGCTGCTTGTTTGGGCTGTCCGTGGGCTGAGCCTGGACTGAGCGTGGGTCTTCTTGACAGACATTTAGTGAACGGACGGTACAATGTATGTTGTTTGGCTCCATGCGCAGGTTGCACAACTTTGCATAGTCTTATGTTGGACAGAAAAGTAGGAGTTTAGCCTCAGTCTACGGATCGTACACAGTTGAGCTAAAACGTCGATGCAAATTGCTGTGTATGCACCAGTAAATGAACAGACACACTCAAACAGATTGAGAGATACTACAGGCTGCAGACAGATGCATGGGACCACATTGGTGAACTGTGCTACCGAGCGCCGCTACAGATAACGATGTCAAAACAACAACCTGAGAACGTCACCGGCCTTCAACCGTTTGTTCCACCGCACCGGGCAGATGCTTGAGAACGATTATCACCTTACGTCCATGACTCACGTCCACACGTGCATCGGCCCGGAAGCATTGTGACGCGTTTGCAACCGTGCGCTTCCCCCATGATGCGTTTGCGACGCGGCTTTCACCCTCACCGCCCCCGCCATCACCACTGTCACCTCCCACAGGCTCGGATAGGCCGGACCAATCAACGACAGGTCTCGCCGCGTCCGACGAATCACCGGGGCCGGAACCGGCCGATGTCGGCTGCGCTGCCATCTACCGGCTGACGACGGCACTTCAGTACGACAGCGAGCTGACGGCGACCACCTTCGATCTGCCGCTGTGCCGGCCGCCGCGACCTGTCGCATCGTCTCTCCAGACGTGCCTACGCCGGCGCCAGAGGCGCCAGCGACGGCGCACCTTCGTCCTCCTCGTGGGCGACTCGCGCCTGCGCACGCTCTACCAGGACCTCGGCGAGCGGCTGGGCGTACCAGTGCGCGTGCCACGCAAGGAAGGCTTGGCGAATGGGCTCGGGACAGGCGAGCACTTGCCTCCGCAGCGCTGGTGCGCCACCGACCCCCGCTGGTGCTCGTTCGCCGCCTCCTCGCCGCTCCTCGCACTGCAGTTCGTGTGGCGGCCGTTCCTGAACGAGTACGCCGTGTGGACGCTCGCGGATGCGGCGGCGACGTGCGAGCGCCGTCCGTCCCGGTGTCCGCACCTGGTCCTGCTGAACGCCGGCCTCTGGTACACGCACTTCACGCGGATCGGCCGCGCCGAGCTGGACTCGCGGGCGGCGCTGCTGTTCCGGCGCCACCTGGCGACGGCGACGGCGGCGCTGCGGCGGCTGTCGCGGCTCACGCGGGTCGTCTGGCGCCTGGATGAGCGGTATATCATACCTAAGTATGACGGCAACCCACAGGGCACGCCGGTGCTGCCGACGCTGCACGCGCTCGTGTATGAGCTCAGAGCCCAGGTGAGCGCGGTGGGTGAGGTGAGCGCGGTGGGTGAGGTGAGCCTCGGGTGCGTCCGCGTGGGAATGTGCGAGACGGGGGGGGGGGAGGGGGGGGGGGGGCTAGGTAGCGGCGGCAAACTGGAGAGCGTTGACTAGACGTAGTGCGTGGGACTGGACCACGGATCTCAGTGTTGTTCTCAGGGCCCGTGTTCTCGATCCTGAAAAGAGATCGATATGGGCAGATAACATCGCACTTTCACTGACGCGGTGGAGCCTGGCCAAGAGAAGACAGTAGTCATATACTTGTTCCTCGAAGAAAAGCCAGGCGAATGGAGATATAATTCAGCTGCCCGAGATATACCCGACTATATCTCCATTCTCCTGGCTTTTCTTCGAGGAATAATGCTCTGACTACTGTCTTATCTATGTGAATAATATTCCTCGCAAACGCACTGAACAACTCACGTTTACATTACTCACCCACTTCGAAGATGACGTGACAACTGTGATGCGTTTGAGATGTTTGAAGGTAAATTGAGACTCCTCTAGTTCGGTGTCCTCATCTCGCCCTGCCATAGGCATGTTCATGGCACGAAATGACTAACTTAACTAGCAGTGACACATCGTTATATGTTTGAGCCAGGGTTTCAACCAGCCACCAAAAATCTCACTCGTTAGTTGCTTGTACTTGATTCACGCACAGCGTGGGTCCAAGCTCGCACATGTCACAAGGAAAATATACAGTCTGCCCGGGTAAACTGTCGCGAAATGTACAGAGTGCTGTGCCGCGTGGGTTCCCTCGCCTCCCTTCTTCAAGTGCACAGCGCCCCAGTGCGTCGTGTGGTTCGAGTGCAGAGCTCCCCAGAACGTCGTGTGGTTCAAGTGTACAGCTCCCCAGTGCGTCGCGTGCTAGTTACCTGTCCTGGTGCCGACTGACGGTCTGCCCGTGCCTCAGGTGCCCTCCCTGACCGTCTGCCCGTGCCTCAGGTGCCCTCCTGACCGTCTGCCCGTGCCTCAGGTGCCCTCCTGACCGTCTGCCCGTGCCTCAGGTGCCCTCCTGACCGTCTGCCCGTGCCCTCAGGTGCCCTCCTGACCGTCTGCCCGTGCCTCAGGTGCCCTCCCTGACCGTCTGCCCGTGCCTCAGGTGCCCTCCTGACCGTCTGCCCGTGCCTCAGGTGCCCTCCCTGACCGTCTGCCCATGCCTCAGGTGCCCTCCTGACCGTCTGCCCGTGCCTCAGGTGCCCTCCCTGACGTGTCTGCCCGTGCCTCAGGTGCCCTCCTGGCGTGTCTGCCCGTATCTCAGGTGCCCTCCCTGACGCGTCTGCCCGTGCCTCAGGTGCCCTCCCTGACGTCTCTGCCCGTGTCTCAGGTGCCCTCCCTGACCATCTGGTCGTCACTGCTGCCCGTCAGCACCGTGTTCGTGCGCCGGCTGTGCTCCCGGCTGTGGGGACGCGCCCGAGACGCTTAGCCCCGCCCAGGTTTGGCACTTGAACTTTGAATGCGGAGACGGCGTCCATGGCGGCACCAGCATGCGACGCCAATACCAGGACGCGGTGTTGGCCGACCTGTGCGCGATCCAGGTGGCAGCACCGGCTGGAGAGCGCGCCGTAAAGGCAGCGCTGGCAGTTGCGGGCGGGGTCCGGCCACAGGCGTCCAATGAGTCGCTTTCGGTATGTTGCGATGCACGTTTTTTTGGAGGATGGCACCGGTGTTTGACGTTTGTGGCCAGGAATAATGCATGGTATATGTTAACCGTCCGACAGTGTAGTGGCACTGACTGTATTGTAAATGACATTTAATGTACGACGGCGCTTACAGTTTTTACAAATGCGTATGCATGTGTAGTGCCTCTACTTGTGAGCCCGCAAGGCCGCAGAGCACGGCTTGATAGGCACGCAGGGCTTTTACCAGGCATTGCTGACAGTATTGTGGGTATTTGTGGGTGTTCCACATCTAGCATTACTTCACTCGTGTTTTGTTAGCCACAAATTTGTACACATGAACCAGCAATTGCTGATAATAAATGTAAATGGAAAAGAAGTTAGTTGTTTGCACGCATGATAAGACAGGCAAGCTACATTTTAATATAAGGTTCTCAAACTAAAGAAAGTGTGGCATTTCGTCAACACATAACTTATGGTACGTTGCACATTCAGGCGCACATCACAATGACTTGATAGCTGTCAAACCTACAGTTAGGTGCAACTATTTACATTGACCTTCTGGGATACTGAAATACAAACACAAGAGCAGAAACCATTCTGAACTAAACTCACATTAGTCACAAACTCTGACATGGGTGTAATTTTCTACTCATTAAGTTGGCTGTAGCCCCAGCTCACACCTCAAAGGGAGTGTTCCACATTCGTGTGGGGTTTTGACTGAAATCACCAACTAAACCCAGGGGTGCCAGTTTTAGTAAATTATTGGGAGGGCCGCAACGAAGGCCCCGACCACCTACCACCCCCCCCCCCCCCCCACACACATTTTTTTATCACCGGATGTAGCTCCCTTTTTATTTAACTCAATGTATGTTTTTAATCTTTGTATAATTTATAAAGCTCTTTAGTTTAGGCAGTATAGAAGTTATGCAAGATGAGATCCAGGGAGCAGGCACTGGACGCACGCGTCTCTTCTGATCGGCATGTGAAGGCGCCTCTTTAGAGGCCACCTTAGGGCGCCGATGACGCTCTTCTATGGCAGTCATGAGAGGCAGCACGCACTCGTAGGAGACGAGTGGGGAGACAGGACGGGGTTAGCCATGAAGGACTTAGGTCATCCCATATTCCAGAGCTTTTCACTTTAACCTCACAGACCATTGCGTGTCTTATGGCGCTAGGTATGTGAACTTTATTGTATCGCTTATCCGCTCAGCTGTTACGATTTGTACCTTATGGTGAGGGGAATCATGACTTTGTTATGGAAGTGGCACGAGGCGCCACTACGCGGAAAGATCAAGGAAAATAGTCTTTGTGTCATGGCCAACTTTCATCCACGTTTTTTGTAGTATTTCCGCCGAAAACATTGCGGGGCCAAGCCAGCATTGGGGGGGGGGGCAACTCAACAATGGGGGGTGGGCAAAGCCCTCACAACAGAATACCAATCGACACCCCAGACTAAAACCCTCTAGTTTCTGAGCTACACGCCCACGAAGGTGTCCAGACTTTTTGTGTAGGCCATTCGAAGGTCAGCCAAGCAGCCATGACGCCATGATATCATTCAATTCATGGCATTCCATGGGTCATTCGGCGATCAAGGCCAAGAAAATGTAATTGTCGAGTTGTTCATATTTGGCGTTCGTGAGCGCAATTTCCAAGTAAAAACGACCGTCAATTAATTGTAAGTGTTGCGCAAGGCATGATGACGCAATCGAACAATGGCGTATTGAGGAGGATATTTAGTACATAGAGAAATTGTGTTGTCTAGCGCAGTCTTCCACTTAAAAGTAATCCAGTAGATATAAGTGAGCTCAGTTTGTGATATCTGATGCTAGCTTTAAAATCTTCAAACGTGAGCCATTCCCTTTAAAGCAATTCGACAGCTGCAGCACACAGCTCCCAGGAAAAAACGCTACCCATGCGTAAAAGTTTCCACCCAGGCTCAAAACAAGTGCGGTAATTCACCCGTGGCTGGAGGGATAAACTTCAAGCAAATAATACTTCACCCGCACGTGTAACCGTGCTGATGGTTTGGTCCTTCCTCGTAGCCTTTTAGGTGAAAGCTCCATGCTTTAACACGCGCTCGGGTGGGGGATCAAATCGACCCCCCCCGAAGGTTTTTCCAGAATGGTTTCCGAACGGCGGGGCGTAGCCGCGACAAATTTTGCACAGCTGTAGAAAATTAGATAGCGGATCGTTTGGCATACAAAATTTAGATATACCTTGTAAAGTCGCTGACCTATGCTGGCAGGTCAAAGTGAGGCCATGCTTTCAGCGAAGGCAATTTCTAGGGAATCTCTTAATCTTATACAACAAAGGAGTGTTAGACGACGCCATACATCTCTGAGATGCTTTCTTAGGCAACACAACATTTGAATGAGCAAATCGCATCGACCTAAGATCAGGTACGAAGGTCACACCAAGGTCAAAACCAACCTGTTTTGTTACTCTAGGGCTTGCTGTATGGGATTGTTCCTGGTGCTCATTTCGAGTTTATTGGTAGCAGGAACCGCACTGTACATCTTTCGTGGACATCTTAGGGGTCAGAATAGGTCATTGACCTAAACTGACCCAGGTCAACATTTTGTTTTAGGAACATACTGCCTAGCGTGATCTTTGTCCCCTAGTCAAATGCAAAACTCAAAGCAATCTTGTGTGATTTTGGTCACCTTGACCTTCAAAAGGTCAAACGAGGTCACTGACCTTGAAAAAGCGAACTTTTGCTTAGAAACAGCTATCTAGATTCTGGGGGCACTTTGGAGACCGACTTGGAACTTGACTTTGTTTGACCTGAAGGTCATGACCTAGGAACCTGAAACTTTGACCCCAGTGAGCTCACGTACAGGTCAACATACCCTGTAAATTTGGTGTCTCTAGCTTTCTTAGTTCCAGAGATCTCAGGGGGTCAATTTGACCCCCACCCCACCCGAACGAAGGGTATCTAGCCGGCCACCCGGGCGCGTGTTAAGACCCAAACGGGGGGGGGGGGGGGCGGGGGGGCATTGATAGGTGTCTTACAGGACGTGAAAATCTGTGATACCCAGAACCGGGCCAAGTTCTGGCGACAGAGGACATGTGTCGAATATGCTTGGGCCGTAATATGGGCTAGCGAAAACCATCCTATGGAAACTAGGCTCGTAATATAGGCTAGAGAAAACTATGCTATGAAAACTAGGCTGGTAATATAGGCTAGAGAAAACACATTACGGACGCAGTTTGTTGAATTACGTACGGAATACGAATACCGAAAAGCATAAATTTGCGCATTTCATTCAAAATTTTTCTGCCACCCCTATGCTCGCTCACTACATCCACATTCACACACCACATCCCTATGCACGCCCACTATCTTTCTAAGAATGACTCTGCAGTTTGTTTTGTGGTGTATGTAGTTTAACCTTACTGTTTCATTTCCACTCCCAGGCATACTCTACACCAGCAAGACTTTCGATCAAATACGCAAACGAAGCAATGCCTGGAAGAAAGGTTCAAAACGTAAAAACACACGCATGCGCAGTTACTTCCGTTACCAGTTTTCGGGGAGAATCGTCTTAGTTGCATTTAGGCCAATGATTATAGCTCAACAAATGATGCGTATGATACCTTTACATAGGTGTCTTCTTTGGGACTGCTGATACATGGCTGCAAACAACGTCGGTGCAATATTATTTGTCTCTTTACCTACGCGGCTCATGTTGGATGGCAGGTAAGTACGGTTGATCAAAACGAATTCTCCCTTCAGACATTCCTCCGGAGTCCCGGTTGGTTTCTAGAGCACAAGGTCAAGATCAAGGTCGCAGCTGCCGACGGAGTGAGCCGAGCGCGCTCCGGTACCAGATCCCCGCCGAGCATCTGACGGCAGTCCGCCGCACGCGAGCTGCCAAGGTCCAGATTCGATTCGCGAACGCCAGTTTACTTGTAATGTCATCAGATCGCCACGGTCACGGCATCACCACAGCTCGCTTCCAGAAACGACACTCCGAGATGAACGCATCCTCGTCGATATTCGCGTCGCGATAGTGCGCTTGACAGTCCCCCTCTGCGGGAGGCAGCACGAACGGCCTCTCGGGGCCAGTGGCCCGACCAGGTCAGTGTCGTCCAGTCAAGCCAGCACCGTCGCCCGCCGCCGGTGGCGCCGCCTCGCGGACAGCCGGAGGCCGAAGCGGGACAGCGGGCTGCTGGTGCCGGCTCGCTGGTGGCCGGTGCCGTCGGCCGGCGCTGGCCCCAGAGGCGCGCCCGTCAGCCCGGTCATCATTGCCGTGCATCAGGCCTCCCTCGGCGGGGGCCCACAGGGCCTCCCTCGGCAGGGGCTCACAGGGCTTCCCTCGGCAGGGGCTCACTGGGCCTTCCTCGGCTGGGGCTCGGGTCTCTTGCAGACAACACGGTGCTCTGTCTCGCACATTCGGTAATGCCAAAAGCCGTCATTAGGCAAGCTACGCATGGCCTGGCAGAGACACTCATGATTGGACCCGAAGCACATACTCCATATCTCGTATGTCGGTGTCGCAAACGGCATAAACCGCGGCTCCATGTGGGTGTAAATATCGACTGGCCCAATTTCCACATAGCCATACAGTTCACCGATGTCGTGCAGGAGGCCACGAATTACTTCGTTCTCATACCTGTCTCTGATCTCCACAAAGTGCCCGTGGCTTTTTGCGCAGGCGGCCCTGGAATAGTATCCTGGGTGCTCCTCTTCCGTCAGAAATAGCACCAGCCTTTCCAGGCCCGCTCGGCTTGGGCGCAGGTGGTGTTCGCCGGGCGGTGGTAGATAAAGCTCGAGGATGGGGAAGGCCCCAGGGGCGGCTGGGGATAGCTGGTCACGCCGGGGCCCGTG
Organism: Pollicipes pollicipes; assembly: GCF_011947565.3. Taxonomy (NCBI): domain Eukaryota; kingdom Metazoa; phylum Arthropoda; class Thecostraca; order Pollicipedomorpha; family Pollicipedidae; genus Pollicipes; species Pollicipes pollicipes. Next base: position 1,166,895 of record NW_023595962.1, read on the forward strand.
ACGTGGCCGGGAGGCTCTTGTCCAGACGCGGCAGTTGCAGCACCTGGGTGGCTGCCGCCAGGCGCGGGCGTGCCTCTGACGTCAGCGGAACCCCCGGGGCCGGGGCCCGAGTCTGGCCCGGCTCTCCCCTCGGCCCCCCTTGCTCCGGCTGGAGGCACAGGTCTTGGTATTTTGAAAATATCGTGTGGCTGTTGGAACAGATGCGGCATGTGGAATATGGGGAAGAAGTCGTTCCTACGTACTTGATGAGGCTTAGGAGGTGGGTCTTCTGCATTTCCGGCAGGTTTGTTGTCTCGTTCTACGCGGTGCTGGACCTCTGGAGTGATGCCTTTTTTCGAATTGTAGCACCGACAACTAAAGGGGCAGACTGAAACGATCTGTTCTTTCTGTGTATATCCTGCTTTCTCGCAGGCATTAATCACGGAACACGGTATCCAGGTATCGTTTTGCCCCGCCTCGTCGCAAGCCCCATCACTGGCCATCGCTTGAGTCCATAATAAAAACCATGCAAGTACTACCTGCGTTACCATTATAACGTGAGTTTCTGAAACATCAAACAGAGCTGACCACTACACTAAGGATGCATGCGGATACGTGTCCCAAGAAAATGGTTCTGTTGAATGCTGTTGCGTATGCCCAAGATACTATCTGAATGTTCTGGATGGATAATGGATCGATGTTTGTACCCGGTGTTTGTTTTTTCCTCTCTCTGGTCTCGTGCATTTTCACCGATGCGTCCTGTTAAAGAACGGATATGATGCATGCAAATTTACACCACTGATTTCATCGCCGAAATGGTCCATCTTATCACGTTGAACCCGATTGTGCAAGGTTCGGGACAAATTCACTCCATGTGCCATAAAAATCGAGTTGAATCATCACCAAAAATAAACACAGATAAGACAGTAATAATAACCTTATTTCGCGGAAAAAAACAGGAGAATGGAGCGAAGCCAGTGGCGTAAATTTGGATTTCCAAAGAATTGAACACATTGAATGTGTGCTGCTGATTGGTTCCTGCAGCCGTCACATGATACGTCGGCAAAGGCCGGCCATTATGATAGGTCAATATGCTCCACCAGCGACATGCTTGAATACCTTGGAGGCCGTTTCGTTGCACTGCTGGTTTTGGATTGCGTCCGAAGTTTCCACATGGTACTTTACATATCTAGCACCCAGATGTGTGCTCGTCTGATGATTTTTTCTGCGTGGATGGTTCCAAATTTATTCCCGTCTGATGGTATTTCTGCATTGATGCTCCTCTCCCAAAGGACGGCTCGTCCACCACAACCGTTTTTTCCGACCCCGACCACTTTCAAACTGTTCATTGTTACCAGGACATCCTTTGACTGCGCATCCCCGGTAAAGCTGCAAGTTATCGGATATAGCCTTGCTTGCAGTGACTGGCAGCATTCCTTTCATTGCAAACCCTTTAGTCCGGTCCTGTGGGCCAGCGGCCTTAATTCAGTTTATAATGCGCTTTCATATTTCAGGATTCCCTGGTTTTAGCAGGAAGTTGCCGTGCATAAGGTGCATCTTCTTTTGGCATGCGCTCTGCAGCCCACATTTCTCCGAATCACCCACTTACCTGCCACGCGTTCTGCTCCGCCAACCCAGCTTCTTGGCAGCACATGTTTCGAATCTGGCGGTTTTCCGCAAAATGCTGGTGGTCTTTCCGCGCCATCGGCTTGTGATGAAAACTACCAGCTCCCGAAATCTCGTGACCTCTTCTAGCGCGGCGTCATAACATGAGATCATGGCATGCGTGCGAAAATCTTCACAACAAAGCTCACACGATGAAAAAATATCGTTGCCCACAGGCAATGCAACACATCACTACTTTTTCACGGTTTGGTGCTCATGCGCGGATTCGCTCCGATCCCTTTCTCACTTCTCCGATCACCAGGACGCGGTCGGATGTGGGTATCGGGACTGTCTCCGTCGACGGGAGCCGTCCTGGGAGGGGGAGACGCGATGATCGTGGGAAAGATAGCTGCAAATGTTGCTGCTGCCGTTGTTCTTGCTGTTGCTGTTGTTGGATGGCATGCTGTATAACTTCAGCAATCACCGAAACAGTGGATATGGGATGGCAATTGGAGGGCTTACTATGGTCACCGGTCCTGAAGAAAGGGCGAGCTATAAAATACTCCCAGAATGCAGGGATCAGTAGTGTACTTCAGGACCGGTTGTGTACTTCGGGATCATTACTGTATTTCGGGATCAATACAGTAATTCAGAATCGGTGCTGCACTTTGAGATAAATACTCTACTTCGGAATGAATACTCTAGTTCGGGATCAATACTGCACTTCCGCATCAATACATTACATTGGGATCAATGTTGTACCTCGGGATCAGTACTGTACTTTGATATCAATGCTGTTCATTGACTTCAGCTAAGTTTCAGCTGCAGTTTTCTCTCGTAGGACATAGCCACATGTGTCGTTTGTGCATGTCATTTTGCACCTGTCCTTGCAACCTTTACACTCTCTATTTGGGGTGCTAGTTCAAAGCTTCACATACACTACCGATGTTGCAGTCATTTGCGTATGTAGGCCAGTAAAAGTGCCATGTTTAATTCCTTAGGTCCACACGTAGGTCCACACGTACAGGCAAAGGTCCACACGTACAGGCACATGACTCAAAAGGCATCATATGGACCCAGGTAAACGCAGGTTCAGTTTTGATTTATGCATACTGGCACTGCTTGCAGTTGTGTGGCTTATGTTATTCCAAGGTATGGATTGGTAGCTCCTTTTGAAGAACCCCTGAAAAACGGAGTGGGTTTTCTTTGGGACAAAGATGGTTTCATACCTAGTGCCTAGCAATTGCATTTGTTAGCTCTTCAGCAGTCTGCTCAAAATAAGCCGTAAAGTTTCAGATCTCGAACAGATAAAACACAACAATTTCACCGAAAATGTATAAAAATAAAGGTGAATAGATGCTTGCGATCCGTTGATTGCGATAAGGTTAAATCTGTGTACTTGCAACAGAAAGTAACATATACTGACGTTAGTAATGAAAAACAACTGATTGGATCAATAGAGTTGTTAGAGTTGTTAGAGTTTCTTAGAGAAAAACAAACCCCGCGGGCCTGGACTCCGCATCCACAGTCCGGGCCCTTCACCTATAGACCCGTACCCTAGACCCTCGCCCCCGGATTTCGAGTCTATTCCCCAAGCCCTGCACCCACAGGCTGTGCCCCATACTCCAGCCCCGGACTCTGCATCCGCTCCCCGGACCCTGGATCCCCGGCTCTTCATCAGTACCCTACACCCCTGTGTCTTGTTATCCGGACTGACAACCCAGCACCTGTTCCATCGTCAACTCTTTGCTCTCGGTTTTACGCCTGAGCCATGCACTCTTGGGCTTTGGCCCCTAAGCCCTGGACGCGGGCTGTCCGTCGGTAGACATCTGCCTCAACCCATAGACATCTGCCTCAACCTCAACCTATTAACAACAGAATACGGCGTGGAGCCGACATGTTGAACATAATGATACACAAGAAGACGTGACGGGTGGATGTAGTCTGGCGATGTATGCGTACGTGTTTACTATGACTTATAGGACATTCACACCTAAAGCATGATAATCCTTCGTGGAATGAACCGGCCTCGCCGCTTGGAAGCATATCGTGTGACACTCGTATTTTACTTGAGGCCTTGCTCTGTAGAAAAGACGCCACTTTAAGACGTGCTGAACACGTAGATTAGTCGTATTATACTGGACCTGACAGATAAACTATAAAATAGCGTAACAAGAGTACGTTAAGGAGCTGTGCGAGACATACAGACTTGATTCTTGCTCTGCGTGCCTTATCAGTGCATCAGATGTTACGCATGGGAAGAGGAACTGAATGTAGTGACCGATATTTGGGCTTGTCGGGCTTCGCATGAGAGGCCTATTGTTCATACAGTTTATTGAGCACAGCATCAACGAGACAACATTGAGATCGCTGTAAAAGTCAGATGGGTGCTATTTTCCGGGCCGTAAAACAAGTAGACGCTTGGCAAACACCACCTGTAATACACGTCAACAAGCTCGATTTACTTTTGTGAGTGGTCATGTATCGCAGAAGTCACACAACCAACTCAAATAGTTCAATTGTACGAGCCTCACATCATGTACATGCACCGAAATGTGATTTCCTTTGTAGCAATACCTGGCTCAGATGTTTGGTCACCCGTCGAGAGTGGCGGACACACAGCACGGGTCAAGATGCCGGTAAAAGATGTCCTATACCAGTCCAGCCTGGCTTTCGAACTTTCCATATCCTTGGACTTCAATCAAGATGAAGGGCACATCGTGCGGGCCGGCGGGCGCGCGGGCGGCGGCGGCACGACCAGCTGGTCAGCCGGCCGGCCGGCCGGCAGACGAAGAAAATTTCATGACTCAGATCAACAAATTGTTCATCATTTCTTTCCACAGGGTACGAACACAGGTTTCAGATACGTGAATGTCGGGATCAGTGGGCATAGCCATCGAAAGCACGGAGGGCTCCAGAGTTGTGAAGCTGATTGATGACATTAACAATGCATGCTTTGTGTGTTCTGCATATCTTTTCCACGGATAATGAACCCCATGCCTACCTGACGCGATTTTTGCTTTCATTACAAAGGCAGCGTCCCTCTGCGATATTCCTGACCTATGGCCTCGTTTTGAAGAAATGCTTACGCCATTTTATTCATCACCATTCACTAGACTTGACCTGGCAGGTATTTTTGACAGCTGTAAAGTGTATAACTGGCTATAGCTCAGGTATCTTAGACGATAACGATCAAATCATTATGCATGACTATTCCGCGGTGCGCATTCTGGGTGTGGTGTGGAGGGAGTAAGGCTGCCTGGATGCGAGTTAGCGCTAATGAACGGTGACGAGGACCAGGCAGCACCTACAAAACAGGCATCATAGCCTCTATTATAGCCTGACCTCACACCGCCAGATCCTCCGCTTAATGCAACAGCATTTTGTTATGCTGCCACACGCGTGAAAGGTTCTATGCCACACGGAATGCAACAGCATTTTGTCATGCTGCCACACGCGTGTAAGGTTCTATGCCACACGGTGCGTTCGGTGATTAACCTGGCAGTTAGTGATCGGAGATGCACCGCAAGCCCGACAGTTGAAGGGACACCAACACAAAAACGAAACCCCTCGACCACGCAATCGCATGCATACGTTATAGAGCACACAATCATCCACCACAGTCGGCAGTGAAGTCTAAACACATCTTGCCGAAGGCCAAGAACTCAAGGTTATTATCGTTGATGTCAGGATATAATTTGCGGCATTTAGCCTGCGGATTCGTGACAATGCCATGGTTCTCGGCTTGGTGGACGGAGAACGGGAGAGAGAGGAGAGAGAGAGAGAGAGAGGAGAGAGAGAGAGAGAGAGGACAGAGGAGAGAGAGAGAGAGAGATGGAGAGGAGACGAGGAGAGGGAGAGAGAGAGAGAGAGAGGAGAGAAGAGAGAGAGGATGAGAGTAGAGAGGAGAGAGGGATGAGAGAGAGAGGAGAGGAGAGAGAGAGAGAGAGAGAGAGAGACAGACAGACAGACAGACAGACAGACAGACAGATCTTTTTGGATCGCAAAATTGCTTGCAACCATTTGTTTGCCAATGATTTACATGAGGACTCTGGGCAATAGCCCAAAGCCCACATTGATCAGGCTATATATAATATATATATATATATATATATATATATATATATATATATATATATATATATATGTATATATACCGCACCGCACCCTTGCAGCACAAAGGTGCTTTTGCTTACACACGTAGTGCATGTGCGCTCCAGTAGCTCTTTGAATAACATATGGTGCATCGGTTTATGATGGTGATGTGTCGCCTGCGATATTCACTGCAAGTGCCTTGATGAATGGAAAGGTACACCACGATGTGATACTTCATTTTTGCGGATTCTAAAATTGTTTGGCAACATTTGTTTGTCAATGATCTACATCATGACTGTGTGCAAAAGTCCATAAGGATTTAGATCAAAGTATATATATATATATATATATATATATATATATATATATATATATATATGTATATATTCTTCCTTCTCCCATGTATGCACACACACACACACACACGTATGCATATATATATATATATATATATATATATATATATATATATGTAGCTAAATCCTTATGGACTTTTACACATAGTCGTGACGTAGATCATTGACAACCAAATGTCGCCAAACAATTTTAGAATCCTCAAAAATGAGGCATCACATCGTGGTGTACCTTTCCATTCATTAAGGCACATGCAGTGAATATCGCAGGAGACACATCACCATCATAAACCGATGCACCATTTGCTATTCAAAGAGCTACTGGAGCACAGATGCACTGCGTATGTAAGTTAAAGCACCTTTGTTCTGCAAGAGTGCGGTGCATTTGTGAATAGAGCAGAGATCCAATGCACGAAATGTGGCATATCTTTCTAACGTCCAGTTAAAGTTCGCTTACCAAGTCCCGAGGGCATATCACTCAACCTCCGGCATCGTAGAGGAAAGTACCAACTATTTCAACTTGGTCGTAAACCTGCTATCACCGTCGATTAGAAATGTATGCACATGCCTCCACCACGCTGGAGACAATGTCCTCAGGCCTGGATTAACCACTAACCATGTTTCAGCAAACTTGCTAAGGATGTTAAGCCCAAGCCGGCAGAGCATCGGGTAGATCCTGTCTTCAGTAACGTTAAAATTAATCACCTAAGTAATGCAACGAAGCCCACTGGATCACCTGCTCCCCCCCCCCCCCCCCCACTGTGTTCACCCTAGCAAACAAGACAACACCGCGATCGTTGAATCTGCTTCTATAACACCGGGGCTGATGCTCTCACTGTCACCGTTTGCTTCTGCTCCACTCTCCATCAAAAGTTTTATGTCAACATTTTCTTGGAGAAGAAATAGTGAAATGTTTGCTGGGTGATTTTGCTTGAAAGCCGGGCTGACAAACATGTAGGATGCTGATTCATTTATGTAAGCCATGGTTCTTTCGCGTGTGATATTTTCTAGCAGTTTAAAAATGAACACCTGCCTACACAGTGAACGCTGCGGCGCCGGCCAAGAGCGGTGATCCAAAAGATCGGTGCCAGCCAACACTATCAGGCAAAGCTAAAGGCGCAGGCTTGCAGTAATGCCGCATCATTACCGTTGCCTCCACGGCCTTTGCCAGCATCAACATCAGCATCCACGGGCGGGCTTTTAAAACTTTGGGGACATGCTCCCGATCTTTGTGTCGATGGGGCATCTTCGTATGCTCGCCATTGACATCGACGCCCTTTCTTCGATACAGAAGCCGTCTACAAACGTTAATACGTTACAAAGAGCAAAAACAAGACGCTTTGCGAAACTTTGCGAAACTGCGTCACCCGCACGACGCCATTTGCAAAGTTCCTTTCTTGCAACCATCATGGCTGTCATGCTCAATCGTCTCCATCAGTCTTAGCGGCATGATCAGTACCATCACCATCAGCAGCGTCAGGGAAAACATTGTCCTGGCTTCCGTTATGGTCCTGGTCACTAGTGGTGTTTCTACCCGTTCGACCCGGTGCGACAGGTTGCAGCCCATTCGGCCCGGAAGCCCTTGCCCCGTCTGTGTTCATGTGAGGGCAGGAACAGGTGCAGCTCACTGCCGACGGTCGGTCCCTGAACCGGCGACAGCTTGGAGTCGTGGCAGGTGCCCAGAGGCCTCGGCGGGTCACTCTCGGAGTCACTGTGGGTCAGCCGGGGTCCTGAGTGGGACGCTTTGAGGGGTGGGACTGCCGGGCTGATAGCTGAGTACTGTGAACAGCCAGTAATGCTAAGCTGCTTCTTGAACGGCACGGTCATCGAGCGGAAACAAAGTATAGAAGGCGGGATTCCTCGAGCGGCCACAGCCGACAGCCAATTTAACTCCTAGTGCCGTCCAGTACGTTCACAGATAGAGCAATAGCTACAAATGCAACTGGGGCCTTGATGAAAATGACACTGTTTGAGGCAAGTCGATTCTGAACGGCGATGAAAAGCGGATAGGCTTTGGTCCATCCTAACTCTTTTTCCTACGCATGCGCAGAAACCGCATGACAGCCGCCACCCAAGCTCAGCAGAAGGGCAAACTGCATATTACGCAGTCGTTTGATTCAGGTTGTCGGGGTAGTTCTGTAGGACTGATATACAATCTTATCATTGACTGAGGCTCACTTGCAAACGAGTGGAGCTGAGCTATATCTACTGGCGAAAGGAATACTACACTCAAATTGCACCTGATTTTGAATTCGTCGATCATACACCCCCGACCGAAATTGGTAAACTTCAGGGTGAGCGACATGCCAGGTCCAGCCATGATGTGCCAGGCGATGTTACGCCAGAACGGAAGCCGGCCAGGGAAACCGGGGGTCTGGATGGTCCCGCTTCTGACTTCGGCTCCACCACCGTCGCAGCCTGCAAAGGCCATGTCGTACAATAAGCTGAATGGTAGCGCACCGAAAATCACAGTTGATCATCTGACGTGTATGTTCACAGTGGTGACAGGTTTCAATGTTCGTCCGTGCATGTTCACAGTGGTGACAGGTTTCAATGTTCGTCCGTTCACAGTGGTGACAGGTTTCAATGTTCGTCCTTCCCTTCTTGTCTCAGTTCCATACTTCAGATGAATTCAGTGTCAGCACCGGTAAGAAAAGGAAGTGAATCAAAATGGCCAAGCTTGGTCACCCAGGAACAAGTGGCACAAATCCGCACTACCATCTTTGCTACGCCGTGATTCGCTGCGCGCCTTACAGGACTCAAGCTCCACCTGACTCAAACTCAACTCGACCAAAGCCCAAGATGACTCAAGCCACTAAGTAATTCATCGGTGTCGTGCGTGCCGCACAATAGATATGATCCGCGCCTGTATATTAGTAGCGTCCCGTCCCCGGTAGCATTCACATTCGTTATCTAAATTTTTAACCAGCTCACCGGACCACTTCGCCTATCTTCTACGGATTCTAGCAAGACAAGCAGCAGCAAGTAACAAGACAAGACGGTGATCGTGCGACCTGTTTTATAACGCCGGGGCTAATGACCCCATCGTTACCGCCGGCCTCTCCCGCCATTTTTTAAAATAACGCCGGGGCTAACGACCCCATCGTTGCCGCCGGCCTCTCCTGTCATTTCTTTTTTATAACGCCGGGGTTAATAACCCCATCGTTACCGCCGGCCTCTCCTGCCATTTTTTTTATAACGCCGGGGCTAATGACCCCATCGTCACCACCGGCCTCTCCTGCCATTTCTTTTTTTATAACGCCGGGGCTAATTACCCCATCGTCACCACATCGACGGCGTTGTCGTCGTTCGGTGCCAATATATCGAGGTGTTTGATGGGAGTGCACGAAGCTGGAACGGGTCATCGGCTGTTTTGCTTCGGTCGCAGATCGCGCGTGACCTTTGACCTGAGCCAGCTTTGTAAGGTTTGATGAGTCAATTAAAACATGACTGACGTTCTAGTTGGAGGCGTACGTAACGCCAAACGCTGTTCAAAATAGTGTGGTTGCTGATTGAACTACCAAAACATAATTCGTTTTCATGAGGATTTTTTTGCGACGCCGAAACTTAACAATTACGATGAAAATGACATTTTTACAGTTAAGTTTTACGGTTCTACAGTTATTCCGTAGTTAAGATGATAGAATACAGTTTCGAAGATGAGGACAGGTCCACGTTGCAACACAAAAGCGGTGGAATTCTTAAGCGAATTTTCATTAAAGTGACCTTTACTTATTGGGACTATCTTTGGGAGGTCTGTTTGCGCGTCTAACATTCGTATTTAAGGCCAGGCGCGACACTGGACCTGAACCCCGCATGGCTCCAACCCAACGTGACGCAGCCCACTTGGACCTAAACCCAACTGGACCCAACCACTTCCCAACCCAAGCCGAACTGAGCCCAAGCCCAACCAGACCAAAGCCCACCTGAACCCAAGCCCCACCTGACCCAAACTTCACCGGACCCAAGCCCCATCTGACTTAAGCCAAACCTGACACACACCCGTCCTGACCCAAGCCCAACAGGACCCAAGCCTATCCTGACCCAAACCCAATTGGACCCCTCCCCAGCCGGACCCAATGTCATCCGAACCCTACCCCAACCGGACCCAATGTTCGGACCCAAGACCAACCAAACCCAGGCCCAGTCCGACCCAAGCCCATCCGGCCCAAGCCCATCCGGCCCAAGCCCATCCGGCCCAATCCCATCCGACCCAAGCCCATCCGGCTCAAGCCCATCTGGCCCAAGCCCATCCGGCCCAAGCCCATCCGGCCCAAGCCCATCCGACCCAAGCCCATCCGGCTCAAGCCCATCCGACCCAAGCCCATCCGGCCCAAGCCCATCCGACCCAAGCCCAAGATGGCCCGAGCCATCAAATGACTCACCGGAGTCGCACGTGCTCCACAAGAGATGAAAGCCGTGCCTGTTTTCATTTATGTCCGTGTGAAAGACGATGGTCACCTCAGCTCCCGAGGAGGGCCCGACGGTCTGCGGGCACGCTGACCCGCAGAACTTTCCCAGCGACGTGCCGGCCGTCGAACTTCCGTCCCTGTCGAGGGTCACGGACACGGGGTCAGAGGACATGAGGTCAGAGGACACGAGGTCAGAGGACACGAGGTCAGAGAACGAGGCGCCGCCAGGAGCTCGTGCTTGGGGCAGCTGATGGTGCAGGTGGCTGGTGCTGCGGGGAACAATTTCTTTGCGACGTAATTCAGTGAGCGGATCGGCGTGAACTATATGGTGTGCGTGGTTTAGAGCTGGAGCTCCGTTCCTAGAAGATTGCCCAGGACGTAGACAAAAACGTGATTTAGAATTCTGCTGGTTTATGGGCTGTTTTTATCTGTATGGTGATGTGGATGAAGCAGTAAATGTAAAATATACGCCCTGCCGTCGTCCGTTGCTGCTGCGCACTTAAAATAATGAGCCGTCAGGAGAAGGGGCACACAAGGGTCAGAAACTCTACCTACTGGTTCCCATTCCTCACCTTTAGCGACATTTCAGGTTAGACCGCAACCCACGGTCATACTAAAACACGCAGACACATGTTCAACAGTACATAAGCGAATGCGAACGGTTCGCGCTCTGCGAAATCGAACATGTACTCACATGATCTCCAGATAGTCTGTGCTACATTGCCCGTCCTTGATGGTGTCCTCCAGTTCACAGTCCAAGATATCCACAGAGATGGTTTGGCCGGGCTGCGTCTGAATGATCCACTCCATGGTTTCGTTGTCGCGGTAGTTATTCGGGTAGCCGGGTGACTTGATGGTCCCGTTCCTTGCACTGATGCCAGCGCAGGCTAGCAACAGGAGCGTCAGTGGTTGTTGAAAATCTGTACCATTCCGAACAGAGAGCATGCGCCAAACTGTCAAACTCAGGAAAGCGTTGAAATCTGTGTTGAAATGGGCTTTTGATTGGTATCTTTAGGCCATAAAGAATCTGGATGGCGGACCGACTTCAAAGCCGCAACCGCTTGTTCTTTGTGTACTTGTGGTTTGTGTACTTGTTGTCTGTGTACTTGTTGTTTGTGTGCTTATTGTCTGTGTACATGTTTGTGTACTTGTTGTCTGTGTACTTGTTGTCTGTGTACTTGTCTGTGTGCTTGTTATCGGTGTACTTGTTGTTTGTGTACTTGTTGTTTGTGTGCTTGTTTGTGTACTTGTTGTTCGTGTACTTGTTGTCTGTGTACTTGTTGTTTGTGTACTTGTTTTTTCACTTGTTGTTTGTGTACTGATCGACAAAGCTTCAGGCAAAACTGTGAAAGTCGATTAACCTTGCCATCCTGTAACGATGTGGCACGTCAGGCCTGTTGCCCTCTCTTTTCGGCCCTGTCACGGAGTGTGGGGTCGGCGGCGCTGTAAACTTGGACTAACAAAGGTCACAGATCGAAATATGTCTGCCCGCTTTCGATGAGCCAGTCGTGATAACCAGCATGGACCCAAAAGCAACCCGGTTTTGCCTGCGTACCGGGTTCTTATTCGATACAACGGGCGGATGGTATCCTGGTCGCAACTTAATTTTTCCAGTCTTCGATTCAAGGGACGACGCTCACCATCCACCCAAAACCCCTTTTTAAATGACACGGAGACAACTTATTCTATGGCTTAATAGGCTGATGCAGACACATACCTACTACCCGGGGTGTCACTTTTGCAAATCGGTTGGATCGGGCCAGTCGATTAGCTTGATCTAACCTGACCCAAAACCTGATTTTGGCCCTCGACTTCGGCCACTTTAACTTAAATTTCCGATGTTAGTAATTGATCACATTATTGATCCGACACATACCCGATTGCTTTACGAAAGAATGACCTCTTCTTTGCAACCCATGCGAAGTCGCATCTCTGTAAAAAGCTTAGAATTGAGTGTGTCTCAAATTAACATATCGGTGAGACCGACCGGTGCCATCGGACATAGGTATTGTTTTTGGTTCATGGACGGTGGCCGGGCGCGCAAACGGCAGATTGATGCAGAATTGAGTGGCGTTGCTTAACACGCGCGGACTTAAGAATAGTGTGCACGTGGTATATTTTTCGGGGAGAGGCTACGGAAAACATGTCATGTGCTTCGCCAAGAAGTATTTAAACTGAGCTTGCACGACGTCAACGGACATATTGATCACTGAAATAACGGAGTAGTTTAAGGCTGGTGATCAGAGGATCCATCAGAATGGCCGTCTAAAAGGGGGTATTTTACAGCTGTGTGAGGATTTGAACTGAAATAGCCACCTGAACGGTCATTCGGAGTAGTTCACGGGACTGTTCTTTAAAGACCTAAGCCCCTCTAGTTGATGAAGCCACACGCCCGCGAGATTTCCAAGCCATTATGTACAATTTTCAAGGTCACCTAGGCATCCATGACATTAAAGTAACGTCATTCAAATCCTGCTATTCCATTGGCCATGCTGCGACCAAAACCAACATAGGTTTCATTATCAAGTCGTTTGCAGCTGGCGTTCGTGAGCACGATTTCCAGATATATTAACAATTAATTGGCCTTAAATCAATGGTGTGCGAGGTGTGATGACGCAATTAAACAGTGGCGTATTGAGGAGCATGTTTACTAAATAGAACAACTTATGTTTTTTGGGGGCAGTCATTTCCATTTAGAAGTATGTCAATAGTCATAAGTGAGCTTATTCTATCACATGTCATGCTTGCCTTAATCTCTTCAGATGTTTAACATTGCCTTTAAATGGCCGTCTTAAAGGAGTGTTCCACATTTATAGGGTGCTGTACACTGAAAAAGCCATCTTGGAGACCCTTCGGTGCAGTTCACACTCCAGTCCTTCTTAAGACTTAGGCCCTCTGGTTTCTGAGCTCCACGCCCGCGAAAATGGGGAAAGGTCTAATGGGAAGACATTTCAAAGTGACCTTGGCATTCATGACGTCATCATAGCATCATTCAAATTCTGCTATTCGACAATCCTTGCAGTGGTCAGGGCCAAGACAAATGTAAGTGTCGAGGCATTCATACCTGGCGCTCGTGAGCGCGATGTCCAGATACAACGACCGTCAATTTGCTCTCAGTCAATGTTGTGCATGTGACGACAACGTAATCAAGCCATGACGCGTTGAGGAGCATATTTACTGAGCAGAGTGCTGTCTAAGTCAATATTTTCAACGAAGACTAAGGCTTGCTTCTGTCTTAATTCTTAATAACGCGTGAGACCTAAAACAGCTGCTTAAAAAGCCCGCAAACCTGTGCGAGGTGGCAGCCTCAGATTTGGCAGCCACCACGACAGCTGCCTCTGAAAAGACGGAGGGAAACTCTCACCTGGTGGAGCCTTAATCGCGACGTTGTAGCACGGGCCGGGCTCAGTAGTGGTGTCAGCGGTGGTACCATCTGTTGTCGTGGGGCTTCTCGACGTGGCACTGGAGGCCGGAGCAGTGCTCGTGGCGGCGGTAGTTGTGGTAGATGCTGTTGTAGTGGCACTAGCCGTGATAGCGGCACTGGCTGTTGTAGTGGTACGGGCTGCTGGAGTGGCACTAGCCGTGGTAGCGGCACTAGCTGTTGTAGTGGTACGGGCTGTTGGAGTGGCACTAGCCGTGGTAGCGGCACTGGCTGTTGTAGTGGTACGGGCTGTTGGAGTGGCACTAGCCGTGGTAGCGGCACTGGCTGTTGTAGTGGTACGGGCTGTTGGAGTGGCACTAGCCGTGGTAGCGGCACTGGCTGTTGTAGTGGTACGGGCTGTTGGAGTGGCACTAGCCGTGGTAGCGGCACTGGCTGTTATAGTGGTACTGGCTGTTGGAGTGGCACTAGTGGCGGTCCTGGCTGTTGTGGTGGTCCTGCCCGTTGTGGTGGTACTGGCTGTTGTTGCGGTACTAGAGACGGTACTAGCTGCAGCAGTGGTACCGGCGGTGGTATTGCTGGTCATCGTGGTCTTCTCCGCCCTTGTAGTCGTCTCCGTTACCTCCTCCGGAGGCTCGCTGGTCTCAGTGGACCTGGTCTCCCGCGCCGGCGTAGTAACTGGTGGGGGTCCTGCGCGTGGCAAACAGAGGCGGCTACCGTACAGCTTCGTTATGTGTGTATCCTACCCCTGTGTGGGACTCATATAGTTCGAAAGCCGCTGTAATGCACTAATAAAATGTTTTCTTGGAAAATCTGCACTTCCATTTGTGCATTTACCAACACAAGCCTTGGGATAAACCACCTGATAGACACCACTGAAGGGACGCAGGGGAGTCTATTTGCGTTGGAGGGATGCTTTCTATCGGGGCTTTTGGGTGCTTTAAACCTGTGATCGGGGAGAAGACACTGATGTTAACTTGGTCTCGTAAAAAGACACAGGCGCCAGCCATGTCGACAGCTAAGGGTGGTCCTAGTCGAAGGATGCTGATTTGTTGCAGGCACACCATACAGCAGGGATCATTTCGCGACCACCATACTTGTGAGGTTCATACGCGGAGTAGTTCCGCGCGCGCCAGGTGAACAGCAAGGTCAGAGCATCGCTAGCATGCGGCACTGTCATTGCCATCGCTATTGCCATCGCATCGTCGCCGCCATCGCTACTGCCATCGGGCAATGTCGGATTGTCTGTTGTGTGGCTGACAGGCGACAGGGCGCAACAAACAGCCAATGACACTGCAGAACGTTAGTTTTCTGCGCAGTCGGCACCACTACACATCCTGCAGTCGATGGCCAACGCGCCAACTCACACATGCATTCCACAGCGATGCCACCAGCGGACCATGCTAAGTTCATGTCCGCTCATGGCCGCCATGTGCCGTCCTTACCGCATGTTGATCTCGACTGTGGGTGTTCGCCCTCGGGGCAAGAGCAGGTGTTGGACCGACATTCGGCCACCCCATTGGTCAGGCTGCTGCAGTCGGCGTCCGTTTTGCACCAATCACCGATGTAGGCTGCGGATCATAGAGCCACGCTTATGCCTGCGTCATTTTTGGAAGAAGAAGTTGAGTATGCCGGATCAGTAACAGTGTTACAATTTTCAGATGTAGTTAGCGGTGACTTAACGCATGTCAAAGAATATTCACCAGCTGTTAACACAGGCCGAAAGGGCTACAAGCTTTTTGTTGTACAGAAACGATGGATTGCAGCAACTAGCGTCCCATCGATGTTGATGTCCCAATATCTACAGCCATGCAGATGCCTTTCGTATACAAAAAAACAACAAGCTTTCCGTTCTTGAAATCAAAGGGTGAAACTCCCGTTGCTGATGCTAAGAAGTTCAGACAACATGAATTTTCCAGCCTCCGTTGTGGAATAGAGTTAAACTGTGAATTATTAAGAGGTTTATAGCTCCAGGGCTAATAAGAACAAGACAAATATTTCCGACTCCGTAATACGAGTCAGGTTTTACAATGTTCGTGCATGGTATAAATTTATTAACAACTGAATGCCATAAATGCGACCGTGGATGTGTGCAGTAATCGCTAAATTACGCACAACATTTGTGATTATAGTTTTAATTTGCAGTTAGACTACATCATCACATTTCAAGACTTAAATCCACCGTCGTTTATTATAACGTAGCACAGTTGTGTGTTAGCAGCAACCACTCAAATCATGTGCGCAAATAGTACATATATATATATATATATATATATATATATATATATATATAATGATAATAGTAATAGTAACAATAATACAATAAAACAAAAACACATAATGTCAAATGACAACATACACGGATACTCGCAGAAGCCAAGGTGTTTGTTGCTTGCCAACCGCCGCAACATCGAAACATCGTTACCATGGTGACAAACATATCTATCTGGGATTTATCCGGCGATGGCAGACGGAACAATGAACATCCCAAACAGATAGCAGCTGGTCATTTATAGACAGACGATCAGCTTGTCGGCCTTACTTCGCAGCCGGGAACAAAGCAAGTCATAGTGGGAATGCAACAACTGCAACACTTCGCCGGCAGAGTCCTCGCAGTCTGCGCGACTCCCCAGCGGAGTCATCGCAGTCTGCGGGGCGTGACTCACCCATGAGTCCGCGGAATCGGAACGTCACTCCTTCTCTGTGCTCTGTGGTGTCGTTGTTGCCGCGCACCGCGTTTAGCGTGCAGTTCTCCGAGGCAGGATCGAAGCTAAAGCCCAGGCAGTCCTCGCGCACGAGGCATTTGGCCAGGCAGACGCCTGAGGGACGTGATTGCCGAGTGGTAACCCCCCGGCTCCCACGTGGGGTCCGGGTTCGAATCCCGGTGGCGCCCGGGCTCCTGGGCGCTAATGTGATGTCTGCGGTCGTTGGCGCTTTTTATAAAGATGGTGCGACAACTTGCTTCGAGTTCCCCTCAAAACATAGGCGCTTCTGGTGGCGCAACAGTAACAGCACCAACAGGGACAGCGTGCTTCGAGTTTCCCTAAAAACGTAGACGTTTCTGATGGGTCAACAGTAACATCACCAACAGGGACAGCGTGCTTCGAGTTCCCCTAAAAACGTAGACGCTTCTGATGGCACAACAGTGACAGCACCAACAGGGACAACGTGCTTCGAGTTCCCCTAAAAACGTAAACGCTTCTGATGGCACAACAGTAACAGCACCAACAGCAACAGCACCAACAGGGACAGCGTGCTTCGAGTTTCCCTAAAAACGTAGACGCTTCTGAGGGCACAACAGTAACAGCATTAACAGGGACAGCGTGCTTCGAATCTCCCTAAAAAAGACAAACTTCTAAGGGGCACGTGCAATTGTCGTTGGTATGGAGGCACACGAAGTCGATGCTGGGAGGGAAGACAGCGGTTGGGGGACCAGGAAGAATGTTCGCTTAGACTGGCGGGTGGCACAGCTCCCGGGCCGACAATGCTGCTTTCACACTTCGCCGCGAAGTTGCGTTACAAATTACAGTCAATATTAAGCTAGTTGCCGGCTGGCACAGTCGCTTGCAGTTGGGCTTAAAGTGAATGAACTTACACTTACGTTTACGTCTGCCGTTTAATCCCCTTGTCAAAATGCCTGGCAGTTAGTGTCTAAGGGTTATTTTAGCTCACTAGGCAATTTCTTCACATAATTGTCTGTGTAATGAAAACTGGGAATGCTGGAACCATTGTGGCCAATTTTCAACGTCAAAAGCTACAGTGTCCGAAATAGTTAACTTGATGTTGTTGTGTCTTTTAGTTTTCAACAGCCAAATAGATCTTCATAGATGAAAAAGTAGTAATAGCCTTATTCCTCGGAGAAAAACCGGGAGAATGGAGATGTAGCTGGGACGACAATTGCGGCAACATGCCTTCATCGAAACAATAGAAGTGAGTTCAAAATTGCCCACCGATGATACTACTCAATTTTTCATTTTTTTTTTTTAACAGCAAGCCACAGTTTCTACAGGACACCAACATTTAGGGGCTGAAACAACGATTTTTCCCCAAATCACAACTTTGATAGTGACATTTCAGCATGCCTGTCAGACTGTGACACGATAACCCCGCATAAATTTTTCGAACGGATAATATGAAAATAATGAAATTCGCCGGGCTGCCAGACCATCCAACGTATATATGATGCCCAAGCGTTTACCGGAAACCCGTATAGGTGGTGCTAAGAACTTGCATATTTTTCCGGAAAGTGAGCAACGGCCTCTGTGGACACCATGTCTTTCCAGTGATGACGATACAGAGTTAAGATATCAGGAATGGATTATAACCAAAAGTGCTTGGCGGTAGAAGCTGACTTTTGACAGCTACTACTGATTATATTAGACCAGAGGACAAGCTTTGACCGACCTCATGAAAGAGTGCTATTATCAGTGAGATTCTGGACGCTGCCCGAAGACACGCCACTGGTTCCCAAGATTCGTGTCTGCTTCCGTTGGCTTTTTCGCCACAAAAAGGCCCTGGATACTGCTTACCACTAGCGCTTTTAGGCATCGAACCCACCATCTGCCCCCTGGTCATCTTGTCACACTTCTTAAGCACAATTCGCTTTTATTCGTTCGAGCAACACAAAAGTTTCGAAACTATTGAGACAAGCAAAGGTCGTTCCAGTGAAGTCTACCGCAACTTGGTAAGTGTAGTTAAAGTAACAGGTTTCAAACTTGGGTAAATGACATTAGCAATGGTCTGTCCGTACGGGGTGGTTGTTTTTTATCCAACCGATTGTTAATCCGTGTGTTGGCAACAATTTCGATGCGCTCCAGCCAAGCTGCGAAATGACGTATCCGCGAGAAAATCCGCGAAATTTCGTGATCCGACCTGACCCTCAAAGCGCCCGCCCCATCCTCCGGGCCACTTACATTGCGAAGGGACGTTCTCCGACCCGAGCACGTGCTGCGGTCCCACCACGCGGCCGTGGCTCTTCATCAGGAACGGTGCCGGCCACAGGACGTACGCCTTCGCGTCCAGCGTCGCCGCCCCGCAGGCGCCGGCGGCCAGCAGGAGGGCGGCCAGCGCAGCCCCCGGCTCAGGAGGCAGCATCGGGAGGTGGGGTCAGACCGGCGAGGTCAGACCGGCGACGACGCCGGCAATGGCTGGCGGGGGCGAGGAGGGCACCGGGCCGAGAAGCCCGCTGCCTGGCAATGACGGGTGTACACACGGGCCGTTTCCAGGCGGATCGGTTGACACGTAGCTCCAGTGACGTAGGTGTGTGACGTCAGCGAGGCTCTTAGCGATTGCAGTGTGGTGCGATCGCCTTCGCCCCCTACTCTGGTGCTTAAACGCCACGTGCTTGCTTGTACGCTGAACGTGTTGAACGGGATCCCTCCCGCGTGGTTTCGGGTTTCAGCGGTTGCATGAAATTTGGTCAGTTTCGGTGTTCCGCCAAGCGGCATCTACACTCGACCTGTGCGTGCTCTTACGGATGTGGATTAAGTACATTATGAACTGCGTATTATTTGCGCGCACACCACCGATTAATTGAAAAGCTGAATATTCGAACATATATTTTCTTGGACACAGAGCCGCATGGGCGCATGATGGAGTAGTATACCTAAATGTAACAAATGCATGAGGTGACATAGACATCATATCACGCACGCCCACAAGCACACACAGAGTCGACAAAAACTCAGCGATAAATAAACCATGGACAGCCCAGGATGAGAGCATGACGTCACGACGTGACGTCATGCAAGGCGACGATTTTGACAATGGACATGACAAGCGCTTGGTGCATGTCAATAGCGGCGCATTGGGACGGAATGGTGCCATCGAGGGCGAACATCTTTCCCCTATCTGAACATTGGGTTCTAATGCGGACGGTTAAGCCCACTTGAAAATGACATTTCCTTCGGCAAAGCAGTGATCAAGAAATGCTTTGAATGTGTGGACTTTTGACTTCATGAAAGTGTAAATAAATGGCTTGATGACTTTGACTTTGACTTTGATTTGATGACTGAATGACTTTTTACAACCGCAGGAGGATGCTTGTTTTAAAGTTAAGCAATTCTAAAACGATTTGACTTTTTCTAAGTTTTATCCTGCATCTTTTATGCTCTAATTTAAATTGATGTCACCTTTTTTGGTTCGCAGCAATGTTGAGAAACACATCATTATTGGCCCCATCCAAGCAGGGAGCATTCCTGTGCACATGAGTCATGTCGTTTATCCGCCATCGATATCGAAAGGAGCGTAAATTAAGGGATCTCAATATGGTTTGGTAATCACAATTTATCAGCCCGTCTACCATTTTAGTGGGTCGTCTTCTGAACCCCTCATCATTCGGATCTGGAGCGGACTTGGGATTTTAAATTTGGAAGCGCTATTCCACGTGAGGCCTCACAAATGAACAAAAAAGGCGGTTTATAACTTGTTTTTCTCTTATATTGTATGATGTAGTGCACCCTAGGCCTCCTACGTGTAGCACACCCCAGGCCTACTGATTCTAATGTGGTTTCACTCTTTCAAAGGACGCTGAGTATCATACGCATCACAAAGGGCCTGAAGTTGAGTGTTGATCTGCCACGCGTTTTTACATACAAAGCGTTCCCAGTTCGTTCTTTCAGTGACGGGACAAACAGACACGTGATGCGTCCTCTTATGCCATCTGACAGCGTCAAGAAGCACCGCAGCGCTGTGGAGAACAAAATCGATGCTATGTTTCACAACGTCCTTGGAGCCAACCTGGAGAACAATGCCCGCACAACCACCCATCTCTTCAAGAGGGTCTGCTAAACATGCCAGAACGCTCTCAATCACCCCTCCTGACCCGCTCACAAACCCGGCGAAGGTTTCCCGAGGCTGCCGCTCGGCGGCGCTGACAGTCTGCTGACCCTGGAGCACCCGACCGCCAGCGTGTCTGCGCTGGAAGGCCGCCGTCGCTGGCTGTCGTTACGGTGGGCTGGCGTGTCGCGTTGCTTGGGCAGCGCTGATGAGCTGTTCATGTCATCGGGAGGAAACGGCTGAAAAGATCGGGGGTGAATGATCCTTGCTAACGTCTGCCGCTGTTCTGCAGTTGGCCAGGTGAGGCGGTAATCAAAGGCGGGATGTGAATGCAAGGATCTTTGGTCGATCAACGCCGGCCTCCCAGGCATCACAGAAGGCGGCGGCGGCACTTCTTGTTCGACGAGGGCTTTCTGACTTCTGAAGCGGTGTCGACTGCTCCCTTCACCCTGACCTCAGCCACGGCTGTGGGACACACGGTGGCGGCCCTCCCCGTCTGTGCCTGCCCGACTGCCACCCGACGGACGAGTCACGCTGCATGGACGCCATCGGCGTGCGTCGCAACCTGAGGTGCAAGAGCGACGGTGTCGACGCCGCGCACGGCGGCCGGACGCTCAGCCAGGCTGACGATCACAGGACGGTGATTGGTGGCTACGCTGAAGCGTCAGCGAGCACCGATACGCGCATTCAGCCTGCCACCTGCTTGCTACGCGGCGCCAATGTGGCTGTCTTGGCGACTGAGACCAGGCTGTCGGCTGAGCAGGCCGCGGCGACTGCTGCTGTGTTCTCGTTGTGTGCCGGGGTATCTGCGGGGGTGGCAGCATCGGCAGGTGTCGGGACGACTTCGGGGCTGCTCCTGACCTCGGTCTGCCCTGAGGAGGAACCCCATTGATCTGGCATCGGCAGCATGCCCGCACGCTCGCAGTGCGACTTGCTCAGGCTGTTCCTGCAGTCAGCTCCTGCTGCTGGAGGGCAATGAAGAGAGCGTGTTGAAACGTGTTGATCTGGTCGTTTTGACATTATTTCCAGCTCTAAGCGTAAAGCCAAATAGCTTCTGTCACGGCTGCCAGCGTGGCCTTGACAAGGGGCGGCGCCGGCTGTGGTGAAATGGGGCGGCGCCGGCTGTGGTGAAAAAGGGCTGCGCCGGCTGTGGCGAAGGAGGTAAACATACATTCCGCTCTTGGTCAGATCCCGGGTTCGATTCCATTCCCTCTATCATAAGAACAGCCACGAGTAGACAGAGGCCAAAGATGTCATAACCTCTTTAATACAGCTTCGTCGGGTTTTGCAGACATGGCCTTTGTCGTTGAACAAGCATGCATCCCTATATGCACGAGACATGGCTGGGAATGAATCCTCTCTGCCCAGGGTTGATATTGCTCGGAATTATATTTCTGTCCCGTCCAGTAGCCTTGTAAAAAGTCACGCTTTCATTCTTGCAAACAGGCGCACCATCCTCAAAATATATCCATATTCACATCCCATAATACATAACGTGAGCAAACATTCAGTAACTCACAACAAAATGCCACAATTTTTGCGGAAGGCTTGAGATGAGGCATGAACACCAGGGAGAGAATCATTGTTGTTCGGGCATCGTTCTCATCAAGAGCCCCTATGGAGTGCCAAGTGCCTGAGCCTCGTGCACCTAGAAATACGATGCGAGTTTCTAGGTCCACGAGGCTCAGGGCCTTTTCTAGGGCCTTGTACGGCACGTGGGACGGGGTTTACCATTGTGAGGCTCACTTAAGCTATTTTGGATGACTCCTGAAACTTTCACACGACATGTAGGTGGTAGTGTGCCCTCAAGGTAGTAGTGTACCCCAAAATTGGTGTGGTCCATGAAACTCAAAATCAATGCAGGTTTAGAAATCTTACCCCGCTTTTGTATCATAAAACGGCGAATGGTTCATTGGTTCATCATCCCCCACGTTATACTGTTACTATATGTATATATATATATATATATATATATATATAATATATATATATATATATATATATAAGAACAGCCATGTGTTCAGCTATTTCCCAGCATTTTCTTTCGTCCGTTAATTTCCCAGCACGTGCCTTTGCCCGGTCTGTGGTCACTTCATGCATGGAAATCCGCGTCCATTCAGCGCTTGCGAAACTGCTGTTTGCGCATACCGAAGCCAGCCGCGTGAAGCCGTTTGCAGACTTTGCACCTCCGACGCTGTATTGATCCTTGCCCGTCCAGCTACGTTCTCAGCTGTCTGCTCCGTCTCCTAGCCCCATTTCAACCAAATCTTGTAAGTGGCTCTCAATCTTCTCTGCATGCCGACGGTAGAACCGTCTGTGCTACACGCTGTCCTAACAAGCTGCTCGGCCGTGCTCAGAGATATAGGTGCATGGCGTCATTCGGCCAGCCCCTCAGACTTTTCGATACCTCAAATCAAGGGCCCTTGATCGCCGATTCTGGGGGCCTATGGGGCCAATCGGGACCTAAGCAGGGGGGGGGGGGCATGTACCCCTATGGTCCATGCCTATACCCCTGTTAACGACCCGTAATCCACTTCATACGGTTTGAAATCTGGAAACAGCACGCTCCCCCACGCTGCGCCATCCCTAGTCTTATTCTAAACTCAACTCCGTATTATCCTAACGTCCTTACTGTCCCTCATCATTTTTGGGCCATGAAACCATCATGTCATACTTTTTTTGATGCACTGCAATAACCGTACTCATATTGCAGCGTCATATACAGCTGAAATATATTACTCCCGTAAGCACAAGGCGGTGCGTGTTTGGTCCAGAGGAGATGACTCATCCTGGCGCAGTCACCAAGTTTCACTGAAATTTCACTTCACATTTCACTCACATACCAGGTCCAGAAACCGACCATGTGCATGTCATATACCACACATTTGGAGCATACGTACAAATGTGCTTAGGAGGCACCAGAAATTTCAGCGACCTGCTCACAACCGTTTCGGAGAAATTACCAAAATCCCCGGGATGATGGTATCAGCTCGCCATCCAGAATAAGGTTGAAAGTTCAAATTACGCGATGTTAGGCTTCCAATTTAAATACCTTAAAAAACACTGGAAACTTGAACCCAAATCTGAAACGCGCACAGTAGGCAGATGCTTTCCGCCGCCATTGCACTAAAACGATCTCGTGAGGATAGGAGCGCATGACTTCTCTGCCGAAAATCGCTCTCCAAAGGCAGAAAGCTTTTCGCCAGCATGGCGACCGGAAATATCTTCCGATCAGACCAGCATGCCGTAATGTGAAACGTTTCAGTGCCAACCGCCCTTGTTTTTATTTGCTTGTATCATTCGTTTCAAAATCATATCTATTTGTTCGCGGCAGTTTGCTTGCAAAATTGTTTTCTCCCAAGATGCACTTTACAGAGCCCAGTGCCAAAACTGGCAGAACTCGCCCATGCTGCTTCATTCCTAATCTTATCCTAACCTCGACTTCGTATCAGCCTAACATACGTCCCGCCCCGCACCCCTCCCTGCGCTGCCACTCAGTTGATAACCTAGTGTACCATAAATAACAACCGACACGACAATAGTCACAACTGTGCGTCGGCAAAAAATGTGTCTGGAAGGTAAATAGCAGTACAAATAGAATTAGGATCTACATCTTTCATGGCACCGGCCGAGCGGGCTCACCAGTTTGGTGAGGCAGGCGTCACCTTTCTCAAGAGGCAACCTGTGGTGTAAACACTTTATCCAGGGCTAAGTCGGCTCAAATGAAGGCCCCACATGGGCTGCTAGGGTAGTGGCGGGTAGCATTATTCGTGAAGAACTACGCTTTCTTCTCAAATCCGTATATTTTTCCAGTGTCTTCCAAAAGTGGTGTTGCCAGAGGGCAACACCACTGCTGCGGTGCACTGCGCTGCGGTTGCTGCGGTGCACTATGCACTTCGGATGCACGTTAAGTCCCGACACAGCCGTGTCGCTCGTTACGTGTCGGCTTCCCACGCAATAAGTAATTCAGGTCTCTGTTTAGTCGTCAGCAGTTGATCTGCCAGGTGCAAAACAATACGACTAATTTACGAGTTCTACTAATCTAATCTAGTCGACTAATCTAGTCGACTAATCTAATTTACGAGTTCAGCACGCCTTACACTGGCGTCTTGGCCGCAGAACAAAATCTCATTTAAAATAAGAGCGTTACACGGTTTTTTTCCAGGCGGTAAAGCAAGCTCATTCCACGAAAAATTATTACGCCATAAGTATGGATGTCCTTGAACTCAGTAAACACCTACACCTACATCGCCAGATTACAACTACACGCATCACGTCTTCTTGTGTATTGTCATCATGTTCGGCCATGGCACAGAAAAGCAAATAAGTGTTTCCACGCACTACATGTTTAGATGCAAACAATGATGGCTTTTATGAGTTTGGTTGCTGGTCAGGACTCCTGGCCGGGGTCAGGAACAAAATTTGTTCTTTAACTTCGTTCCTGCGACTTAAAATTTGTTCAGGTGCCTAGTTCAAATGTGCAATGGCTTTATCCACATGTGTGAATATGGCGCCGATGGCTCTAGGCGCTAAGGCCTCTATGCCCACTATGTGTAAAGTTCAAATAAGACTAATGACCTGAGATGAACATCATTGACCTTTTACTTGGAGGAGGTATCAAGGTTAAAAATGGCGATATGGAGAGGTCGGAAGGCACTTCGATACAGATAGTGAGTTTAGCCCTGTTTAGCCCTATCTGACCCTATTTGACCCGAACCGAACGGCAACATTTGACCAAGTTGGTTCGCATGCAGGCCTACGTACCCTGTGAATTTGGTGTCTCAAAGTTTTAGGTTTTTAGATCTCGGGAGGGGGGGGGGTAAACTAAACCCCACCTCTCAGCCTCACCAAAGCGCGTTGCATGCAACCAGTTACCCAGACGCGTGTCAACCAATGCATGATTAAATGAGGGATGACCATTTATTGAAATAGCTGCCGACGTTATAGTTGCCACGCGAAGCGGATTTTCAAGAGGGAGCCACATGCTGGCTGTCGCGCGTCTGCCCGATTTCTGTGAGCACCGCTACGCGGCGCCACAGTCGCCGTGTGGCGCCACTAGTGTGGTCTGCTGTCACCCATTCCCATCTGTTGGGTGGGAATGGGTGCCAGCAGTGGGCGGGATTTGATGGCGGTGGCCTGACCAACCGGGAAGAATGTCCAAGCTTGCTGCAGAGCGATCATTGACCTCGTTGTGTTGTTTTGTTTTATTTGTCACGCATGCATGCTTGGTCAATTTCATTAGTGCACGCGCAGCCCTGCGGAGATGCGGGTGTTTCCGTCTGCCCGACCGTTTCCGTTAGACGCACACCACGCACAGAAGTACAAGCTGCCGCGCCGACCAATCTCCGTCTCTCCTCCCCTCCTCCTCCCCTCTCCATCCTCTCCTCCTATCCTCCTCTCCTCCCCTCCTCCTCTCCTTTTCTCCTCCTCTCCATCCTCTCCTCCTCTCCATCCTCTTCTCCTCTCCTCCTCTCCAGCCTCTTCTCCTTTCCTCCTCTCCTCCTCTCCTCCTCTCCATCTGTCCTCCGCCGGACCACACCATCTCAGGACGGCATAAAAGACCCGCGGCACGCAAATACCCACACGAACGTGCAATGTTCTGTACTGCTTACCAGCATTAGATCACAATTCCTTGAGCTGGTATGACGATGGAAAAAACCAAATTCGGAACACACTCTTAATTACTTTTCTCTATGTGGTTATATAATGTGTAACTCACTACCTAAACACAGGTAAAGGATTCTGTTCACACACTAATGGGCTGTCATGTAATAAAGCCAGGCATCTAGTCTGTCTAGTATATTACTTCTAGCACAGTATATCACATCCTATATGACCAGAATATTAATGTCCAGTATATTTATACCACATATTGAACAAAGTAAACACATGTCACCAATATAAACATACTGCGCACATACAGCACATAGTATTTGTTAGTCACGCACTGTCCTCTTTAAATGAATAAAGTTGAATACAATTGAATACAGTTGAATACAATTGAATACTGTTAAATACAGTTAACTGACTGGATGCCTGACTGACCTACCCGAGGAGCAGGCCAGTCAGCTCAGTGATGTTGTGCTGGACCCTCTAGAACCGCTCGAGGTAGGTATGTCTGTTGGTATGTAGGTATGGTCTGTAGGTAGGTAGGTATATAGGTAGGTATGTCAAGGTGGTCTGCCTGAGACCAGACCCTGAAGTTATTGGCAATCAGTTTTTGAACATGCTCGATGCATATATATATATATATATATATATATATATATATATATATATATATATATATATTCATCAAGGTATAGGATTATATATTTATATATACACATATATATGCATATCAGAGATATATAGGGCATATATATGTATATATGGACATATATGTATATACATATAGACAAGAAGTCAGATCTTGACTTGCCTATGCGGAATATATATATAACCTCACCCCCTGCGCCTCTGCCATCAAACGTGCGCAACGTTTTCACTGGAGACCTCCGAAAAGTAATTTAAATAATATCACATTTCGAGGGCTCTGTTTAGGAAGTCTTCAAAGTCAGCGCCAGGTCAGGTAAGTCAGTGTTCACTTAATTCGGTGCCTAAATGTTCGCTGACAGCCCCCTGCTTCGACTGAAAGGATGACTTGGATGATGTGGAAGAGCAAGACCAAACAACCAACCAGGGCCTCTCTGATCGAGAACATGCACCCCGCGGTACTCCAGCTGGCGTGGCCGAATCCTGGCCCGTTTTAGGGTACCCTGCGCTAAAGAATACATTTCTGGATGTGGCAAGGTGCTCGAAGATCTTAAAAGGGTGTTCTCAGGACGTTAATGATGCATTCAACGTCGAGTGACCGGGGTCACTTACACACATCATCACCGTCATCATCATCGGGGTCACACATCCCCTCACCCCCCCCCCCCCATCCCCCTATTCGTTCCCCAGCCTGGTCTGCGGGTTCCCACCACTGTGAATAGTTACTTCGATAGTTGTTCAGTGCATAAGCGAGGAACATTATTCACATAGATCAGACAGTAGTATTAGTCTTATTCCTCAGAAAAACCAGGAGAATGGAGATATAGTTAGGTTGATATTTCGGCAAACAAAAGGCATGTTGCCGGATTATCAACCTAACTGTATCTCCATTCTCCTGTTGTTTTTTTTTCCGAGCAATAAGACTAATGCAACTGTCTTATCCATGTTACTTCGATAGCTAGATATATACTGCTGGCTTAAATATTTCAAAGCTCTGACAGAAAGCCATTTATTCACAGCGCAGTGCAAAGTCAAAATTGGGCAACTTTAAAAAAGCTGGCTAGCAACCCGTATCTACAAGTGGTCACACTCACTCAACCACATGGCCGTGCATACCGTCTGCTCAAAGACTGCACAGCGATTGTAGATCTCATTGCAGACGTCACTTGAGTGATTTGCTTACAGCGCAAGGCGACCGCCGCAGGGGCTGTTAGCCAGCGTTTTATCTTGCACCAGACAGTGCACACAAAACACGCCAGCGGTGCAGATCTGTCAACACGACGCCATGCGGGCACGCTGTTTGCCTTGCCGGTGGGCGCCATGATTGTCTCGCGGCAGCGGCTCTCGGTCGCAGGCGTCGCGCCATGGGCCGGCTGGCGCGCTCTTGTCGCGTTTGTTTGTTTTGGTTCCACCGGAATGGGTGCACCGTTGGCTCTGCATTGTCAGGAGGGCGCTTAAACTTTGGATGAGAATGCGAGTCGTGATAAACGCAGGTCTTTCCTTCCGGCGGATTGATAATTTTTGGCAAATGACTGACGTTGTGTGCTGGGTGAGTTCTGGTCGCAGTGGTTCGCTTCGATACGGAGGTTCATGTAATGTGATATTCCTAGATTTTTTATAGATTTTGGGATCATTTTGGTAAGCAAGCGTTCGTCGTCGTTATTCATTCGTGCTAGAATGTCATCAAACAAGATTAAACAGGATCCGGCGACAGAAACCGCATGTTTGAGTAAATACGCTGACAATGGTGGCACTTGGTTCATCTGTTTGTTTCTTTTTGCAATTGTTTTTTCCTTTGAGACTGTGATAATTCCGCCCAGTTTTGGCTCTGGTGTGGATGTGATACTGCATGTGCCTGTGACCTATGACTGCTCGACGGAATAGGTTTGATTTGCCTCTTTATTTCCGCTCGTAACCATCATCCCCAATCCGCAACTTGGCACTATGTTCATGTGTGAACACACCAGGGTTGCCCCCAACGAGAACTGACCCAGGTTATTCTTTTCATGTTTCTTTTTTGCTGCCTGCTAAAACCTTGGAATCAAAATCCTACGCAACCAAACACTCTCTCACACTCAGCCAAAAATTTCAGAATACTTTAAGAGACTCGTCATACACATGCTCATTGTTTCAAGACGATCAAGTAGCCTGCACTTCCAGCAATCCATCAATGATACTTCTGCAGCATTCTTCTTTAAGTGCTATGCACGTGTGGCATGCGATCAACTCCTCCCCGCACATCGAGGCGCTCACCCACTGCTGAGCCAGCCTCGGAAGGAAGGCGATGCTCAAAAGCAAAGGATAAAAGTTCATAAGTGGGACGTGTCGCCTGACGCAACAAAGCGGCCCCGAGAGTGGGCGAGGTGGTGAAAAGGAAAAAAAGAGACACACTAAGCAGAAAATTAACGACCAGGTTTTAAGGCGCATGGGACGGCTGTCACCAGGTTTTTAGGCGCATGGGGCAGCAGCAACATTGTCGGAATATGAGGTCGAAGAATCTTCGTCTGTGTCCGACCGTAAAACACTTTCACCAAAACATACGCCAAATGCGTCTTTCAGCCCTAAGCAACGCCTACGGATGACGTCACAGTCCCTCCACAGCACCGTGGGACAGTCTCCTGAGGGCGCAGCGCATTGATCATCGATCATTGATCTATGCATTCGAAGGGGATAGTCTCCGGAGCAAACCAGCGATCAGCTGGTCTTGAACTGCACGGTCAAGTCGCTTGTTGACGGGTGCGTGCGCGTGACCTATATATGTGCGCATACATGCTGTTATATGGTGTATGAATGCGCGTGGTTTTGCGCAATGCGGCGTTACAAACAGTTAGACTTTAACAGCCTAAATAATTCTGCTTTGATTGTCTTGCTGGTGACGTTTTCCGTGGATTGTTGTTCGTGCCAAAAGCAAGTTGAGGCAAACAAGCGACATTTCAGGAATGCGTGTATTCAAATGGCGTACCTAGGCCACCGCTGCTACAATGCTGAACCTAAGCGGAAAGCGTGATACTCGGCGGCAAAGAAGCACACAAAATTTCGCACGAATGATGAGTGTAAAGCGAGTAACACAAAATCCCTCTTCAAAAAACAAACACGGTGCGCTTCTCGAGGGTCAGACGGTGTTGCGGCCGCTGTAAGCGTCTTACTGCGCGGGAGCGAGGAGCACTCGCGGGATTGGTGAGCGCTCTGATCTGTTTCTCATGCGAGCACTGAGCAGTAGCGAAGTTGAGCACCTCCGTGTGGTAGCAAGCTAAGAGGGCTGCACAGACGGACACAAAATTAAAAACAAAACGAAATTAACACGATAGGCCGCAGACACGGAGAGTAGTGATTTCAAAGGTTGACGCGGTTGGGCATGTCCCGTGAAAGTGTTTTCAGCCAATGAAGCCATGAATCTTTTATAATGAAACCATGAATCTTTTGCAGCCGTTGATCGCCGTGATCGACGGCGTTGATCCGTGCTGATCCTGCTTGATTCGTCGACCGTCTCCTGTTTCGGAAGCAGGTGATCGGGACGAAGAGGTCTCCTGGTGCGGGGTTCAGCAGGCGACCAGGACAAAGAAGTCTCCTGCTGCGGGGTTCAGTAGGCGACCAGGACGTAAAAGTCGCTGCAGTCGTAACACTTGTCTTCGGAGGGAACACAGCACACCTTGTGCACGTTGTTGATCTGAGGCAGGGGCGCGCACAAGATTAAATTCGCTGCAGTCGTAACACTTGTCTTCGGAGGGAACACAGCACACCTTACGCGCGTTGTTGATCTGAGGCAGGGGCGTGCACAAGATTAAATTCGCTGCAGTCGGATGAAATTGAATATTAAATTAAAATGAGTTTGTTTTGATTCAACTTCATGACATTGAATCTAATTAAATTAAACTGAAGTATTTTACAAGTCATTCGAATTATGAGGCATAATAAATTGGCAAATCAAATTAGAAATTAATTCGAAATAATTCGAGTTAAATTCCCATCTATATTTGTTACAGTCATAACACTTGTACTCGGACGAAACACATCCCCTACTTTTCCGCGTTGTTGATCTGAGGCAGGGATGTGCACAGGAGTAAATTAATCGAAACCTGCCTTCAGTCACTAGTATTCTTCGGCAGAATCACCGCCAAGACGGCAACAAAGCTGAATAAGCACCTACGTTTCCATCACATGCAGTCCGATGTCCCACCATGCCGTTACTCTCCCGAAACAAAGCAACTTTTCGTTGACGACATACTCCTCAGTGCCACGTGACCTTAGCTGTCGGCACGCCTAAAACCCCAATAGAACAACAAAAGTCAGAAGCGCCCCTACAAAAACTGCGTCAGAAGGCAGCCTATAAGGTGGAAGGATCCTCACGTGGCCAATGAGCAGTTTGCCGTCCTTCCAGGTACGTCCCACATAGAGCGGGTGACCGGAGCAGAGGTAGCCCCCCTTCACGGCCCCCTCGGGCATATCCCCGGTGAACTTCTCCCAGCGAAGACGCTTGCCGTCTGTGGGCTCCAGCAGCACCTGGCGAACGTGAGCCACGTCAAACTATACGTAGCGTAGGAGGAGACCGCAGGCAGAGCATGAGCTGCCGTCGGTGCGGGGTCAGGGCGCAGAGTGCGGGGTGTAGGGTGGGGTACAGGGTACGGGGTGCGGGTTGCAGGGTGCGGGCGCGTGATACAGGTTGCAGGGTAGGTGCAAGTTGCAGGGCACGGGGTGCCACGGTGCAGGGCGCGAGTTGTAAGGACGCGGGGTGCGGGCTGCAGGGCGCGGGGTGCGGGATGCAGGGTGCGGGGTGCAGGGTACGGGCTGTACTTGATTCTTCTGACGGCCTGCAACAAATGCTGACAGTAAAGGCCAATGGGTCTGACGATGTGACGATCCTTTTCGGTCAGGGGCACACTATTCTGTGACCGGGCTCTAGTTTCTGCCGATCAACAGTTTGACGTGGTGTGGAACGGCGCCACCAGTGTGAAAAAATGCTGTAGTGGCAACTCTGTGTAGAGGTGCAGTTCAAAGAGATTCAAGCAATTTTGGGCCCATCTAAATATTGTCAGCGATAGGTGCACTCTGTGAGAGGAATGTCGGCAAGCAGCTACGTTCGTTCTGGGAGGATCATCAGGTTATCATCATCACATTGGCCTGAGCATGGTGGTTCTCAACCAGGCCTCCAGGAGAGTCGGCCATGATGAATAGCGGCATCAATTGGCTGGCTTGCTATACTGATCGCGGCTTCGTTGCCATGACGACAAACAGAACTATGGCACAATATTTTGATAATGCGCATGCGCGGTTCTTAGAAAAGCTGAGCAGGTACGGGACGGACGAACGTCCAGTGATTGGCTGTCTGACCACAGTCAGTATATTTGTCTGAGTATCCCACCGGCCTATAGATAAGACAGTAGTAATAGCCGCATTCCTCGTAGAGAAAACTGGAGAATAGAGAGATATATGCGTTGATATTTTGGAAACATGCCTTTATAAAAAACAATATCGGCAGTAAATTCCAAATTGTCTGCCGATCCTATTCAGTTTTGCGTTGTTTTTTTTTCTAAATAGCGAGCCACAATTTTTACAGGTCACCAACATTCAGGAGGATTAAACAAGATGCAGCTGCCAGCCCTTACAATACCGTGTATATCAAAGGGTTGTAATCTGCGAAAAACACGTGTACATGCGAACGAATTCAAGTAAACAGGCATCACGCGTCATGCTTCACTCAAACATGCAAGCCATTTCAAGTAAGCAGGCATCACACATCAATTATACATTCAGACATTCCATGCATAATTAACTAAGGGTTAGAATACACGAAAAATACGTCTACATACGAACGAATTGAAGTATACAGGCATCACGCTATTTAAAATAAACAGGCATTACCCATTATAAATGCAAGCGATTCCAATCAAACGGGTGTCACGCATCGCGCGTCAGACATCACTCACGCATGTAACCAATATTAAGCCAGCAATCACCACGCATCAAGGCACGTATCACATTCGCATTATCGGCCATGAGTAGCCCTGCGCGTTAAGGTCTAGTCGCTGGCTTTTTACAGGAATAAATTCACGAATATTCCTCTCTGGATCGTCCTGAACAGCTTAAAATCGTATGTATGTAAAATCGTAAAATCGTATGTAATCGTGCGTAATCGTATGTATGAAAGATGCCTGACGCGTCATGCACGATGCCTTTTTAACTGAAACCGTTGGCGAGTCAAATTGATTGTGATGCGTGATGCCTGTGTGTTGAAACCGCTTGCATGTTTGAATGAAGCGTGATGCAGGATGGCTGTTGACCTGGATTCGTTTGCAGGCGTACTCGTAATTTTTTATTAACTTTTTTGCAATTCATATTTTTCGTGTATTCTAAGTCTTAGACGTGACCTGCATCCTAGTAATGGCTGGTAACTGCTCTTCGTTTAACCACCTGAACGCTGGTGATCTGTTAAACTGTGGCTCGGTGTTTCAAAACAAAACCATGAAAAATCGAGCAGGATCGGCAGGTAATCTTGAATTTGTTCTGATATTTGTTTCAATACAGGCATGTCACCGAAATATCAATGCATCAATTTCTCTATTATCCTGTTTTTTCTGCGTGGAATAAGGCTATTGCTATTGTCTTATCTATATGCATAATGTTCCTCGCAAGCGCACTTCACAACTTTGGTAATCCTACCGGCCACTTACTGTATTGAGCCAACCACTTGCGCGGTACAAGCTCTTCAATTTCAAGACCACCACTTGTACGCGGAGCTCTCTCCTTGAGGCTCCCGTCAAGCCGCTCTGAGAAGGCCGGTTCAACAAGGCTGTTCAGCCTTATCGAACCGGCTTCCTCCTCCTTCCCATCCTCGTCTTCCTACTCGTCCTCGTTGCGCCAGCTCTTACCTCATACTCGTCTTTGGTGAAGCGTTCTCCGCAGTAGCCGATGGCGCAGCAGCTGTCGGCGCAGACGACGGGTCCGATGATGATGCCGTTGTCGTGGTGGGCCCGGCCGACGTACGCCCCTTCACAGCTCACGGCACCCTCCGGCACGGAGCCGCCCGAGCCCGCAGCCCACTGAAGCTCTGACGGGACACCGGTGTCATCCGTTAGACGGACATCGTTCGGCAGGTTGACTGACTCCTTTAGACGGACAGATATGCTCAGCTGCATTGGCTGGCTGATGCTACCAACCGACGCATTCGGGTAATTCGCTCGGCCTGTTCACAACACCACACATTGATGGCATGAGGGAAAGCGAAGCAAATTATTAACCGAAGTGCTAATTCAGCAAGCACATATTTCTGACGACCTCATCTTGCCAGCTAACCATTAGTAAGCAAGACCTATCCTTATCACAAATCGAGACATGTCATTTACCACTGTCCATCGCTAAGTAGATCATCTACTGAAAACCCACGCGAGCTTTCTGTTGTGAAGTGCACAAGGACCCAAATACGAGACGTAATTCACGCGCCCCGGAATTAAAAATATACATATGCGTTTCACGGTAATCGATAGCTTCACAGGAGCTAAAAAAAACATCCTACTCGTGAACTATCAATGGCATAAGTACCTAATATACTCACCTTACCATAGTTATCATTATTTCTTGGTTTGGAATTTATTGAGCAAGCGAGCAATTGAGCATTTATCTCGCATACACAAGTAGGCCGACTTTGGCGACGCGGGGGAGGGGGAGCGCGGCGAACTCAAACGATTGTCATGATAACTCAGACGACACCAAGACATAAACGAACGGGAAGGGCGCGGTAAACTCAGACGAGTGTTATGATCCTTTAGACGACACCAATACATGAATAAACGAAGTCGGCCGTCTTTGAGAACCATGGCAAGAAGACCCAACGTTTTACCGGAATAACATTTTTCAAAACATAAGCAAGCACAGGTGTGCTGATGTTTAGTATCCCCCGGATAACTTGACAAATGACGCTGAGTGAATTGTTGAATTGAACTGAACCGAATTAACTCAAGCATATTGCCTGGCTTTAGGCCCAGCAAAGCCTGGCAATTTCCGTTGGCAAAATTGTGAAAATCAAGATTGTTTGACGCACGTTTTATTAATCGACGTTGGTCGGAAAAGCCGCTCTATTCCACTACGCAGTCACCAAAGCTCAATCTATCTCCGTTTGGGGCGCGGGGTGTTGCTTTCGAAGGCCGCTTGGAAAAATGTCACGCTCACTGCTTTCTGGACCATTAGTGACATATCCATGGGCAGGATATTATTCAGATCACCTGGTGAATTATACATGGCGACATGGTACGCCCATCTTATCAGTTAGGTTGGCCACTGTACCTGCTCTGCTTGCCGAGATATGTTGCTAAGTCTTCAAAACGCCCCCCAAAAAATGGGAGGGGCCGTGGTTTACGCACGAGGGCCCGTGATCACTGATGTCAGATGCATGCCCAACCCTACACTTTTGGCCGTGCAATTGCTCGTTCCCCCTTTGTTTGAATTTAGTGGTGCTGTGTTGCTACCACACTTCGTGCGTCGCGACCGGGGCTTGGTTTCAACTCGCCTTCCTCCGCTTTTAATTTCGTAGTTATGGATTATCACTTAATTGCAATTGCATCGCGATATTCTATTCAGACCGCAGCGTTATAAACATCATCCTGATCGGACAGCTTTCAGCCAAACGCCGTCGGCACATACCATCCTCACACACCGACACATAAGGTTACGTGAAGGACTGAGGCACGCACGGCCATTTTTCCTCAGAACGGCAAATACCAAATTTTCACAAACAGACTCCTGCGACTTTGCGCCAAATTCCTTAGAAACTGCCTCGCTTGAACCACTTGCCTCAGGGTGGTTCACGGTCCCTTCGGTGCTCCCCGGGCTGCGTCGGCGGCGGGCTTACGCACCTGTCATGCTCGCGGTGTACCTGTCTGGCGCTCCAGCTGTCGTCTGTACCAAGCCCCTTCCTCTCGCGCGCGAACCCAGACTACGACTGCCCGACAGCGTGGACGGGGGCGGCGCCGCCCCAGCTTGGCCCGGTGCCAACAGACAAAAAAGCACACATCCGTCGTCTGATAGGCGGCAAACTGTCGTGCGGAGAAGTGAAGATAAGAAGTCGGCAACCGTCGCGACCCCACTCTTACAACGGTCGCTTTTGAAATCGGCGACGATGTTTCTGCAGCGACTAGGCTGCTAAGAGCGGCGCAAACGCGATCCCACTTTGTAAACTGACTACGGCCAGGCATTTGGTTTGCGAGAGCACGTGCCGCCCGTGCGGGTCGTGCTCCACGTCACGTGACAAACAGTTTAGCGGCAGGATACGAGCAAGTCTGCGGCGGGGATCGGACGGGTATTGGCTGCAGGCTGGTCTCAGGTTCCAGCCCGCTGGGTATCGGATGTCGCGAGCTATGGAGTCAGCCTTATGGAGGCTGAACAATGCCGGACATTTGTGTTCTAGCATTCATCGCACTCGGGATTTGCAGCTCGTTAAACGGTGATAGCAGCTGCTGCTAGGTCAAATACCCGAAGTCGCAGAGTCAAACAACAGGAGGCATATATAAGGCGTCACTCATAATCGTCACTGTTTTTTACATTTAATCCTTACCTTTTGAACGGATGGATTTCTTGCATCACAGATGAGGTTAAGCGGTGTTTGTCTTTGAGCCCTGAGATTCCTGCCATCCGATCGCGGTAATTCAGATCAGCTGCAGTATTCGATCGCGAAAGCTCAACGTGCCGCATTGCTCGGCACGGTCCGTCCTACCCTCGTACGTCACCTGACCTTTAGCATGGCTGCTGCCACCGACCGCAACCCTAGCTGTCAAGGGAAAATCGCGAGCGCCTAAACCGACCCGGACCCGCTGCACCACGGGTGGGTGGATGGCGAGACCGGCGCTCAGACAAACTCGTCCAACTCGTCCCAATGGCTCATCACGATGTCCAAGCCATCGGGACGGACATCGTGACGAGCCATCGGGACGGACATCGTGACGAGCCATCGGGACGGACATCGTGACGAGCCATCGGGACGAACATCGTGACGAGCCATCGGGACGAACATCGTGACGAGCCATCGGGATGGACATCGTGACGAGCCATCGGGACGGACATCGTGACGAGCCATCGGGACGAACATCGTGACGAGCCATCGGGACGAACATCGTGACGAGCCATCGAGACGGACATCGCATCATCCTGTTGAGTGCATGCACAGCGGCATGTCACTTCGGAGCGAAGGCGTGACGATTAAAATATCGTCATCCCATTGACATTGACCTTGACCTCTTAATCCCATTGGCACTGACCTTGACCTCTTCATTCCATTGACCTTGACATTGACCTTGACCTTGTCTTCATCTCATTGACCTTGCATGGTGTCGCTAGATTGTTCACGACACCGGCGCGACCAGGCATCTGCGACGCAGGATTGGAGGTCACATCAGACGGCATCCATATCAACAGGAAACAAAACAGGTATCGTATATCAACAGGAAAAGAGATGTCACCGACACCGGTTTGTCGAAGGAGAGGGCACAATCACACAGGGACCACTTGGACATCAGGGGTGATACATCAACAGCAGAGTTATAATTCCATTTGCTGATATCGAATGCCAGCAAGATGCTGCAAGATGAATCGATGCCAGCAAGAGCTAGCCAGAGGACACAGTGAGGAGGAAGCGTCTGCGTGATGGTATATGGGCAGCATCTGATGTAACATGGGCGTAGATAGTGTAGTGGTCAAGCCACACGTCTGGGAAGCCAGAGGCATGATCGATTACCCACGGTGCTCGCCCTTCCAGCCATGGCAGGAGGCAGGCGACGCCATGCAGCCCCAGCAGCCGAGTGTGCAGTAAAGTTGCAGTAATGTCCAGATTCACCATATGGGAAGAGGTGTACGTAGGGGGGGGGGGGGGAGGGAAGGGCATTGTGACGAAGGGCTGCGATTTTCCCAAGCAGTAAATCACCTCGAGTCGTGTACCAAACCGGGCCATTAATTCTGCATAAATGGAAGAGAAGACGATGACCAACATTCCTCGAACCAAGCATGTGCTTGCTACTGGACTCAGTAATTTTCAGTCAGCAAAAATGTAGATATACTATACACACACACACACACACACACACACATCACACATTATATATATATATGTCTATATCCCAGTCCACCAATGTCTTTGGTAAGCAGCGGGCATAGCCACACCATTACACCCCAAGCGGAAATCAAAGTACGGTTCCGTTCCCAGCATACGTGAGCGTTCTCGCCAAGTTCAAAATAGTCTTGAAACGTTGCCTCCTCTAACAAATTGCAGGCAAAACCTCGTCATTTTTAATGACGGGGCTTGATAATCATTCATTCCAAATGACAATAACTTCATAATTCCTCTTTGTTTTTTACGGGGTTTCTCCTCAACTCTGCAAGACAGTGAAAAGGTGGATTTGAAACAATAACGAAAAACACAGCTCTTCATGACATCCGTTTATTCACGGCGCACCATACTACGTCACGTTTTTCACGATTCACGTTGCCTTGCCTAAAACGAACACAATGATCAGCTGCTCACGTTCTCAGTCATATAATAATCGAACATTTCCATTTTCACGCCGTATTAGCCGGTATGTACGAAACCAGTTCCAAAATCAGTAGCCTGACGTGAGCGCTTCATGTCGTCAAATGATTTCAAGCGTATAATGCCATACCAAATCGAGTTGATTTTTTCCACCGGCACACAAGTACTGTTACTGTCCTGCTTGCAAACGGCCGCGCGCAGCGAAAAGCACGCCCCACAACATAATGAGGCAAAAGCTGACATTTGGTTTGGCTGGCGAAGGAGAGCAATCCACCTCCATGTCCTCACCACTGTACAAGCCAGGCTCCAGGTCGGAGACGCCACAACAGGGTCGTCAAGCCCCGAATGACTCAGCTACACGACTTAACCAACCGCTCCAATTTGGGGTCCACCTAGCTTCTGTACTCGGAGCCTTTGCACCAACGGCCAACCACCTCCGCGCTAGAAGAACAAAGTAACACCTACGTCCATGTAAAAATGTACAAAACTTCTCGATCCCAACAACATAAATAAATATGTATGTACAAGAAAATACAACTATTGCACGACGGGCTTGTCCGGTTCAGCACAAAAAATCCTGCCCTCTTCCTTGCGCTGCCGTCCAGTTAGCTGACCATCCTGTGTTTTGTACCGCCGGACTGATGCCGCGCCTAACAATTTGGTAACACGTGGTTGCGCCAGGGTTGGGCGCCATTAGCGGACCCCGCTTGAGGTATGCCGGGACGGCGCCATCACTGTTTTGTTTGGACACAAGACACTCTGCATCAAGGCCCTGGTACAACTTCTCAGAACGACAGGACAGGCCACGATTGCTCAGCATGTGGATGAGTTTTACTACGAATGCGTCTAAGAGCGCAGGTACGACATCCGCGGCGCACTCATCAAAGGTCGAACCTAGGTCAGAACCAACAGGGAACACCTGAACCTGCCGCGAAACAGGCTCACAACAACTTGAACACCGTCAAAGTTATCCTTCAACTAAAGCTTCATTCTTCTGAGACAGGAAACGCGTCAACAAGCTGGCACGAGACGACCACAGCGACGCGTGAGATCCGACGAAGATGCCCTGGTCACGAAACGCGAAGGGAAACAGAGAACGCGCACAACACAACGATGGCAGTTAAAGCTGAGTTATGGAATAACGGCCACTCTTGCGTGATCCTGGTGGCCCTGTTGACATTCATCTGTCTTACGACACGTTCGCAGCGTCCTTACTGCTCTATCGTGTTCATCAAAACTTCTGCTGGAGACTCCATTCGGCATACAAAAACTGGCCTGGTACCACTCTTCGTGTCCACACAGCGCCCGCGCTGCATTGAGTGAGCCTGCACTCGGTGTGCCGCAAGGGTGGAGTGTCGTCGCGCATATTTTCTCCTCGTCACCACGCATGACCGAACATCTCGAGCGGGCGACGCGTCCTGACGCATCCGCCGGTCACTGACGCCACTGACGTCCTGTAGTCCGGCAGCGCCGGGCGTCAGCCAACGCCACCAGCCATCCCGGCAGCGTCACCCGACGTCACCTGACGCCACCTGACGTCACACCGCCGAGGGCGACGTCACTCCACCGGCGTGGCCATCTTGATGGTGCACTCGCCCAGGCGGCGCACCGACGTGAGCAGACTCTCCGACGACGAGCGCTTCATGTTCCGATAGTACGACGCCGGCTTCTTGTCGCGCACGATCTGCACGTCGTCGAGGATCGTCTGCAGGTACGGCAGGCCCGGGTTGGAGGAGCCGAGCGGCGCCGGCGGCAGCGGACACGGGTACAGCGGCTCGGCCGGCGCCGGCCGCGCAGAGGGCGATACCAGCGCCAGTGCGCTCCGGTTCAGGCTCCGTAGGTAGCTCTGCATGCTGGCCGTAGGACTCGGCAGCGAAGACCCGTCCGGCGTCTGCCGAAGACGGATGGCGTCAGCACGGCGGCGGCGCCCGATTGGTGGGTCAAGGGATGCGCCGTGAGTTGAAGGTGTGGGTTTTAAAACTTGGGTGCGAAGTAGTGAGGTTATGGATGAATGCAACATGAAATTAAAAATTTCACATAGTTGGCAGAGGCAACTTGTACGATATGCGATACCGTGTGTCCGGCATGTTGCATGGGCCATCTTTAACAGTATTTTATATTAGACGTAAACTTCAGATACGATTCATATTGTAAGAGGTCATTTACCCGGGTACTTTACAGCAGCCAGATCAACAAGACACGTGATAAGGCCAGAAAATAAGGCCTCACGACGTACAGCCAGACCATAACACCAGACCACGTGATAGCACAGCATGGGAGCACGGCAACTGGCCAGGCCACAACACCGCGCAGTGTAGCGAAATCCCGCCAGTGTCATGACACCAGTGTCATCACATCCCGCCAGATCAGAACGTCCGACCATCTCCCTCCGCACGGCAGCGTCACGCCAGCCGCCCACACCATGGCAGCGTCACGCCAGCCGCCCACACCATGACCCCATCAACATTTACATATTGACAACATCGGACCAGCCCACAACCACACCGAGATCACACTGCGTTCAGAAATCACACCGCATTCCGAGATCCCACCACATCTCGAGTTTACGCCACTTTCCGAGATCACACCGCACCCAGAAATCACACAGCATTCCGAGATCCCACCGCATTCCGAGAACCCACCGCATTCAGAGATCACACCGCATTCCGGGATCACACCACATCCCGAGTTTACACCACATTCCGAGATCACATCGCACCCAGAAATCACACCGCATTCCGAGATTACACTTCATGCCGAGATCACATCGCATTCCGAGATCACACCGTATTCCGAGATCACACCGCATCCAGAAATCACATCGCATTCCGAGATCACACCGCATTTCGATATTACGCCTCATTCCCAGATCCCACTGCATTCCGAGATCGCACCGCATTCCGAGATCACACCGCATCCAGAAATCACACCGCATTCCGAGATCCCACCGCATTCAGAGATCACACCGCATTCCGAGATCCCACCGCATTCCGGGATCCCACGGCATTCCTCACCCGTCCGTCGTCTCACCTGCGCCTTGCGCCGCTCGTCCTCCGTATGTCGGTCCATGTGACACTTCAGCTTGTCCTGACGGCTGAAGGCTCGCGGACACACCTGGCACGCGTACGGCCGCTCGCCCGTGTGCGTGCGCACGTGGCGCTTCAGGTGCGCCGAGCGCGCGAACGCCGCCGGACAGAACTCGCACTGCAACGGGACAGGCACGTGGCGGTGATGGCGTGCCATGGAGGCGGGTGTGCGCGGACGGGTGGTGGCGGTGTGCGGCGGCGGTGTGTGATGCGGGTGACGGTGTGTGATGGAGGCGCGCGATGGCGCCACGAGAGGGCAGCGCGGGGAGGCATATGTGGAAAATGGCTGTTGCAGGTATTACGCACGGCACGTGAGTGTCACATGTTGTGGCAGCACGCGGCGACGACCATTAATAGTGTAGCATGGCGGTGACGGTGGCAAGTGATTGCTGCACGTGGTGTTTCCCACGTGATGGAGGCAACGTGCCACGTGAGATGTTGAGAGATGCAAATATCACGTGGCGTTTCTCACATGACGGCAAGGCGATACAGCGGAACAGCAAAGTCGTGGGGCAGTGAAGTGACGAATAACAGCTCCGTAATGAAAGTGCATGAGCGTCGTGTGTTACGCTATTGGCTGGCCGCGGTGTGGCATTCTCGATAGCATTTTCGATAAAATCCGCGATTATCGATTGCTGTGGACAAGCGCCCAGCCGTCGGCAGACCACGGGACATACATGGATGAACATTACGAACAGAACGCGTCACGTCAGTCAGTCAGTCAGTCAGATAGGTGGAGCCGAACGCAGGCCGCCTCATTCTACCAACGAGCTCGAACAGCTAACTCTCGGGCGATGTCCACTCGAGCCCGTCTCTCACAGCCCGAGCCCGTCTCTCATCACCTGAGCCTATCTCTCACTACCTGAGCCCGTTCCCTCACCACCCGAGCCCGTCTCTCACCACCTGAGCCCGTCCCTCGCCACCTGAGCCCGTTCCTCTCAACACCCCAGCCCGTCTCTCACCACCCGAGCCGTCTCTCACCTTAAACTGCTTCTCCAGTCTGTCTGTGACATGCACCCGACTGATGTGGTCCTTCAGGTCATCAGCACTGACGAAGTGTTTCTTGCAGAAGACGCAGCCGCCGGCGGCGCCGTCCAGCGCGCGGACAGGTGCGGCGAGGTCAAGCGAGAGTTCAGCTCGGCCTTGACCCGCACCCGACCCGGGCCCTCGCTCAGCTCCACCTGAGGTCACATGGATAGACGGGTCAGACAGGGTCCGGACTGTGTTAAATGGGGTCAGACTGTCAGACGGGGTCAGACTGTCAGATGGGTCAAGCAGAGGTCAGGCGGAGGGCAAAGGTCTGGACGAGGAAGGGTAGATGACGCCAGCCACTAGGGTTAATCGAGCTCGGCAGCTTCACGCCACGCAGGAGGCTAGACAGAGGCCAGGCAGCATAATAAACACAAAATCAAAATTAGAATAAAGGTAACTTAAATTAGGTATAAATCAGACAGATTGGTGTTATGCCTGGATTTTGGGTAGGAGCCGTGAAGCGAAATCCGGAGACGATTGTAGGATGACTTGATGACCTAATTTTGGCTTCGGACTTTCAAGGTGATGTGGGGCGCCACGTTTCGAAGAACGCAACAGCACGAATTACATGCGTGCAATGTAACAGCTGTTTCATTCAACCACATGCTAAGTAACGTGTCCAGATTTAGACACGACTGAAGTCGTAAGCGTCGTGAAACCATTGAACCTTTACACTGGTCGGAGGTCGTCGCCTAGGATGAGCGGAGTGGTGCGTCCAAGAAAACGAAATATGCCTTGGTTTTTCGGGTGACCGTTGTGTTCGACACCCCACGTTGAAATCATTTCATTTACCGATATTTTTTCTGCCTTCATCTGCCCTACCAGCTCATCCAAGCTCGGTAGCCCCCCCCCCCCCCCCCATCAACAGGCCTCTTTCCCTGTCTGCTGCCGCTCACCTGGGGTTAATCAGGCCCCTTCCCTCCCCGCTCGCTCACCTGGGGGTTAAGCAGGCCCCTTCCCTCCCCGCTGCCGCTCACCTGGGGGTTAAGCAGGCCCGCCTCGGCCTCCGACACGAAGGACGAGTTCAGTGACGAGACGGAGTCGTCGGCCACCTCCTGTGACGTCGTTGTCACGCGTTGCCGCTCGGACGCGTCGCTCCGGTCCGGTGGCTGCTGCTCTGACGACGCGCCTCCCCGGCACCGTTCGTGTCCTGTCGGCCGCCCGGCGTCAGGGATGGCGGCGGCGGGTCTCAGTGCCGGCGGGTCGGGTTCGAATCCGGTGAGGGGATGACATTTTTGGGTGGAGTTTTCGTAAAAACTGGGGTCGTGGGTACCACTGATGAACGCAGCAATTGCAAACGTACTTAAATTATCTCAGCAATATCTGTAATGGGACAGTGAAATATTCAAATGCAAGAATACGGTAGTACAACCTCTGTCGCTTTATCCTGGGCGTCCTCAAATAACATGATATACCAGTTAGCATTATACTTCATGTCACTAGAGAGC
The DNA here is from genome assembly GCF_011947565.3 of Pollicipes pollicipes. Taxonomy (NCBI): domain Eukaryota; kingdom Metazoa; phylum Arthropoda; class Thecostraca; order Pollicipedomorpha; family Pollicipedidae; genus Pollicipes; species Pollicipes pollicipes. Next base: position 1,210,825 of record NW_023595962.1, read on the forward strand.
AAAATCTGTAACGCATCCCAAAATAAGGAACTTAGCAGAGATCTTGTGAAGCTTAACTAGAGACACAAATCTATCCGAAAACACACACGCACAATGCTTGGCTCCATTCGATAGACAAACGCTATGCAAACATGCTCATCAATGAAAAATCCATCCAAACTGAAACCCATTCATACCGAGCTGACACCCCACCACAAGCTAGCTCGCAACCTTCCAAACATGGGTGACTCCCTCCCACCTCCACAACCATAGCCCCTCCCCCCCCCGCACCTGCCACACCTACCACAAACAGCGGCGTGGAGCAGCGGCGCACCTCGTGCGGCGCCTCCTCGCGCGGCCGCGTCCTCCTGCCGTCGTCGTCCTCGGAGGACGGGCGCCGCTTGAGCGGGGACCGGCGTCGCTCGGCGTCGGCGCGCGCCGGCGCCAGGTTCTTCCGCAGCAGCGACTTGACCGGCGAGGTGAGCAGGGGCGCGGCCGCAGCCGCGGCGGCGGCCGCCAGCGGCGGCGGCGGGAAGGCGAACGGCAGCGGCAGCGGCAGCCCGGCCAGCGCCGCCGACCGCTGCTGAGAGGGGCGCGGGAGGACGTCAGGGTCCGGCGGGCAGATGACAGACAAGGGGGGAAGCGCGAAGTGTTCGGGAAGCGCCACAGGCGGGGCCAGAGGCGGGCATGGTGCGGCGACTGGAGACGCAGGGGGCGTGCCTGATGCGGAAACAGTGGGAAGACGCCAGACGCAGGGAGAACGCCGGACGCGGGCGCGGTGGGAAGACGCCGGACGCAGGAAAAACGCCGGACGCGGGCACGGCGAGGAGACTGCAAACTCAGGCAACACGCCTCCGGAAAAACGCCTTAGGCAAAACGCCTCAGGCAAAACGCGAGCAATGGAGACAAGGCACTGGGGCACAAGAAACCCGAATACATGAATCTCTTCCTAAATCAGTATAGAAGAGCAGGCCCTACAGCAAGCGGGTGCAGTGGCAGCCTCGTCAAAATGGGATCGACAGTAGGCGTAACACAATTAAAAAAGAAAATGGGGGCAACACAGCGGGTCACAAAAGCGCTTCAGTTCACGTGGCGGGAGCTCACCTTCACTGAGTTTGGTGACCCGGTCATTGCAATGCCGCGGACCTCCAGCATCGTCGCCGCGTCCACAAGGCCGTCAATCTCCGAATCGTGAACGGAAATCTCGCCCGTGTAGACGTACTCGATAAGCGACCGCACGCATGACACCTGTCGGCACACCCGCGAACTGTGAGTGTCGATTCTGGCTATTAATAGCGCTGGCTTTTAAGAATGACCGTCCAGCGGGCTTGCTGGGACGGGGGGGGGGGGGCGCATGCCGCCGGCAGCGTTTGGCGCGCTAACACATGTGATAATTCGACCAGCTATCATAGCTGGACGGCATACTCTTCCACAAAACGCAACACGTGTTGTCTTTTCGACAGCAGCCCACAACTTTACAAGCTTCTGCCTGCGAATACTAGCCAATCGACGACGCTGACTCTAGGGTACGACATGATCCCTGGTGGTGGCTGGTCCCTTCGTAAGATGTTTCACCGCTGAACATTCACAGTCTGTTTGTTTCCCAGAGCACAGGTTTGGTCCAAGAACACATCAGTCCCCTCCCACCACCTCCCCGGCTTCAAATACCGACCAATTTGATGGCTGCGTTTCATCCACACACCCGCAACACGTTGCCATGGTTACCTGTAGGTCGGGCAGGATAAGCGTGGCTTCTGACTCCTGATTAGCCGAAAGAAGCTTCTCCAGCAGTGGACTACAGGCCGACAGCAGAAGCCGATGGGCTGCCGAACAAGCGACGATTTATCTACCCGGCTGGATTACACATTTCTGCACGTAAGCCGGCAAACGAAATGTTCTTAGTAGAATGTCAGTGGATGTCAGGAATTTACATTTCATCACATGTGATGCGTTTTAATATTTTCCGAAGTTCAAACGCCAACTTAACCTGAAAAACAAGGATAAAGACCATTCACGTCATCACCAGGATTCAAACCACACCAACGAGGCTACAACGGCCCTTTTCTACTCTTCTTAGTGGTCGTATTACTTTTCTGGGAGGCCAGACATGACACCCTGGCAGCTGCTCCTGATGCCACACTTAATCCCCTGTCCACATGGGCACCAAAGTAGCACGGTATCTTTCGAACTGCTGAACACCCACCTTTGATCTCACCACCGCAACAGACCAGCGTCACGTCCACGTAACTCTCGTTCTTTCGCAGCTCCATAAATTCGGTGCACAGGCTGGGCACGTGCGTTTGCCATTTTAACCTGTAGGCGTCGCCCGCCGACGCCATGGTTTGTTATAGGTGGCAGCACCTGTGGAAAGCGCGGTTTTGTTAGCCATGGGCCGACAGGTGGGCGTTGGCACGACGACGACATAACGGTTATTCCTGACAGATGGCAGCACTAAAACACCATCATCACCTCTGCATTCTTCTCCCTGCCCCTTCAACCACGTCAGCAGACTAAACCCATTTAAGTAGAGTCGCTAGGTTGCTGCGGAGAAGTCGCTCTGTTGCCGCCAGACACCGCGCGAGGTAAAAGAAAACGAAAAACAGCGAAGGAAAAAGCAAAGGAAAAGGAAAGACGCCAAAAAAAAAACAGCCGCCGGGCACGAACCAATCGAAATCGAAGAATCACGTAAGCGCGTTTTCCGGACATATGACCTTCGTCTGCTGCACTGTATTCATCTGTCCGACAAGCCACGGACTGCGCGATAAAGACTGCAGACCAGACGGACGTGGAGTGCAGTGTGAGTCAACGGGAAAGCTTGGGATGGATTCGTGTTGAATCCAGATCGTGTTGGTGAGAACTGCATCGCGTAATTCACTTAACGAATTCAGCTGGAAGTTGATCGGATCATCCTCGCATGCTGAAAGCTCTAACCACCCCTGTGAACACTTCACATACATATAGACGCAGGTACGCGCGAGAAAAAATGGGTATTCGTACAAACTGTATGTTAAGAAACATCCAAGCAATTTTCTGTAGGAATAATTCGTGTTTGTTTCCGCGTTGCATCCTCTGCACTTAGCGCGGGGTCTGCTGCACGCCGGGCGCAATCAGTGCAGAGGTCATTTCTCCTGGCCTGCGCCAGAGCGGTCTTGCCGCAACGCGGTTTGGCCTACATGTTAGGCCCCAGTTAGGCTCGGTGACTCCATCTGCAGCATGGCTTTCCCTGACGCCATCTATTCCAGCGATCCCCCTGCCCCCCCCCCCCCCCAACCTCACCACACTCTGCCCCAGCGCCCCCGCCCTCCCTCTCCCGCTGCAGCGCTGTCTGCCCTCCACGCCTCTGTCCCGGCGTTCTGGTGCGCCCTAGTCCAGTCAGCCCCAGCTCAGTCTGCCCTAGTTCAATCGGCTGCCCCTGCTCAGTCTGCCCTAGCCCAGTTGGCCCTCCTCAGTCTGTCCTAGCCTACTCTGCCCCAGCCCAGTCTGTCCTAGTTCAGTCGGCCCAGCTCGGCACGCCCCAGCTCAGCCTGCCCTAGTTCTGCCTGCCTCAGCACTTCCACTCCGCGGCGGCGCCCGCCCAAGTGTCCGCCCAGCCCTCGCCAGCCCCAGCTGGCGGCGTCGCGCCGGGGGCGTTCCGCCATGAAGAACTGGTCGAGGCGGCCGGCGGTCAACGCCCCTCCCCCTCCCCCTCCTCCTCCATCCGTCCGTCCGAGGGCGGGACAGGTAAGAGGGGCGCCGCAGAGACGCCACGCCGAGGGGAGCGGACGCGACAGGGGGAAGGGGAGGGGGAGGGGGCGGGGGAAGGAATCGAAGCGCGAAGCAGGGGAGGGGCGGCAACGCTGGCGCCGATGAGAGCATGGCGCGCCGTGAACGTTGTGCTTCGCACCTGTGTTGCCAGCAGACAGATACGCCGCCACGCAAAAAAAACGACCACCGTTTTCAAAAACCATGCTCCCAGCCTATCTCTCCTGCGTGAAACGCGCGCCGAACAGCGCAAGGACCTCAGCACACACAGCGTAGACCGGCGTCACTTCGGGCATCAGCTCGATCCGCAACACCTGCGACACGGCGGCCGCGCCTCCGCGCTCGGCGGCCGTGCAGCGCGGCAAAAACCGCTCCGGCGTCCTTGCGCCGCCCAACCGCCTCTCGCGGGGAGGTCATTCACAGCGTCCGCGCCGCGCCGCGCCGCGCCGCGCCGCGCCGCGCCGCGCCGCCGCGCCGCGCCGCCGCGCCGCCGCGCCGCCTTCGCCGGTCCCGGTTCAGCCCGGTGTGGAAGTCATGGTCGCCGTTGCAATTACGCTGACATGATTAGCGGCGAAGCCGGCGGCGGGCCCGGTCGGCCCGGCGGTGCCGCCGCCGAGAGCTCGCCCGGCGCTGACGGCGCGGCGGCGCCGGGGTCACCGGCGGTCACTGCGGGGGCGCTCGCGGTCACCGCCGGCTGCACGGCCGGGGGAGCGAGGAGAGGGGAGGGGGTCGAGTGCGGCGCCGTGGCTCCCCGAGACGGCCAGAAGGCGGAGAGGTTTGACCTCACGTTTGGTCTTCGGGTTGTCGGTGCGGTGTTAAAATCGGAGGAGGGGGGGGGGGGGGGGGGGAGAGGATCGCGAGAATAGATGATGCGAACGGCCGGACGAAATCCTCGCGAGAATGGATGCCGGATCCGCCCCGGCTTACAGCGCGCAGGTGTGTCTACATAAGAACGTCGAGTTCGACTGCAGAACGGCCCAGCTTGAGGGCAGGAGATGGGAAAAAACCGACACCATATCGACAAAATCTCCCACCAAAGTCACCAGAGCGTCACAAAGTCGTCAAGCCACATCCTTTCATTCATCGTCCACCAGCAAACTGGCTTACAAACGCCATCTGACATGATCTTGCCAGTGGCGACAAACGCAAGACGCTTCGTTTCGATGCCACTTAAGCTCCGCGCAGCCGAGAAACCGTGACAACAGCGCCACCACTCACTGACCAGCATACTTCTCCCAGAGGAAAGATCCATGACGCGCGAGAACACTTGCCTCGATGTTTTTCAGTCTCCCGAAAACCAGCTCTTTCGGCTTGAGAGTTGGAGTTGGACGCTCAGCATACACCGAATCACAACAGCAACAGCGGACCGGGCTATGCCAGGCGCGGCTGGGAGACTGCGATGACGCACACAACACCAGCCCGCCGCCGCCCCTCCCCCCCCCTCCCGCCCGCTCACCGACGATGTTCCCCTCCCCTTCCCTCCCACGTCGCGACGCCGCCGACCTTACGTCCCCCCCCCCTCCCCCCGGATCTCCCAGCCTCCAGTCTCCTAGAACCCCAGTCGCTCAACCTCTAGCTGTCGTTGTCTTCTCTTCAGATTAGTTCCGTCCTCAAGTCCCGCAGCGTCCTCAGACTCGGCCGTCCGCTATCGGTGGCTCAGTGGGCCTCTCTATGGGCTTGATCGCACGCTGTCGGTGGCTCAGTGGGCCTCTCCATGGGCTTGATCGCACGCTATCGGTAGCTCAGTGGGCCTCTCTATGGGCTAGATCGCACGCCGTCGGTGACTCAGTGGGCCTCTCTAAACTTTCGCCAACGACATCCCCACTTCTGCCGTCCATGTCGCACGAAAGCCCTGCCCCGAATGTCTCCCGTGGCACCGTGCCATGCAGGCTGTCCACCGGCATGGAGGCCATCGAGGAGCATGGCGTTGACAGTGACAGAGATGCTGTAAATGCTTTAGCGGCATGGCCGTCGGCAGTGCCTGTGTTCGTGTGTTTCTCATGCTTGTGGAAGACGTCTGGCAACCAACCCATGACAAGAAAGGTATGTAGAGTGAGCTGCTGGATTCTAGGCCTCCAAAAACTACTCGCAGCCGAAGCTTCTCGTGAATTATGTCGACGAAACGGTACCTTTAAGGTTTTTTTTCAAAAATACTTATGACGCTCGAAATCACTACGCAACTTGAATACCATGCTGAGACTTCAAAGCCGCCCCCACCATCCTTCCAAATAAACTCATGTGATTTCTTCAAAATCCTCCCCACTCCCTCCCCGTTCCTGGGCCATTCCAACCTAGCCTCTCCCTACCCCGCCCCCCCCCCCCCCAGCCCTCTCCTCGCCCGTCCCTCGGCCCTCTCTCCGCCCGGTCCCTCGGCCCTCTGGCCCTCTCCCCGCTGGTCCCTCGGCCCACTCCTGCCTGCCCCAGCCTCTCCCCGCTGGTCCCTCGGCCCCACTCCTGCCTGCCCCCAGCCTCTCCCCGCTGGTCCCTCGGCCCACTCCTGCCTGCTCCCAGCCTCTCCCGCTGGTCCCTCGGCCCACTCCTGCCTGCCCCCAGCCTCTCCCAGCTGGTCCCTCGGCCCACTCCTGCCTGCCCCCCGGCCTCTCCCCGTTGGTCCCTCGGCCCACTCCTTGCCTGCCCCCAGCCTCTCCCCGCTGGTCCCTCGGCCCACTCCTGCCTGCCCCCGGCCTCTCCCCGCTGGTCCCTCGGCCCACTCCTGCCTTGCCCCCAGCCTCTCCCCGCTGGTCCCTCGGCCCACTCTTGCCTGCCCCCAGCCTCTCCCCGCTGGTCCCTCGGCCCACTCCTGCCTGCCCCCGCCTCTCCCCCGCTGGTCCCTCGGCCCACTCCTGCCTGCTCCCGGCCTCTCCCCGCCCGTCCCCCGGCCCTCTCTAGGTCATCCACCAGCGCGCCCGGCCGGGCGTCCGTCGAACCCCGCGCCGCCGCCCCGGGCGCCGCGCCGTACGGTCCATTTTTATTTAGCCGGCCGCCGGCGCAGGTACGGTTATGGGAAAAAACGACTTCGTCACGGCGCCGCCGGCAGCGGCTGGCTATTGTGTCGAGCCCGGAGAGGAATGTGGCGACAGGTGCCGGCGCGGCCCGGCCCGGCCAGGCCCGCGGCGCCCGGCCCGCGGCCCGCCACGGCTAGGTCAGGGGCCTCTGGCCGGCAGCAGTGGGCATGGAGCCTGTGTACAGCCAGGAGACTGTGTACGGGACCTCTGGACCAGCGGGGATATGATTGGGGTCGGTGGACTGGTAGGGGCTGGGTCGGAGCCCCCAAGCTGGCAGGAGACTGGGTCAGGAGCCTCTGGGTTGGCTGGAGAGGTCATGGGCCTGAACACCGTCAGAGGAGCGGTCAGGCACTCTGGACTGGCACTGATGGGGACATGAGCTGCAGGGCTCACACGAGCATGGCGAGAAGGCCGTTGAGTGACGGACAGCATGGACAAGAAGAACTCCGAGTAAATCAACACTTTCGTTTGAAACTCTCCAAGTATTTTTTCCTGGGTTCCAACGCCGAACAACGCTGTGGTTACGTCTGAGGCATTTCGGCATCGCCCGGTCCAATCTAGAAGGAAGCATTGTGGGTTACCACAGGAGCTCTGTGTGGCATTGGTGGACGCGATGTATCTCGAGCGAACAAAGCGTGGTTTAAATCTCTCGCATCTGATGAAAAACTACCCATTCATGACGGCTAGCTGGGCTTTCGGCGCACATAATCATCCGCAAGCTTTCAGGGACCCTTCCACGTCAGGGCTGGCAGCCTTCAGTGAACATTGTCCCGCGACACAGCTGCATTTGCTGCGTTCAATATTGCAATCGCCTCATCCTCATGATGCGCGTCGCCTGGTCGGCGTGTCGCACCTCGCACGTCACCATCTCACGCCTCACCGAAGCGTGAGTTCATGAACGCGAGTAGGACCAAGCCGTGAGAGCCCAGGCGCCTGGGTTCACTGTCCGCCGCCAGAATGTCCCAAGTAAACATTTCGCGTCGGGCCGGGGACCCGAAGCTGGATGGATGGCCGCGAGCACACGCCTCCTCGATCAGCTCCCCCCTCCTCTAGCGAGTCCTCGCCGGGCAGCAGGCCTGAAGTCAACGCACGAGCGAGGCCGCGGCGCCCGCTAGTGGCCTCAGCGGTTCTCACTCCATTCTCGGCCACCTCTCGGCGCTCTGCCCTCTCCCGCGCTCTGCCTCCACAAACAGACCAAACCAGGCGAGGCGGCGCCGGCGGCTACGGACGAGGAAATAAGGAGACCCCGTTACATGCGCGTGCCCCGAGGGCCCGCATAGCGGACGCAGTTCGGCCGGCGGCCGCGCCGCGGCGCTGTCGGCCGCCCCCTGCCCCGTTAGGAGGCCGGGCGCTCTGTGACCCCCTGACCCGGGGCTGACCCCTGCTTTCACCGGCAGGGGGCGGGGCTCCCGACGGCGGCTTGTGGAGACGACGTCGCCTCAGGGCCCGGGAGTGCCAGGGACACTCAGTCACGCGGGGGATGGGAGAAATTCTCCGCAGCCCAACACAAACAACCCGCTGGAATCAGAACGCTGAAAACGCGTCGGGAGCGGCAATAATGCTTGGCGAGCAATAGCAGTATACCGGCCGTTCCAGGTTAGTGACGCGATCAAATGAACTTCACTTCTAGCCCAGCAATCTGTGTTGATCCGCTACATCAATCAAATATGATTGAAAGGCGTCAATTTCCTCTAAGCGTAACTGACCATAGCACACGCAGAAGAAATTGGGCCTGTTGCGTAAAAACAACTTGGCAATATAATAAAAACACAAAGGCTACCGTAAACAAAATGCAGACTTTTGAAATAGCACAGAACTGAAACGTGTTGGTGTGCCCGATCCCTTTTGCCGGAGAACGCTATGTTCCAGGCGGATCAGTTGCCTGAGCAAGAAGCATCGAAATCACTTTGCAAACAATTCGTCGGTGCCGCAAAACAGGGGCGAACCTGTAATGGACTGCAAGCGATACGTATAGAAGTATTGTCTTCTCCCAAATCTTGACTTATCTCTTCATCAGAACGTCCGGCGTCTGCAAATAGTCAAGCCAAGCTGCGATACTGGAAGTCATCCAGCTGGTGATAAAGGTGACTAAAAACCCGAAGCGATAGCGAGGAGAATAGCGCATGAGATTGGCCACGGGCGGCTGACTCCGACATACCCAGAGCAATGCATTCTCCTAGTGCCGGAAGCGCCAAGCAGCATCCCACCAGAGCGCTTACCACAACGCCGTGAATCACCCCATCTTCACCGGGGGCCCAGGAGGGGGAGAGGGGGAGAGGCCACCCTCCAGAGCGGGGGCCGGAAACGCAGCAGCCCCCGCCAGCCGTACTGGGAATGCCCCGGGCTGTGGGCTTTCCAGGACCCCGCTCGCTCCCCACCCGGCCAAGTGGGTCATGCCGGGCGCCGGCGGTGGGGGGAGGGGGAGGGGCGGCAAACAGGCCGGCCCTACTCAATCAGGCTGACGGCTGTGACGGCTGTGACCCCCCTCCCTTCCTCTCCCTCCCCCTCTCTGTCTCTGTATCTGCCGCCACCTCTTCCTCTGGTGCCTGATCTGTGCTCTTCCACGCACGCCACCCGTCGCGCAAGACGGCGGCAGAGGCTCCTGCCAGGATCTTTGTCAATGTCACTCCCTTTCGTGATGCATTTTCCTTTCTGTTTTGCGTATCTCCTCTAGCCCTTTTGTACTTCTCTCGTTCCCCTATGGTTCTCAATACCTTTATAACTTGTCTTCACAGAACATTTCAGCATCGTTCAAGAATGTGAGTACTGAGACAGGCGTGGAGTAAGTGGTTTTTTATCGCATCATTTGCACACTTAATCGGCAAAATTATCGGACTTCCGTGCAAGCACAAGTAATGTTCTTCGCTCCGATAAAAATAAGCTTCAGCCCTCTGAGCGATGCACATCTCCAATCACCGTCTGTCACTCGCTGGACAGAGGACGCACCTTGAACCACCGCGGCTCGCCCTGCCCGAAACATCTACCACCTTCCTGTTTTCTCTCCCTTCACCCCTGTTCCCCCCCCCCCCCCCCCCCAATGTTCTCCCTATGCTGCGCTATCAGGGCAACATACGAACATCATCAGATCCTCCAGCCAGCAAAACCGGCACACCGGCAAACCAGCACACCAGCAAACCAGCACACCAGCACACCAGCAAACCAGCAGACCGGCAAACCAGCAAACCAGCACACCAGCAAACCAGCACACCAGCAAACCAGCAGACCGGCAAACCAGTACAACCAGCAAAACCGGCACACCAGCACACTAGCACACCCGCAAACTAGTATATCAGTACACCAAGTACACCAGCACACCAGCACACCTGGCCGGACGGACTGTCCACAAGAGGAGGGGTGCACTACAGAGGTGACACCACCGAGGTGTAGTTGTGAGAGGGACACCACCGAAGTGTAGTTGTGAGAGGGACACCACCGAAGTGTAGTTGTGAGAGAGACACCACCGAAGTGTAATTGTGAGAGGGACACCACCGAAGTGTAATTGTGAGAGGGACACCACCGAGGTGTAGTTATGAGAGGGACACCACCGAAGTGTAGTTGTGAGAGGGACACCACCGAGGTGTAGTTGTGAGAGGGACACCACCGAAGTGTAGTTGTGAGAGAGACACCACCGAAGTGTAATTGTGAGAGGGACACCACCGAAGTGTAATTGTGAGAGGGACACCACCGAGGTGTAGTTATGAGAGGGACACCACCGAGGCGCGGTGCAAGGAGGGGACACCACGTGCGTGCCGACATCGCCTGTGCCCGTCCTGCTGTCAGCTGTACAACCAACCGACTCGCAGCGTGGCTGGAACAGAGTATAGTAACAAATCCCCCCTCCCCCACGAAACCGGCAAATTAGTGCGATTTGGTACGATTTCGGTAACCGGCTAAATGGTGCCGTGTGGCGGCCGGGCGCGACTGGGGCGCCAACACTTCTGATGACTTTATGTGCGTGATAAATGATGACCGCATATGTCTGATGATACGACCTGAATGACGACATATGCGTGCCAGCGTCCGGGTCTAGATGCCAGGATGTGCAGCGAGGAAAGCAGCCTCGTGGTTTCCGGCGACCTCGCGAAATATGTGAGACACCTAATCTAATCATTTGAACTAATACAGGGTCCAAGCGCTCGTGAGCTGGAGGGGGTGGGGGAGGGGGGGGGGGACGGAAGTAAGCTCATGGGTCCATGTGGTTCTAAAACTGTCAATCAGTACGCCCACGCTGTGCGACACCTCTTATCCTTTTTCTAGTTTCCTCCTGCCTACTTGCGACGCCCCGCTTGTCCGGGGCAGCGCCAGCCACGAGTGGGTCGAGATGCCCACTGGAAGCAGACCCGACCCCGTCCAGAGGCCCCGTGCACATTCTGCAAAGGGGACCCTACGCCGGTTAAAGCTTGGCACTTGCCCCCCCCCCCCCCCCCCCCCCCAGGCGCATGTGCCTCCCCCCGCCCCCAGACCCCTGCGCCACCAATATCCACTCCCCTTCATCCCATTGCTCTGAAATAATCATCACTGGTTGAAAAGGCTCTAATCCAAACAATCAAGCCAAACGTGCGTCGTGACTGAGGATTGCGCAGCCTGCTCAACATTGAGAGCCAACTGACATCTACTATATTTGGAAATCGCGTTCACGGATGCCAAATCTGACCGGCTGAACGATAATATTTTTCCTGACATTGAACGCCGCCTGGCCTGTGGGGCGGCAGGATTTGAATGGCGTTGCTATAGTGTCATGCCTGCCTGAATGACATTGGAATAGTCAGCACGAAATAATCGGCACATCTTCGCGGGCGCGTAGCCCAGAAGCTAGAGAATTTAAGTCTTAAGAAGAACAGCGCTGTCAGGTACACCAAATGATCTTGAAGGTGTCTATTTCAGCTCAAAGCCCCATACAAGTGTGGAGCACTCCTTTAAACGGTGGCTATGTTATGAAACCGATGGCGACGTGGTGCGCCGCAGCACTGCTCCAGCCAGAGCCGCTCGTGAAACGGAGTCCGCTCAGGTGACTGGCTCTCCCAGACTGCTGCCAAGCCAGCACGCCACAGCTGACCTATCCACCGCCGTGACTCGACAAAAGCCTGGGCCGAGACTGACTGGTCAAAACCTCCGGCCGCGCTCGGGCGCTGCCACCGGCCACGAACCTGCGGCTCGGACGGGAACCTCCAACCTCGCTCCACGCGTCCCGAATCGCACCTGGTGGCGCCCCCCCCCCCCCCTCTCCCTCCCCCTTCCCCTCCCCCGCGGCGGCGTTCCACGCAGCAGCCGGCCGGCGCCCGAGCCTGGGGTCAGTGACCCCCGCCGGGCGCACGGCCTTCGGCGCCGCCGCATGGAAACTCGAGCCGAATCAGCTGATCGTCCCCCTCCCCCCCCCCCCCGGCGACGGAGCGGACAGGTGGACGGCGGGTGACAGGTGGGGGGGGGGGGGGGCATCGACCCGAGAATGCTGCCGCGAGCTACGGAGAGGAACGTGGCGCACCGCTGGGCGACGATAGCTTTGAGGGCATGCAGCAAGCAGCAGCACTGAATCGCTGAGTGTTCCCAGCTGCAGAACGAATGTGAAGCACCGTCAACGTATTAGCCATACAGGTGCATGCATAAACAGCATATACACAACATCTGTACAAGGAGGCAGTTGGAGAATGCTGGGAGAGGAGGGGTAGTCGCACATTTTTGGAATGGTATGGGGGTCTGGCACGCAACCGCGAGAAATAAAGTTGCATTTTCTCACCTATGTCTAAACACATAAACACGCCACACGCAAGCATATCATAAATCCTCCATGGATTGTCCAACCGCATATCTCCAACCACGACCTTGGCAAAACGTGACAGACCACGTCAAACCTGCGCTGAACCCGGTCTGCCAGCGTTATCAGCTCGCTTGGCTGGCGCTGGATTACAGCCACGCTGTAACATTCTAACGCGTCCCACACGATATTCCAAGCTTCCAATACATCGCCAAAGCTCTTCCGATCTGTTTCATGGCCCAGCACTTGCCTGGTGAGACACGCTAGACCATGGGCCCAACCATTTCCCATGTAAGTGCAGCAACAAGTCATCCCTAAATCGCAGCTCGCGAACACCCTCCTCTGTACACGGATTAGTCCAGCGTATTACAAACTAAGTGCAGAAACCAGCTAAGCCAGCATCCATTTGCGCAGCTTCGTCATTACTACATCAAAGCCACAGCCAGCAGACACACAAACCCCTCTCCAACGGTCCACCCGCGAGCATCCCATAAAACACGACTTCTCCACTCCGCCCCCCCCCCCCCCCCGCCCCGCTCGTCTCCCTGCCCGCAGTGCTCCGCCTGCCCGGCAGCGCCGGGGCATTGCAGTTCAGCCACCTCCGTCGACCCGCGCAGACGCCGCCGGCGGCGGAGCCAGCTCAACTGTGCCTCACGACCGGCTAGCGGGACCGGCTCAGCCGCCGCCCACCCGGCCTGCAACCCCCGACGGTCGAGCCGCCGCCCACCCGGCCTGCAACCCGACGGTCGAGCCGCCGCCCACCCAGCCTGCAACCCCGACGGTCGAGCCGCCCGCCCACCCAGCCTGCAACCCCGACGGTAGAGCCGCCGCCCACCCGGCCTGCAACCCCGACGGTAGAGCCGCCGCCCACCCGGCCCGCCACCCCGACGGTCGAGGTCGCCGCCCACCCGGCCTGCACCCGATGGTCGAGCCGCCGCCCACCCGGCCTGCACCCCGACGGTCGAGTCGCCGCCCACCCGGCCTGCATCCCGATGGTCGAGCCGCCGCCCACCCGGCCTGCAACCCCGACGGTAGAGCCGCCGCCCACCCGGCCTGCAACCCCGACGGTAGAGCCGCCGCCCACCCGGCCCGCACCCCGATGGTCAGCCGCCGCCCACCCGGCCTGCAACCCCGATGGTAGAGCCGCCGCCCACCCGACCCGCACCCCGACGATCGAGCCGCCGCCCACCCGGCCTGCACCCCGATGGTCGAGCCGCCGCCCATCCGAACTGTACCCTAAACTCCGAAGGCGCTGGCAGCTGCCTGAGGCGATAGCACGGGTCAATTTCGGTCTTTTGTCATTCACATTTTAAGCTACATCTCGCGTTCTGTAACTTTCATTCTGTCATGTGATTTACACTGCCGCGACATAGCGATTTTGTTTTGTTTGTTTTTTGTTTTTGTTTTTTTGTTATTGTGTTCCGTGGAGCGCCTTGATCAGGCGGCGAAGAATAAGCGGTCCGCCTCGGGCGTTCGAGACCACGGAAGAGGTTTGGTTCGGCTTTATGTAATGATTGTGGCGGATGGTCCCAGGGAAAAGCGGAGCTTCGCCACTTTCGTAATGTTTGCCTTCGGATTGGGGGGAGGGTTCGATTTATCATATGCTCCGTGAGATATGTCGCCCATATCTTATTGTTTCAAAGAGTTGTCTCCGAAAACACCAGTACGCCCTTCCTCGAGCCTCACACCAGCATCACCACTAACACCACTACTTGAGGTGTCACCACTCGAAGGGCGGGACCCAGCGGCGACATGTTACACCACCTTACCCCGAATTTACCCCAGAGGATGTGGTGTCCCCACCAATTTTACCCGTAAAGCCTGCCTTTTTAGTATTCTCCTTCGAATTAATTTTTTAAGTCAGGGTGTCCCCATCACATTCCAGTTTGACCATTAAGTCCTCATTTGTCCGCCCCAACCCTAAAAACGAGTTTTAAGCGCTGTGAGGTCCTTTTTCGTGCGATAAGGTTGTATCATTCTGCTTATGCGTGCATGCGCTCACGTGTTTTTTGTCCATTACCATTTTCCGTTGTTTTTATTTAAGACTGCAACTCTCTAAAAAAAACTTTTTTGCGTACTGTGCTATTTTATCTCTCCAATTAATAACACGTATGGATGTAATAACGTAATAACACGGATGGGTGTGAAGCGCCAGCTGGTGTCAAATAATAAAAAGGCGGCGCCAACCATGACCACCACCACCACCACCATCGAGAGCCCGCTAGGGCCCCAGACCACAGGTTGCCCCCCCCCCCCTCCCACCCCCCCCACCCCCAACTATCAAATGCTGGCAACGCCTCTGCCTGTGGTGGACAACGACCGCACAGGTGGTGATGCGCACCGAACCGAAATACGTCCTCCGCGCGTCCGCTCCATTCCTCGCCGTTGTCTGCGCCCTTGTTACACACACGTAATCGCAAACGTGAGCTAGTGCTGGACAACGTCGCTGATCGCGTCACTGTGCCGCCCATGCAATCGCAGACGTGAATTAGTGCTGGACAAATCGTTGACCCAGGGCCGGACCCAGGCGCGGCCTTTGGGAGACCCGGGCGTACCGGGTGAGCGGACTTCCGCGATAAACGGGACACCGCGGCGAGAACTGCAGAACGGCATTGCAGCTGCAATCGCCGCGACAGAGCCGCATGGGTAACAGGCCCGGGTTTGGCGGCGACAGCTGATAAACACGACCACACCCGAGCCAACCAACTGTAATCGCTGCGACGGAGCCGCATGGGTAACAGGCCCGGGTTTGGCGGCGACAGCCGATAAACACGACCACACCCGAGCCAACCAACTGCAATGGCTGCGACGGAGCCGCATGGGTAACAGACCCGGGTTTGGCGGCGACAGCTGATAAACACGACCACACCCGAGCCAACCAAGTGTAATCGCTGCGACGGAGCCGCATGGGTAACAGACCCGGGTTTGTCGGCGACGGCCGATAAACACGACCACACCCGAGCCAACCGAGGGTCAAGCACTTCAAGCTTCGCTTTGCGCAGGTGCGTCCGCCGCATGCCAGTGCGACACGATGGCAATGCGATGCGACGCGATGGCAATAATCAATACCATCTACGCGCGCCCGTCCATCGTTGGCGCAACAGAGCGCCCGGTTGCGCAACAGGCGGCAGCCAATGATGTAGCACGAGGCTACGCCGCTTGCAAAATCGCTATGCACATTCGTAAACAAAACGATCACTTCTCAAGACGCCTCTTCTCAAGACGCGGCCGGAACCCCCGTCTCTGCGCGTTGCCCCCCCCCCCCCCCCGCGCTCCACCATCCCCTCCCGCTCCCCCTCTTGGCACCCCGCCAGCATTATGACGTATTGATTCCCTGGAGAGGGGTCCCGACTCCCTCTGGCAGGCAGGTCGATAGGGGACCTGAAGGAACCGGGCAGGGGGGGGGGAACGCGTACGCGTGCAATCGACGGAAGGGGCGACGACGGAGGGAGCCGCCGTCGCGTCGAAGCCGACGGCGCCTTGGGGCATGGGTGTGTGTGTGGGGGGGGGACATAACGCGAGTGGAGGTGACACGCAACGTTGCGTCGAGATTGGCACAGTTTTAACGGTGTTTCACTCAGAGGGCCTTGGTTCGACAGGATGAACAAGCCAACTTTGCCCGGCGTTGTCTGTGCCTCGGGGGTTCTTCAGGTTGTCCGCAACTTTGGAGAGGGGTTCGCAGAGCTGTAGGCTGTAAGACGTCACATTGTGAAACTGGACATGTGATGGTGCTGCTTGTAAATCGTACATCGGGCAGGAGAGAGCCTCAATTCTAAACAGGAGGTGTGTTTAATCTCGGTATGTCACCAAACATACATAATACGTTGCTCTTCGTAAGTTAGCACCAGACTTTCTCTGTAACCCATCATAGGAGTGATATTGCGTTTTTGCATTGGCATTAGTATCTTCACGACGCGATGCAAAAACTCCCCATTTTTCGTGCTACGGTGCAAAAACTGCGACAATTCCCGAGAAAAACTTTTATGGGCCGGATGAAGTGCCGCCGCCTATGATGTCTCACGACAGACGACGAAAGCTGGGAGAACCAGGGTATCGAAAGCTGAGAGAACTAGAGTATGACCACATGTTTCTTTATCGAAACTTTGCGACGGACCGCCGTCTTTCGTTGTCGGCGACAGAGGAGCCGCCACATATCCTCCGCCACTGTCGCACGGGAAGGCATGACCACCAGCCATGCTGGTGACGAAACGCAGCCATGGCCACCAGCACAGCCATCAGCCATGCTGCTGTAAGCTCACAGCAGTTCTGGGAGGTGCGGGGTTCAATTCCCCGCGGTGCCCGCACTTCCTGCCAGGGTGAGAGGCAGGTGACGCCATACAGCCAGAGCAGCTGACAGCGTCGTAAAGCCCCAATGGCACACACACACACACACACACACACACACACACACACACACATGAGATCGTCGTGTTTCCCAGTCTTCGTGTCCAGTGACACGGAAACTCCGTGTCTGAATGACATGGAGACTTCGTGATCTCCGTGTCCAATGACACGGAGATCTGGGAACGAACGCCACCTACTCTGGTACGACAGTCAGCTCTCTGGGTGTGCACCCCTGAACGATCCGAGCTGCAGGCAAAGCATGCAAACGACGTGATGACTGCATCGCATCGTGCGCTAAAATGGGATCAGCTGAGGGCTGTGGACCACCGCTGGCGAATGTCTCACATAAAGATGATCAGCACCGGATCACGGATAAAAACCCGGATCAATGATCCGAACAGCACGCGCACGGTCAAAGGTCCACGCCCCCAGCGAGAAAGCTTGATTTTCCGCATGATAACATGTGAGGCAGGGCATGGAGGCACTGCTGTAACAATGTGCACGGATGGAAGCTTGCACGACTTCAAAAAGTGTGCGTGGTCCTCCCCTTGTCTATAGTGCGAAACATCAAACGTCGCCGCCCCGCTCAGGTTAACGACATTCACGGAATTCCCTCTCATCCATGTAACATGACGCTAATACTCGAGACGTAACTGCTGATGCATTACGCGAAATCGCATGCAGGCCGACGGCCTGGAGCGGTCGCTCGCTCGCTGCTCTGCAACGCCACGTGCCGAGGTCAGGAGGCCACCCGCATCCCAGCTGAGGGTGCCACCCCTACCCACCCCCACCCCATCCCCCTTCTCCCCTGCCGCTCTCCCGCTCCTCCCGCTCCCCCCCCCCCCCCCCGCTCCCCCGTTCCTCCCGCTCCTCCCGTTCCTCCCGCTCCTCCCGCTCCTCCCGCTCCCCCCGCTTCCCCCGTTCCTCCCGCTCCTCCCGTTCCCCCCGCCCAGCTCCTCCGCGGGCAATACATGCCGCTTCGAAGCTCTGCATCTCCACGACGCCGGGGGCTATTTACGGACGATTTCAGCGCTGGCATCGATCCCCCTCCCCCCTCCCCCTCCTCCCCCTCCTCCAGACGCGGCGCTGGGGAGGGCTCAGGCGCAAACAATGGCGCTCGTTGCAAGGGGAAGAGGGGGGGGGGGGGGGTTGGCGGCGTCTTTGTCGCCGCCTCCACCGGGACATTAAAGGGTAGACGACCGAGCTCTTGGCGGGGGGGAGCAGGGGGGGGGGGGGGGGGTCCGGAGGAGGCCGGGGCGGCGGCAAAGGAAAATGCCTCTGGGTGGCATGTCACTGCTCCACGGCCTGCCGCGGTCACATGTGTCGCCGTCGTGCCGTGTCCTTTACACGTCACATGTGGGGTAGTCACTCATGGGGGTCGGTCACTCAAGCGCAGAAAAGACCGTGAACACCGGCTTGCTGACGACCATGACGGTCCTGACAATCGCATCGGACCCAAACAACAACGCTAAACATCGTGACATGCACGCCGTCCTCGACCGCCGTACGCCAGCATGAACCCGGATACAGCGCGCCAGTTCGGCGGGAGTCAGGACCGGCGACCCCGCGAGTACGTTTCCCTTCACGTGGCGTCGGCATGCATTGCGTCCACACAACAGGCTGCAAGGATGCTGGAAAACCCCGGCGGCGGAAGCGAGCCAGCTGATCGCAGCACGTCAGCTGGCTGGCGATCTCCCCATGAAGCAGATCTGAGGGGAAACATTTCCAGATTTTGCCAGTCGGGGAAGCTTGCGACCTCTTGCTCGTGGGACGCATTGAAGATAGCCGAATGATCTAGTTCAACCTTTGTTGTCTATCTACTGCACTGCACGCAGAGGTGCAGTTTCCTTTTCAATTTGAGGGATTCCAGACCCTAATCCCACCCCTAATCCCCATCTTTGAGAAGAAAGTAGACCAAATTCGGAGAGAAGCTAGTCTGTTCACACACACACCACACACACACACACACACACACACACAACACACAACACACAACACACAACACACAACACACACACACACACACACACACACACACACACACACACACACACACACACACACACACACACCACACACACACACACACACACACACCGTGTGTGCGTGTGTGCGTGTGGTGGAAGGGCACGCACGCACGCGCGCACATACACACACACGCCCAACTCACATTGCGGCACTTGTCCCTGGCTGCAAAACATGTCAACAGCGAATTACCATAAGAAATGGATTCCAACAAATGCAAATATCATGCAAAATCCACATAAACGGAAATGGCTTGACGGCCTCCAGAACCGAATGTCACTGACCCCACACTGCTTTTGCAAGCTTCCAGGTCAACCCATGAATAAAGTCATGTGAATGACCCTTGCGAAGGATCTGCCAAAAGACAGCGCTGCTGGGCGAAGCGCCATTGGTTCAGACTCGTCGATAGCGATCCAGCGTCACGGCACGTCGCACGAGCGAATGCGGACGCCTGCTGGAGTGACATGTCTAGAAATCGTCGACCGACGGCCGCCAAATTTGCTTCGCAACCCCTCCCCGATATTATCCGAAGCATGAGAACACTGCAAATCATTCATACCGGTCCCTGGCCCACGTACTCGCACTGAAACGCCGCCCGCATTCGTCCCTGCCCTGCCCTTGCCCTGCCCTGCCTGATCTAATCTGATCTGATCTGATCTGCCCTGATCTGACCTGCCATTCCCCTGCCCTGATCTGACCTGGCCTAACCTGACCCCCACCCCCTTCCTTTTGCCCGTAATGTCCCAGCACAAACCGCAGCAGACGTGATGCCGGTCTGACGTCGCTCAAAATACGTTCAAGCTCACATCACCATCCATATTCAAGTCCACATCCACATCCACATCCGTAGACATTGAATTGCACGTCCACATCAGATTTCCAGTCTACATTCAATTCTAAATCGACCATCACATCCACATCCGCATCAGCAGTTATATCCAGTTCTACAACCACTTCCATCTACACGTCCACATCCAATTCTATATCCACACCCGGAAGTACGTCGACATCTTCAGCCTCCTCCAACTTCACATCCACGTGGATTTCCACCCTTCCATTCCATAGTTTCCTAACTGCACATTTATTCAAACCCGTATCTACATCTACATCTACATCTACATCTACATCTACATCTACATCTACATCTACATCTACATCTACATCTACATCCACATCAACATCTACGTCTACGCCCGCGTCCACATTCATCCTCGGATCCCTCCCCGGGCCGCCACACTCCGCCGCTGCCCTCCCCTCCCCTCCCCCCTCCCCCGCGCCGGCGGCGGTCGCGCGAGGGTGGCAGGTCGCGCCCTCGGCGTGGTCGGGTCGTGGGACCGGGGTGAAAGCCCCGTAACGGGACCGCGGCCCGGCCGCTGCGTCTCCCCGTTATAGCGCGTCGCGCGCCGCCCGGCCGCCGTCCGCCCCCCGGGCGCCGGCGCCTTGGTACAGGAGGAGGAGGAGGAGAGGAGGAGGAGGAGGAGGAGGAGGAGGAGGAGGAGGAGGAGGAGGAGGAGGAGGAGGAGGAGGAGGAAGAGGAAACGTACGAGGAAGAGGAGGTGGAGGAGGAGGAGGAAGTTCATGAGGAACGGGAGGAGGAGGAGGAGGAGGGGAAGTTCATGAGGAACAGGAGGAGAAGGAGGAGGAGTGAGGTTTGAGCTGTGTCTCTTCTGAAAGCCACTGCCCTCGCTCACATCGCTCGCTTTATTTTTCACTGATCCCAGCAATGAAAAATGTAAGCCACTCAGCATTGCTAAAACCGTTAAAATAGCGTAACAAAAAAAAATAGTTAAATATGGTGAAAAATCATTGTTTTGGGTGAAAATCTGGTCTTTCAATGGGCCGCCATGACCACCATATTATTCCATGCGGTTATTCTTGCGTCGATAGTAAACATGTGGTAGAAGGAGACGCCCAGTAGCTATCGTAGTAGCTGCGGTAGCTTGGATAGCTCCTACGATATCTGTGATGACAAGCAAGCAGCTCTGTGATAGCTAAGCTGATTTAAAAAAAGCTCAGGTCACAAACAGATACGCCAGATTACGCAGGTGCAGGCAGATGAGCAACAATCTAGGGCAGGACAATGAAGGACGGGTAGCTGGGCAGGCAGCTACGCAGATGGCTCATTTAGCTCAAGAGACTAAGCGAAGTGGTTTGGGGAATCAGCTTACTGGTAGTAAAACCTACTCATGTACGGAGCCGGATTTGAAAGATGAGCTATTCACGTAGCTGGGCTATTTCAATGGTTGCATTAGCTCAGGTGGCTACTAAACAAACACCTAGAAAGGCTGAGGTCACCCACCGTGCAGGCGGGCGGCGGTGCAGGGTTTATCCCATACATGATCGCCATGCAGGCTAATACATGGACCAGGTTGCCAGCGCTGAGCGGCCAGCGCTGAGCGGCCAGCACATGCTAAACCAGAGACGATCAGCAGACCGACGGCGCGCACAGCTGACGACGGCGCTGTTGGAACGATGACGACCGAGATTCACGACGAGCGGCAGCCGCGTGCTGCCACCTGCCGGCGTCCGGCGACATCCCGGCACAGCCCGGACCGCGCCGGTGGTGGGCCGCAGACAGCTCCTAAGTGGGCGCTCCGCCAGAGGCGCCCCTCCCGAGGGGCCTCTCTGGAGGGGCCCCGGCAGGACACGCCACGGACAACAACGTGACGCGAGACCCGGCGAAGGCCCCGCCAGGACCCCCCCCCCCCCCCTCTCAACACAGACAGGTCGCCATTCTCAGCTGGTGCGCGGCTCGTCGGAGGACAAAGGCCACGGAGGCAACAGAGGCAAACACGCAGGCAAAGAACGATATCTGCGGGGCGACTCGGCTCCGTTGGTTTGCTGGGCTCCCAATCGCCGAAGACGGCAGACCTGGGCGCTGTCATCGTCCTCAAGAGGAATTGTGGTGCCTGCCGCTGGCTCATACGTTCACCATAGGTCACCACTTCTGAGGTTGATTATGTGGCAGCTGTTGTGAGATGTTGGTAATTACGGCATGACTACTTCATACTTCTAACATATCGCCACCATAGGACGTGATATGGCGTGACAGTATGACGTCATATATATATATATATATATATATATATATATATATATATAATATATAAAGATGTTGTGATGTGGGCCACTTATATTTATGCTTCCGCATATCAAGATATTAACAGTTTTCATGCACCAGTGGGAAAATGATACATAGTTTCCACCTGGAGCTGTTTGCTGTTTGTATTGCCTTTGGACTTGTCATAAGCAGTGTCTTAGAACAGGAACGTTACTGTCAAATTGAGACGGCTCACCTGTTGGTTAAAGCTTGCAAAATGCATTGACTTTTCACGGGATGGGTAGAACAGAGCAATTCTTTCGGAGGCCCTCAGCCTCCGAGGAAGGCTTGCCTCGACCGTTATTGAGCCGCTTTTCAAAAGCCCAAAGGTCACCACGGAAATTCAAAGCAGCAAAACGTTCGGGAGTTTCGCAGAAATCTGGACATCGCTCCTGACCCGCTATTTGCTAAAAGCCTGCTGTCATATTTTATGGCATCATGCATGTTCTGTCGTTATCAGAAAAAGAAATACCAGCATAATTTGTTTTGCTGTAGTGACCACCTGCGCGAGAGACGGCCATGATGCCAGTCAAGATACGCCAGAATCCCCAACCAACGACCTGAATAATACTACGACTATCGCCAAACCAGCACGCAGGCCCCCCCCCCCCCCCCAACCCCAACGGCGAGAAAACAAAGCACGGAGACACCCGCCGACAGAGTTCTGCCGACAGGACAGCGGCGCAGACGCCGGAGGTGGGGGGGGAGGGGGGGGGGGGGTGAGGCCTCATACCTGTCCCGGGCGCCACTCCGCCCTTGGTTCACCCTTGCCGCGGGCGCCGGCCGGGGGAGCGACGACAGCGGAGGGGGGGGAGCGGCGTGGGGGGGGGGGACTGAGACGCCGTCGGAGCCGAGACGCCGCCGCCGGCGGGCGAGGGGAGAGTCGCAGCAGCGGCCGCGGAGGGGAGCCCAGCCGGGGGGCTTGCAACAATGGACCGCAGACAAAGAGAAGGGGTGGCGGCGCTGGGAGGGACCGGGGGGGGGGAGGGGCGACCAGGCTGTAAGAGTTATGTGAAAGAGGGTGTGCAGTCGGGGAGGGGACGGCGACGGCATCTGAAGGAGCAAATGGCCTCGGGCAGATCACGTGGCTCGAATCTCGGACCAATGCTCCGCGCAAGCGCATCCACCATGGATGACGACGACTACCGACGGCCTTGCACGAAATCAAGAATAAAAAGTTGGACGAGGCGATGGTTTACTTCCATCCATTTCGCAAAGCAACGAATCGTGGTTGGGATGTGCCTCGAGCCCATTCAGCCGGCATTGGTGCAAATGGCACGGCTGTGTTGCTCTTCACAAACCGCCAGCTTCTTCTCAGTTGGTCAAACCGACCGTGATCCGTGTTAGCTCGGTTCGTCGCCAAGCATCTAACCCGCTGCCTCCCCCCCCCCTTCCTCTGCCCACTCGGTCTGCCTGTAACCCATGCCGCCGCTGTCAGCCGCCCTCGGCCCGCCTCTGGTGGGGGGGGGGGGGGGCGTCCTCTGCCCGCCACCCTCGGAGCCCCAGGCGGCGGGACGGCGACGTGGCCGAGGGTCGACAAACCTTGGGAAAGGAAGCGAGGCACCGCGCTGGACTATCCCCCCTCCCCCCACCCCGACCTCGCGTTCTAAATCGGGCCCGGAATGCGGGGGGGGGCGGCAGAGGCGGCACCAGCGGCACGCACCTGGGGGGCGCGAGTCGAGTGTGTGTGTGTTTATCGGTCATTTATCACGGCTGGAGTCAAACGCCACTATTAGCGAGTTAGCCGCCATCGCAAAAACAAGCGCGGCTCGATGCATAACACTGGGCAGCCGACCATGTGGCGGCCGCGTCGTGACAGCGACACGACAAATCAGAGCAGGGTAGAAGAGACCGAATGAAAAGGGGGAACAAGGCGCGACAATTGGAACCAAGGCCGACAAGGACGTGGCCAGCAGCTTGCGACGCGGAGGAAAACATGTCGACGGTTGATTTTCGCTGTCGATGACCCGTGGCTGTTTTTCCTGTCATGGGAACCGTCTGCTCCTTTACCGAAGCCGAAAGCCCAGACCTTTGCTCCATCCGGGGGATGAGCCTATCCAGCAGGCTATGACCAATCAAAACACTCCACGGAGATCGAAGGAGGCACCCGCGGACGTTCCTTCCGACGGGCCGGAGTGACCTCCCCCCCCCCTCCCGCCCCCTGGTCGGACGCCTGGGTGCGCGCCTGGCCCGGGAGGGTCGCCGACCCCCTCCCCTCCCTCCCGACCCGGGCCCCACGCGAAAGCGGAGCACCGCTGGCGGAGGGGAGGGGGAGGGGCGCGGTAAGAACCCTCGGGTGAGCCGGCCCCCGTTCTGGGGGAGGGGGAGACCCTCCGACCCCGGTAGTACAACGGGGGCGGGAAAAGATAACGAGTAGCGACCCGCGGCCGCCCGTCCACAACCAGTGGAGCAGGGCACACGAGGGGGGCAGGGGCGGGGGCAGGGTAACTACGCCCCTGGGCCGGTCAGCTGGACCAAAGGCGGGAGGGGGAGGGGAGCGAGACAGTGGCCGCGGGCGAGGACCTGCGTGAGAAACCGGAGCGACTGGGGGGGGGGGAGGGGGAGGGGAGGGTGCAGGTAGAGTCCAACGGATCGGGGAGTGAAATTCAAAGAACGGCGGTTGGCGGCTATACCACGAATAACGTCGGGGACAGAAATTGAAGAACAATGAACAGAGCAAGGCCAAGCATGTATACGAAGTGAGACGCGACAACGTAACGTAACGCAACAACCACTGGGTTGGTGAGGTTAACTTTTTGGCGGGTTAGATTTTGTTAGTTTCAATAAAGGCATGCAGCCGAAATGTCAAACCATCATATATCTCCATTATCCTGGTTTTCTCCGCGGAAGAAGGCCATCACTACTGTCGTATCTAATCCTCAGTCGCATGAAGAGTGTAGTTGGGTACGTCCATGATAAGTAGCATCTATGGGTTG
Source organism: Pollicipes pollicipes (assembly GCF_011947565.3). NCBI lineage: Eukaryota > Metazoa > Arthropoda > Thecostraca > Pollicipedomorpha > Pollicipedidae > Pollicipes > Pollicipes pollicipes. Next base: position 1,235,707 of record NW_023595962.1, read on the forward strand.
CGTTTGCTGATTGCATTGTGTAACCCCATGGAGAAATAAAACGGCCCATTTCGAAACATTCACGGAACACGTCAACCGTCCAGCTTGCTTCTCGCCTTGGTATGCTTTCACATGATGCGTAGTATGCCACCACATGGAGCATGCTATCACATGGCGCGATTCACCTGAGCCCGCCGGGATAGCACCTGTTCACACCGAAAAGGCGATTGCTCTGCGTGCGTGTGCACAACAGTACTGCTCGCAGACCGGGCTAAAATATAATGGACGCTTCTTTAGCACACTCACCGGACGTCTGATGCGTGCAACAGGGACAGCTAGAGTGCAGGAAACGATCGCCATTAGCTGCCACGAGGGGGGGGGGGCTCTCAATAGCCCCCTGCACCTGGCAATGACTGTCCCCCCCCCCCCGCACTGTTGGAATGTTGGAGCTTGATGGAGGGGAGGGGAGGTGCCCTCCCTAGACCGGTCCGGTTGTGGGAACATTTCGGCGACTTCCGTCCAGCAGAAGGCCCCCTCGGCCTCGCAAACGGTGGGAGACCTGCGCAGGACCGAGGGCGCAGGATCTGGACCGAGGGCGCTGGATCTGGACCGAGGGCGCTGGATCTGGACCGAGGGCGCTGGATCTGGACCGAGGGCGCTGGATCTGGACCGAGGGCGCAGGATCTGGACCGAGGGCGCAGGATCTGGACCGAGGGCACAGGATCTGCACCGAGGGCGCAGGATCTGGACCGAGGGCGCAGGATCTGGACCGAGGGCGCAGGATCTGGACCGAGGGCACGGGATCTGGACCGAGGGCGCAGGATCTGGACCGAGGGCGCTGGATCTGGACCGAGGGCACGGGATATGGACCGAGGGCGCAGGATCTGGACAGAGGGCACAGGATCTGGGCAGAGCGCGCTGGATCTGGACCGAGGGCGCAGGATCTGGAAAGAGGCGGCCGAAGAACGGACAACAGCAAATCGAAGACCATTAATGCATGAGGAAATGCGATAGGCTTACTTAGAACTGAGAGCGATATTGTTGCGCGACTGAACAATGTGCGTGATTTCAACTTACAAAACGGAGCAATAGCACGTATGCTTAGTGCACATGGTACAAGCGTCCTGGTACAAGCATGGTACCTAAAGAGTGTTGCAGAAAGGTTTAAGCGAGAACATTCCAGCTTTAACACGTCGCGGAGGACAATTAATTTAATTTTCGGTGTTAAGTCTTTACCGACCTTGATTTTGATCGTTCTTTTCACGCGCGATACCTCCGGTTGGTTGAATCTTGCAAACACGAGCTGAGACGCATTTTCATCCGAGCACTACCCTCGCGTTTTTCTTTTGTTTACTTCATGCTCCAAAACGTAAGCGACACATCTGGTGATGATCTTCGACAAGGTGCGGCGGACGGGGTGCGGTTTGACAGAGTGTCCTCTTCTCATCGACTAACATTTGTTTATGACAAGCGCTGTAGGCTGTGCATGACCCTGCATTTATTTATGTGCAAGGCAAGCCGAACGACCCATCGCGGCGTTCTCGCCATCACTCCGTCACCTTCCGGGGCTTATCACGTTCTCGAAGTGTTATGCCTCATTGTGGATCTCGTTGTATGGTAGACGTGCAAGGACGAACGCATGATAAAGACACCCCTGGGCACACGACCAAGACGCACCTGGACACAAGCAGTGCACATTTGGACGTATAACCAAGACACGTCTGAATATCTAATCGAGACACATCAGCACACCTAGCCAAGAAACGTCTGGACACATGACCAAAGCACGTCTGGACACATCTGGACACACCACCACGACACATCCGAACACAACGAAGACGCGTATGGACACACAGCGGAGACACGTCAGCACTGGCTTCGAGACCCATGCAAGACCGCGCGGCAAAACGATCAACACATGCCTCACAGCACGCACGGTCCACCCACCCACGGAGGCGGCCTTTAACCTGGCGACAGCACAGCCCTGGCGGCGCCCCGGAGACGCGGACGGGCGCCACGGCCGGGTTCAACAACTCCTCCCGCGGGGCGCTGGCCGTTCCAGTTCCGGCCCGCTCCAGCCATCTGCGTGGCCAGCAAGGCCACCCCCGAGGTCAGCTGACGCGACGCCGTCGGCTTCCGCTGGACCGGAGCCGAGGGCGAGGGACGCAGGGAGGAGGACAGTAGGCGCGGTGGATTGCAAGGACCCGGAGGACCGAAGGCGAGGACCCGGAGCGCGCCCGAGCGAAATGGCAAGGCGAGGACCCGGAGCGCGCCTGAGCGAAATGGCGAGGCGAGGACCCGGAGCGCGCCTGAGCGAAATGGCGAGGCGAGGACCCGGAGCGCGCCTGAGCGAAATGGCGAGGCGAGGACCCGGAGCGCGCCTGAGCGAAATGGCGAGGCGAGGACCCGGAGCGCGCCTGAGCGAAATGGCAGAGGCGTCAAAATATCTGCCAAGAATATTCTTGCTTTTGCTGTTGTCGGGGCTGGCTAAATCCTCGCACGTTAAATTCGAAGAAAGGTGCCCCAGTGGAATGAATGGCCACGGTAGATGATCACTTGAGACACGAGGCAGTGGGAGTTGATTTGAAGCCACCAAGGGTGTAGACCCGTGCGGGAAGAAGGGTGGGTGTAAATGCCGATTTTGACCCCGACTCTTGTCATGCTTTTCCACAGGATGAACCTTAATCATTTTCAAAAATTGAGAGGAACAGTCTAGTCCTCTCCCCCTGGTTCCTACGTGCATGAACGATACCAGGAGTGAAGTAAATTGTTCAGGATTTGGACAGGAGCTAAGAGGCACTTAACGTTGTTTCATGGTACTTTTTTCATTTCATACACTCGCCATAATTTTAGTGTTAACTTATTCCAGGTGTTGATGTGCCTAGTGCCCCGAGGCCCTCCCCCTCCTCTCCATACCCCACAATGCGATAGCTCATGCGACCGTGGTTGCCACCAGGCTGCCGTATTGCCTATTGCTGTCGGACAGCTAGTCCGAGCTTCCTGTGGAGGTAACTTTATCCGAACTTGATTCTCGATATCCCGAGAAATTCTCGTCAACCACGTGTGGCAAGTCCGGAGCAGTCAGCTTGTTTGCCACGCACCTGTCCCCCGAGCGCGCTGCACGTGGACGCGCACTCACCTGTCCGTCGGTCCACGTTTCCACCAAGCGCGCCGTCCACGAGCCGGCCCGTCCACACGTCGCCTCCGCACGAGCTCCCGCCTCACCGCCCCGCGAAGACGCCGCCTTCCGATAGCGTCACGTGCGTCTAGGTCGGTCAACTACCCCCCCTGCCGGCTCCCCTCCGGCGGCGACCGGTTCAAGTACGCGCGCCCCCGCCGCGGAATGAGGAAGAGGAGCGACGCTCAGGTGCCGCCGCGCGGGGGGCGGGGCGCGCGTGACGTCACGGCGGCTCGACGGCGGCGCTAGCCGGGGGAATAACCGGACGGGATCGGGTCGGCTAACCTGGGTCATGGGCGCGGTCCGAGGGGGAGGGGGCGGGGGGAGGCGGGGGGGGGGGGGGGGCTCAGCCCTGGATCCGGAGGAACGCCATTGAATGGCGACTCAAATAATTTTTTAGCTGAATTCTCTACCGAAACCAAAGCTTACGTACCAAAATCCACGATTCAGAGCGTCCTGCTACGAGGTAAGGATCCTGAAGCAATGGGAGACTTAAAGGAAATGTTTCACATTTGAAGACGGTCAAGCGAGCGTCAGATATGATGAAACAGACTTAATTAAAACGCTTGGTAGACTTTTGAAAAGAAAAGACCGCCCGAGACAGCATAATTTCTCTGTTCAGCAAGTGTGTTTCCCGGTGCGTAACTATTTGCAAATGTCACCGTGTTTTGCACGACACTAACTAACAGCGAATTGACGGCAGTCACATCGGGAAACTATGCTTACGACCGCCAGATATGAACGACTCGACAATTCTATTTTCTCGGTCTTGGTCGCGCATGGCTAATGGAATGGCAGAACTTGAGGGACGTTACTATGACGTCACAAATGTCAAGATGACCAGGAAATGCCGTCCCGCAATACTCTCCTTATTTTCGCGGGCTTGAAGCTCCGAAACTAGAGGGATTTCGGTCTGAAGAAGGGCAGGGCTGTGATCTGCACTGAAAGGTCGTCAGGATGGCTGTTTCAGTTCGAGACCCCATGCCAATATGGAACACTCCCTTCAACGGGCAGCGGGCTATCGGGAGAAAAGCGTCTGAGAGAGATCAAAGGTGGCTTGGGTGCACTTCATGCTCTGTAACAACCACACGCCGTTTACAACTTGTGCTGAAATGGTCAGGGAAGCTGGCCTGTAAAGTAGGCGTGGGCACAGGCGGCCGGATGAAAATGACGTGTGAAAATGATTTTATGAAAATTATTTTATCGACTGCTAAGTGACGACTTTCATGTTGGCGACATGTAAAATGTCGACGTGCCAAAGTCAGATCGGCAACGTGACGAACTGCAGACTGGCGAAAAGGAACAATATGTTAATATTGTGCATATATATATATATATATATATATATATATATATATATATATATATATATATATATATATATATGCACAATACTGTTTGCAATAAATTATAACGGCATGCATATAAGAACATGCATGTAATAAATTATAACGCCACATGCAACTCGGCTGAGTTGACGAACTGCTGAATGGCGAATTGTGAAATGGCGAAAAACCAAAAAGTCGACATGCCGAAATGGCGAACTGCAAAACCACGGCAAGTAAATAGGTGGACGTGCCAAATTGGCGACCAGATGCAAGTTGTTGGACTGCTTAAGTGTTATGTTTGAACAAACGGCGACAGGGGAAAATAGCAGCATGTTAACATGACGACAAGCCAAACGGCGACATGAAAAACAAGCTCAAGTGGTAACCAAAATGGCAAGATTTTCCAAGGTTGCATGAGATGAGTAATTCCTTTTTGATCTTTTATGACAACTGCGTCTAGGGACTACGACTCTGGGTACCGACCAATTGCTACCGTTCCCTTCCTTTTGTGGGACCAGAGGACAGAAAGATACTGACATTTGTTCATGTCTTTACCTTGTGGATCTGCAAGCACACATATACACTTCTCAAAAAATATTGGAGCCACACCGGTAATCCAGTTTTCAAACAGAAAGTCGACTCGCAATTTCAGAGCTTTTTTTAGTCGACTGTTTATGTTGGCTTCTATATTGGCGACATGTGACAAAGCCGTCGAGCCAAAATGTCGAATAGGCCAAATGACGGACTGCAAAACGGTAACATGGAAAAATGGGGATACTCCCAAATCGCAAAATGCTCGTAGACGAACTGAAAAATGGCGACATACCAAAAAGTTAACAAGCTAAAACAGTGAACTGCAAAGCGGTGACACGCATAAAAGACAACATGCCAACCTGGTGAACGGCTGAATGGTGAGCTTTTAGAGGATGTTCCATAGTTGAAGATGTTGAGGCAAACTTCAGATGTGATTTGAAACGTTTTCAAAGTCACCATCCGCCAGCACCAAACCAAATTCAAACATAACCCTTCAGTATTTTACCATTTGACCGTTCACGAATACGACATCGAAGCTCCGCTAGGCTGCTATTTTGCAATTTGATATGATGGAAAACGTTTTCCATGTTATCATTTACCAGCATGAACACCTATTTCAAACATGACCTTCTGTATTTCACCACCTGGCCTTTCACCGATATGGCTTTGCTGTTTTGCTAGGTCACTATTTTGGAATTCGCTATTTGGCCGTTCGCCAATTTGGCATGTCGACTTTTTTCATGTCGCCATTTTGCAGTTCAGCGTTTAGTTTTTTGACATTTTGTCACGTGGAATTTCTTTCTTTTCACCTTTTGCAGCTCACCATTCAGCCGTTTCGCCTGTTTGCCGCGTCGGCTTTTTTACACGGCGCCATTCCGCAGTCGCCATGCCGCAGTCGCCATTCAGTTGTCGCCATTCAGCAGTCGACGAAAAGGCATTCGCCAGATGGGATTTTTCGGCTTTTTGTCCCAGAGTCGGTACACATTGCCACATTCCGAAGAAATAATGAATAAATATGCCGCTGTTACCAGGGCTGGTAACAAATGCATTATCAATACAGCAGCGCGTGACCGCAAATATTTCGTATCCTCTATTTAAAAGTACTCCATAACTGTCGAGGTCATAGTCAGTTATTTATCATATTTTTCAATCGGCAGTTACTATGAATTCAGTCCAAATACTTACACAACGCTGCAAAACACAAGATGAATACACACTCCCCATGAGTACACGACCCCTGTCCTCAAGCGCAGTCCTCGTAATTGTTCAATGGTCTCGTCGTTATAGCATGGAGGTCTAGGTTCTGGTCGGGATGCAATTTCTTTAATACTTTTAATCAGAATTTTCGTCATGTAGCTGCATTTTATATATTTATTGTGTACTTTGTGCCGATCACAAATGAACAGAAAGCTCTCTTATCACAACTAGATTACTCATCGTGTAGTATGATGAATATTCATTCCCGACAGCAATTTTACACACAGATTTCAGGGCACCCAGTGGCACCTAAAGCTTGGCTCCATACCTTTCAGGACACCCAAATTATGGTTTAAAAACAGTTTAGCAGTGCTCCTGACCCTCCTCTTGAATCCTAAAGACCTGAACGATGAACACCGCTGTGCATTCTTTTTAAATTAACACAGCTGACCCGAATGCTGCCAAACGTTCGAAAGATAAACACCCGAATGCTGCCAAATACCTGAAAGATGAACACCGCTGTGCGTTTTTTATGTTGACACCGTTGACACGAGAGCTGCCAAAATTGAGGCAACACAATTAAGTTCTCGCTTCATGTTGGGTCTGTGCCTTTGAGACAAGTGCTGTATAAAGTTTATAGGAAATGACCTCTTTTTGAAGATATTGAGACCAGCATGAGATATGAGCTCACTTGTAACAATGAGTGCCGTTTTAAATGCACGAGACTACTTTTAAAAGCCCAGTTTCACTGCTTAGTAAACATGTCTCTCATTTTATCATCGCATGATAGCGTCATGGAGCGTGTGACGTCACGAAGGCTGTCAAACTGCCCAGCGACATTGCCACAGCAGCGGATGGGTTGACCAACGTGTAGTGCTTCAACTTTTCAAGACATGTCGAGCTAGTCGGTGAGTTGTTTCCAGAACCCAAACATCGTTATGTGCGCATGATTTGGTTCCTTCTTGTCATGTTATTACATATTAATCCGTAATTTGATGATGTTGATTTGCATTCTCATGCTTGATTATTGCGCTATTTTTATGTTATTCCCTTCCCAGTCTTATTTTCGTCGTAACGCGTGCTACTGCCCAACTTGCCGTATTATGTAGCTCGAAGTGTGATTCGTGTGTGCAGGTTCAACACTACCATCCTCCTTCCTGTTTCATCCTGCTTCCTCACGACGCCCTGCTTTTCCGGGACAGGCTGGGTGCGTCAGCCGCGGGTAAGTTCAAAGGCCCCCAGAAGGACGAACCCCGACCGGGTGCCAAGTGCGCATGCGCGGGTTAAAGCTCGGCGGTTGCCCCCCTGGTGCATGCAAGCCTGCCCCACCGTTAAACATTCTCCTTGATCCCATCGCCCTGGAAAGATCATGTCTGGTCAAAAGGGCTCTAATCCATTCACCCATAGCAAACCAATCGCGTTTGAAACTTGCACTCATCGCAAGGCATTGGCCGAGATCCAATTAAAGTCCGTTGGTGCCAGATGTCGTACCGACGCATGCCAGACACGCATAACTCGATGATCATATTTATATTGACCCTGAACAGCACCACATGACCAATGGGGCGGCAGCATTTGCGTGACATTTCCATGGCGTCGTGCATGTCTTGGTGACCTTCAAATAGTTTAAACGGATCAGTCCGCCCAACATGTCGGGCGTCTAGCTTAAAAGCCAGAGCGGTTGTAAAAAAGGGCGTGGCTGTAAACTGCACTGAATTATTCTTCCAAATAGCTGTTTGAGTTCAAAATCCTATACAAACGTGGGACAATCTCTAAACAACGCCGAGAGCCCCTAGCAAAAAGAAAACTGCGAAACGAATCGGGACATCGTATAGCATCGCGCCACATCTCAAGGTCTAAAATGATTTACCGACTGGCTGAATTCTTGGTCGATCGCGGTCTTCTGTAGCAATGAAACATATTTGAATGGCCTATGCACAAATTAGCTTGGTATTGGTTGTCCGCCCGTGCAGCTTTTCATCCGACACTAGCCATAAATTTGCTTTATGTATGTGCGTACAGGGCTGGAATGATGCAGGAAAGAGCTTTCTTTTAGAAATTGTTTGCATTAATCTACTTTCCTCTGAGGGCATAGCGTCACTTTTTTCATCAATTTGTTCACTGCAATAGTTGCGGTACGTTTGGAATTCGACTTTGACATTCCTATGCATACATCGATGCGTCAAATTACGCCCGTATAATTTTTGCGTGTTTAGCTAGGGTGTTTTCAAGCACAATCAACGTGTTCGGCATTGCCCGACAAAAAAAATTGCATTTACAATTGTTCTAGCCGAGCAAGCTTAAACACTTCACACTCTACAACCCCTTCAAATTTTATAAGTTGTTCAGTTGATTTGCAGGGAACACATCACTTTTGAATTCACGCATTCTGAATTTTGAACGATTTCACTTCTGCTCTTCGTTTTCATAACAGCATGTTGCCGAAATATCAACGCATCTACACCTCAAACCTCCTGGCTTTTCTCCGAGGAATAAGGTTATCACCACTGTATTATGTGCGTCCAAATTTCAAATGGTGGACTGAGGAAGCTAATAGCGCTTGGAGGGCTGCAATGCTGCTGATCAGTCTATTCTATATTCAGCCATATCATATCATAGTACCGCAAGGAGAGATGTGACCGAAGGCCGAAAATGCATAAGGACGTATCAGCCCAAGAATGACCCCAGAGATACCAGAGCGCTTCAGTAAATGCAATTTCAGAGATGGACGCCATCTTGCCTTTTTTAACTTGCTGTCGTTTCCTGCTCTCAGGGGCATGAGAATGGAGTTTGCTGTTTTTACACATATGCGAACTTGTGAAAGTAAACATCTCCGTGGTGATGGAAAAATATCACTTGAAAAGAGCAACCGTCCCAAGCACCTTTGGGGCTATTGAGAACGTCGCCACTTTTCCAAAATGCACTGCTATGCCGTCCATCTTCGTACCAGATTGGCCGTCACAGCGGCCCCATGGACCACCGCACAGGTGCCGCGATTTAAAGCCCGCCTCGAAAACGCCTGGTCGAACCAGCGCAGCGGCACCTAACGCGCATGCGCGGCGCCGCGATTGTGCCCGGGGCGCTTCCTGAAGCGTCGATGACTGCTTTTGGATGCCGAGGCAGGCCGCGAGGGCGGGGCTCGGGACGCAGCGCCGCCGCGGGCGGCCACGGGCGGACGTTGACCCCCGCTCAGCCGCCTTCGAACGGTGCGCGGCCACCCTGTAGCGCCGCGGCTACCCTATGCTCCCAGCGGCCCCGGGACGTAATGGCGCCTCGAGATGAGGGACGGGGAGTGAGGCTGGGGAGCAGGGGGTTTCGTCTACGCGGTCGTTGCGTCGCGCTGGATTGTGGTTATTGGCGTGCAGGAACGCGCACATTGAAAGGGAAAGTGAGAGGATCTTAAATCGCACACAGATTCGCAAGAACTGGGCAGGTGCTACTGGCAACCGATAAAAACAGATGGTTTATCACCATACGAGAGGAAGTTTATTGTTCAGCTGGGGGGGGGGGGGGGGTCTAGCTGCCCCTCAATTTTGAGAAGACAGTGGATCAAATCCCGAACAAAACCAGCTTTCCCCCGTAGCTATTCTGAGGGAAGGTTTGGTCTTTTTTCCCATTTATCCCCTTTCCCATCCACGGCTTACTTTGTGAAGCTACAACCCTGGCTATTGCTCACTCAACGATAAGGCAGAATGTTCTTGGCATGCTAGTAATCAGAATGATTCTTTGCATCCAGAGCGCCAATGGGGCATCGTCTGGGATGAGTCCGGCGGCTTGCAATTTAAATACAGGCAAAAAGACCTTTACATATTGGTTTTCGGCATTTCGGGTTCCGCGCAATCATGCTGAGCTGTCGACTTTCAATATGCCAGGAGGTGCTAGTTAAACGACGTTATGAAGAAGACATTGTCGATATTGTCAACAGTCGGTGCCAATACGCAACCACTGTCTGCGATGTGTTTTTCATGTTTAACCAATACATGTTTAAGACTGATAACTCAGCATGAAAACTCAGCCCAAATTGTTATTTTTATGGGTCATGCTGGTTGGTGCAACACCGCCTGAACAACGAAGAAGTGAGGCTTTTGTTTGCCGTTCCTTTCAGGAAACCTTGGAATCAATGGTCACAGGCAAAAGCTTAAAAATCTGGCTTAAAAAGATAAAAAATTAAAAAAGGCAAAAGCTTAAAAATCTAAAAAATCAAAGTTCTGGCAATCACCGGACTTCTGAATTTAACTCGTGTGAATTATAGGGCGATTGATATCTTTATCAGTAAAAGACGGCAAAAGCTCATTAGTTAAAGGCGCACTTCAAGGTAGATGTAAAAATGCATGCGTCTTCACTTTTACCCAGACTCGTCGGTTTTCGTAACGCGGCCTGAAACGAGAGGGTCGATACGACCTCCGCCTGCCGTTTCCAAACCAAGAGAGACAGAGCCAAGCGGAAAAACATCAGTACATTGACCTCAAAAAGATCTCACTATTATAAGTAAGTCTTTTTGTTGCTAGGCTTATAATTGAACCATTAATAATGCCAAACAAAAAGGTAAAATTTTCCAAACGTGGATTTCTTTATGCTTTACATGTTGATATGTACGACACCAGGCCTTGCGGCGACGCAAAGCCCAACCGCATCCGCGTATTCTTTGATCAATTCAGAGTACAAAGGCGTGTGATTGCTCGTGTTTTGAGCATATCTTTAGAACGTATGACGTAATTATAAAGATGCCAACCCACCGCGCGCGTTCTGCGGCACCATCGGTCGCCGCCCAAAGCCCGCGCCGGCGTAGATTGCCTTGCCATGTCCCTTTAAAGACCGCTGCTGCTCCGGAACGAGACAAGGTAGGGACACGTTCTTGGTGTCAAAGCACGTGCAATGGATGCCCCACAGACGGGTGAAAATTTGGGCGTGATTTCGCGACATGTCGGAGAGGAACTCCCAAAAAATTTGTTCCTTAAAAATCGCTGCTGCCCGGAGCGAGACAAGGAAGGGACACGTTTTTGGTGTCAAAGCACGTGCAATGGACGCCCCATAGACAGCTGGAAATTTGGGCGTGATTTCACGACATGTTGGAGAGGAACTCTCAGAAAACTTCAGTCGCTGACGGGGGGCGGGGGTGCACCGTCCCCCTATCAGGGCGAGGGTTAAAACATCCATCAGGGTCAAAGGATTTTAAGCAGGCGCGGCTTCGTTCAACGCTAGTCACGGGTCTTCAACATTTTTTTCATACTAAATAGCGAGTCTGTAGCGCTCTTTAATGCCAGATCAGGACGGGCAGCGCACTAAACCACATAGCATGCATTGCTGCAATTTCATATTTGATATGTATCTAGATACCATGCGCTGCAACGGTGCACCTCCCTGAGCTTTGCAGTGGAAGCACAGGTGGAAAGTGTCAGCGAATACCAAAGCCACATCAGTGCCGTTTTCCTGCGAACCACGCAATGACAAAGACGCAGCGTATGACAAAATTCGCGTGGCATCGATGAATACGCACCGCTAAGATAGCGAGGCCCCGAAAAATAAATGGTCACTGATGGCAGTTTCACGGTGTTATAAAAGCGCCAGCTACGAATGTGTCGAATTGCATCGCAATCAATCCGCACTAAAGCACATGAAGCCGCAAATCCCGTCATTACATCATAACCGTTGCAAACGGCGGTAATCCGGTTTTATGAACCCCCATCCTGATCCAAACCCCATCTCGGTCCCGTAGCCTGCACACGAGAGAGGAGTGCCCCGCCGGCTCTTGAACCGGCAGGGCCGGTGGCCATCCGATCTCCTGAGACAAGCTCCCCTGTCTTCCGGGAGCTCCCCCCTCCATCCCCCCCCTGGGGATAGGACCGCCTCATCAGCGGCAGCCGTTCCCCCTCTACTGAATTCCTCCACTGTGCGAACATAAATGGATGCGAATTATGCGGGTGGAGATGGGAAGGGGAGAGGAGAGAGGGGGAGAGGGCAGAGGGAGAGCAAGTGGCGCGTGGGGGATGAAATCCCCGTGTCTTGAGTGTCGATGATATTAACGTACGCTAAGCACCAACTGAGATGCCGCGATGCGTCCTCAAGGTCACTGTATGCGCGGTGACACGGATGGTAAAGAATGTATGCGGTCGACGTCATGCATGACGTCATACTCCGAAGATTCTGCGCCTTTCGGAGTTCGTAGCGACCCGGACGACAAATATTTTTGGTGACGTCATACGTCCGGCAAATAAAACATTTGCCGGACACACAAAACCTTTACCCGTTACTTGATCGAAGTGAGACAGAAGTAGCGCAGTAGATATGTTTATAAACAAGCCAGTCCTCACGCCCGCGACTAATCAGCGGTGGAATGAGGTGTGGGATACGTTATAGGGCGGCGCACATGCTACGAGCGAACGAAAGTGCTTGCGTCTCGCGTGCAGACTTATTGTCACGGAAGTTGCAAAAATGCAGCAGAAGGCGTGTCACGCTGCAGACATTTACGTAATTACCAAAACACTAAAATTATTATACTTGATTATATACATATATATATATATATATATATATATATATATATATATATATATACATATGTAAATCAAAATCATACATACTTGAATACTAAACGTCCTTTTGGAGTCAGGGGGAACAGAATATTCTGCGTGCGCTGCGAACACACTCGGTGTTCCTTCGCCCACGACTATGCGCCGAGCTCACCATCAGCTGATCACATGCCCGATCGAACGATGACGTCACCACTACAGCGTGGGCCGCTGCGGAGACTTCGATGCAGAGCCGGTGCATCGTGGTAACACCAAACCGCGGTCCCGCTGCCAGAGCGCTGCGCGGGATAGCGACTCAGGACTTTGGAGGCAGGGACTCAGGACTCTGGAGGTAGGACTCAGGACTCTGGAGGCAGGGAATTAGAACTCTTGATGCAGGGACTTATGACCCTGGAGGCAGGGAATCAGAAGGCAGGATGCAGGGACTCAGAATTCTGGATGCAGGGAATCAGGACTCTGGAGGACCCTCCGGACGAATAAGGCAGTTTTGTTTTTTTTTCAGTGGGCAACAAACCGTCTCGGAGACGAGATGATGGTGTTGATAATGGTGATGATGGCAATGACGGTAGCGGCAGAAGTTTGGGTTTAAGGGCGCTTTTTGTGGTTAACTAGCAGCCATGCATCTCAGCTGACATGAAAGATGTCAGAAGTAGTAATTGGATTTTGATGGCGCGTCAACTGCAGAGGTTATTCGTGGCGATGAAATATGTCGGCATGCTAAAATCCAAGCCGACATTGGTATACTCAGCAATGTGCCGATCTTCTGTTCCTATGAAAACTGATCTCAACTGAGAACGATTTTACATCGCTTTACCACCACCTGCGCCATGAGGCTTACGTGCTCCTTTGTTTCTAATTGATAGTAACGGAGAGCTCCGGACCTGTTCCTATTGTTCTCTGGAATTCTTCATCTATTTCCTTTGGATGGGACTAAGGGGCATGTTGGCTTGGCAGGGGCGATGGAACTACTCAGACGGCGCCAGAGGTCGTTTAACCACAGGCTGCCCTCTTGGTGTAATGGCGGCGCCCCAGCCCTTGAAAAAAACACCTGTTTCTAGAAATGACGCAGTGAATCGAGTACCAGGTACCAACACCAGTACCATAATCGAGTACCAGTACCATAATCCGACTCGGACCAGCTGTTCACAGCGTGTTCCAATTCCTCCCGTGCTCCAGTGACGAGGATGCTAAGCCGCGTAATTACGCCATCTGTTCCAACACCTGTTCTCAAACGCCCCGTGGTTATAAGCGACCAGTCCACGGTAACATGCGCTGTGGCATGACGTCGTCTGGATCCTGTGCACGGCGGTAGTGACAGGACTGGCCCCTCCCCTCCCCCCCCCCCCCATCAGGTGTTACGACGCCCTGGCCTCGGCGCGCGCGGAGCCGACGGGTTCCCCCGCCAGCTGATTGCCCCCCCCCCCCCCACCGCCTGCCCCACACTCCCCCTCCCCTCCCCGATGCGATCCGCGCGGGGGGAGGGCGCTCTACCTGCCGCGACCGAATAAAAAGGCGAATAGATGGCCGAGCCAGGACCAAGTACGCGCGCCCCCCGGGACGCCGCGCAGGTAGCGGCGCTGACCGGCCTCCGTTGGGCCAGCCGGGGGCGGGGGGGGGGGGGGGAGGGAGGGCAATCAGTCGACGAGGCCTCTGGCGCCGGCGACCAGGGCAAAGGCGGCGGAGTTTGACGGGGGCGTTGGGTCGCATTAAAATCCGCGGCCGGAGCTGAGAAAGGCGGTGTGGCGGGTGTGCCGCGCCGCCTCTTTTGAGAAGTAAGCCGATATTGAAATTGCTCCACTGAAAGTCGTCCATTCCAAGAACTGGATCATGTCAACTCCTCTGGTCATTCTGCACTCGTGTCTGCTGCCTGTTGTCTGGGCGTCCCACGTTGGCATGGCTCGGTTGTAGGCACGTCTGGTATATGCGTTCTTAACGCGCTTAGCTTCCTCCTTAAAAAAGTTAGCTAGCACATGCGCCTGAGCATGTGTCCTCACTCAAGTAAGCGGTCTGTGTTGTTTTGGTAAGAAAGGTCCATGTCGAATGCACAACGGCACTGCTATTTTTGTAGTTGTGAAAAAATCATCCAATGACGTCAAACATGGCTGTCAAAATGATGACTGCAATAATTAAGAGCCACGTAATCACGTTTGGTCATTTTTATCTGCTAAACCACTAAACGCTATACCCCAGCACGGTAGCGGTATTTCCTCCCCCCCCCCCCCCCCCCCCCCCCCCCCAGCAATGCTATGCATTATCGCGCGCCAGCATCCGCATGGCACAGGTGCATTCTATGCACGAACTCCGCACTGTTCACTCCCCCGCCGGGGTGGAACGCCGTCCCCCCCCCCCCCCAGCGGGGCCGTGGGTGTGGCGGGGCGGGGACGGGTCCTCCGTCGTCAATGCTGTCACGCTAGCTCTGCCAAAAGCATCCGGGTTGAGCGCAGCCTTCGTTGTGGGCTACGAACATACACTGGAGCGCCCCGGAGGTCGGTACTTGCACGTCAGCGCAGTGTCTCGGTGGTGTTCAGCGGAAGCCGCCCGGCGTAGCTGTGTTCCAGAACAGGTATGGCGGTAGATGTGAATGAACTGAGCTGTTGAGATGGGTGGAGTGAGATGAACTTGTTGAGATGTCAGTTGTGTCGGATGTGTTGAGATCCAGCGTGGTGTCGGCATGTCATGTCATGGTAGCGCACAAGAGATGCCATATTGTCACTGACACGATGATACCTGATTAATTGACCAGCCACCATGCAACAGTGGATGATGTGCCCACGTATTCCTCATCGCCGACCAGGGCTGACAAGGTGATCCCAACATTACCTGATCCAGATATTCCAGGAGCATGGCCATGTGGAAGTTACAATACGTTTCTTCCGAAACATGCATGATTGGTGCACGCCTCAATGCAACACGTTTATACGTTTTTGAAGAAAGCTTTCAAGTGCAACAGCAAAACCTCTGTCACGTGAATGTAATCTCCGAGGGAAAAACTACGCCACATAGCTTGACGTGACTAAATGAGAAAATACGGAGGCATGGCTTCGGGCGGTTCGGTGTGCTAGCGCTACTGTACAGCATTTCTACCCTTTAGCATGGCGTTATGGTGAGGTAAATCAAAGACCCAACGCTCAGACGAGCAGCAGCATCTACCCGATGCTCTACATCGGTCAAAAAACACACAAAAAACAACAAAAAGTACAAAAAACTACAATAAACTACCGGGTCAAAAAACGGCCTTTTGAGATCAGCAAATTACTATCGTCTTAGAAACCTACAGCTGGAGTCGGTCTTGGTAGATCCAGCACCTTTACCCACTACCAATACCTTCCCCCTTACCCACCTTACCCAGCTCACACTGACAAGACTGAAAAGGAGCCGCCACCGGCGGCGCGTTCTTTCATCTGCTCAGCCGGCAGATGAACCGATGCCGCCGGCGGATGAGCCGATGCCGCCGGCAGATCCCGTTACTGGCCAAGCCTGGAACAAATCGCAGCCAGCGGTGAGACTGATTCAGACGATGCGGGGTGCGTGCTTGCTGTTGCTGCTGAGCTTCTGCAGACAGGGACGGGGTCAGCGTCCCGCCGAGAAGGCCCGGAGACAAGCCAGCGATGCGATGCCGTCACGACAGCGATGCGATGCAGTGATGACAGCGATGCGATGCCGTAATGACAGCGATGCGATGTCGTCACGACAGCGATGCGATGCAGTGATGACAGCGATGCGATGCCGTAATGACAGCGATGCGATGCAGCTATGACAGCGATGTAGTGATGACAGCGATGCGATGCCGTCATGCAGCGATGCGATGCCGTCATGCAGCGATGCGGTACCGTCATGACAGCGATGCGATGCACTGATGACATCGCAGTGGCAGGCAGTTGGAATGCGACATTGTCTGTGTTGTTTGCTCCTGCGTCTTTGTTCCAGAGTCCATGACGTACCTGACGCTCGCCAGTTGTGAGTATACGCTGTATACGCTGTGAGTATACGCTGGACGCTGAGGGATTCCGAATATGTATTATCCATCAAAATGCGTCGACCTCTTTGTTTTAAGATTGAACGTTTGCTGAGCTTAGGCGCCCGCCCACTTTGCCCGGCTGAGCTGCAGAGTTCCTAACTCTGCATTTTCGTTCAAAGAAAGGTCATGGGTCAGGTCGCTGCGTTCTGCGTCAGCCGGCGTGTCCGTGACTTGAGGTCGGGTGCGAGGGACCCGCCGCCATCAAACCATGAACACCGACACCGTCTCGGTGTTTATGGACGCAAGCAATACATATAACATTGTGTGGTTCGTCCCCCCCCCCCCCCATCCGATAGTACCTGACGCTATCGCAGTACCACGCCGCAGAGAATCACTCCTAGTGAAGTTAAACAAAAAGACATAAAGCCATGAATATATCCGGCTAACAAAGAGCCACGAGTGCCCATCGAGGTTGGCCTAAGTTATTGAAAAACTGATATTCTTTCAGCATTTAGCCCAACATCCCATCTTATATCCATTCACTCAGCTCAGCTCAGCATTCCATTCTCTGTTTATTCCGCATTCAGCTCAGCATTCTATTCTCTATTCATTCATTCAGCTCAGCATTTTATTTCCTATGCATTCGGCATTCAGCTCAGCATCCCACTTCCTCCTCATTCAGCTCAGCTCAGCATCCCATTCTCTATTCATTCAGCTCTGCATTCCATCCTCTCACGTTCCTCGAATGGCGACGCGTGAGGCGCATCCAACGTTGATGCTGAAGCACATGCTCGAGCACATGCTGAAGCACATGCTGAAGCGGACGTTCTGCCTGAAATGACACGGTAAGAAGAAGATAGCTTTCATGCCTGCATCTGAGCGAAGAATGCTCATCTCAGCATCTCAGTTAGTTGTGCTGGTTCGGACTAATTTCCAACAATTTTATCTAGCCCTTTACCAGCTGCGTAGCTTGGAGGAATTTGGTACCCCTTGAAGCAGTGTCATCGCGCATGACGAGTTGACGTTTGTTCAAGACATGCCATTTGACGCCCTGGTTCGGATCATCATGACCAAACCCCACCGCCATCGCTCCAGCTCCTTACAGTTAGAGCTCCAAGCGTGCGTGGCAAGAAAGTTGGGGGTCCGAGACATTTGACAGATTCCTTTATCTAGGATGAAAACAAGCCTAGTGCTGCTGACGAACCAGGGTATTTTGCGAATCCAACTATCTAGGATAAGAACAAACCTAAGCTAATTTACTTAGCCGAGACAAAGCACGTTTCATTGCAATGTAATTTTTCGAGAATTGTGTTTGAAAACTTTCGTCTGGGATTTTAACCAGGCATGACACGCGTTAACTATAATCATCAAAGTCCCTGGACAACCTTTGCGTATGAGTTCAGGAATGTTTGTTTAGAACAGCATGTGCAGTTGCTAGTGATGGAATTGCCGCTGTGACCCCAAGTGGCCGAAGATCATTTATTGAAGTTTAACTAATATGAGTGTACAGATATTGGGGCACTGATGGAACGGGCATGGGCCCCGTGAACGTTACCGTGATACTGGCCACGAGTCGTGATACTAGCCGCGAGCCATGATGCGGGCCACGATCCATGATGCTGACCACGATCCGTGATGCGGGCCACGATCCGTGATGCGGGCCACGATCCGTGATGCGGGCCACGATCCATGATGGGGGCCACGATCCGTGGTGCGGACCACGATCCGTGATGGGGGCCACGATCCGTGATGCGGGCCACGATCCATGATGCGGGCCACGATCCGTGGTGCGGACCACGATCCGTGATGCGGGCCACGAGCCGTGATGCGGGCCACGATCCGTGATGGGGGCCACGATCCGTGATGCGGGCCACGATCCATGATACTGGCCACGATCCGTGATGCGGGCCACGATCCGTGATGTGGACCACGATCCATGATACTGGCCACAGTCCGTGATGCGGGCCACAATCCGTGATACTGGTCACGATCCGTGATACTGGCCACAATCCGTGATGCGGGCCACGAGTCATGATACTAGCCGCGAGCCGTGATGCGGGCCACGAGCCGTGATGCCCACAACCTTCGTCTTGCCGAAGTAAACAGCTGTGGCTGTGGTGGTATGAAGGCTCAGTAGATGCTGAAAGTTTGGGGACTTTAATATTTTCCATGCTATTGCAACCGCGGCTCGAGGCTCGCAGCCTGTGGCTCCTCTTCTTGCTCGAGATCGGCCAACCAGCATCGAACCGGGTGGCAGTCAGCCCGGCAACTAAGCGCCTCAGGCTTGAGAAGTGGGCGTGTTCCTGGGTTCGGGGTCAAAGGGCAACGGATTGGCGTCAAAGAATAGCGCGCGGGACCGCCGGGGAGCCAGCACTTAAGTAGCATGAATCAATATTTTTTCTCCTGGACACACTTCTGGATGGATTTTGGAGTGCCAGGTTCAAAATGTTGACCCGATGCATCGATTTATGCACACGGCTTCATGTTCCGGCGAGGTCACACGTGCAGTTGCATATCTAGTGTGGCTTCGCCTTTGCTTCCCGCAGAGTCGCGCAGAGAGCTACACCACTTTATTTGTACTTGGAGAAGGCGAAAGTATCGCCGCCATAGCGCTTACACATTCGCTACATTTTCTTAGCACTTAAGCTTTTCTTCACACGTCCTTCGAAAGACGTCATACTCATGGCAGATGCGGGAGGCAATTGTGGGCACACACCTTCGCGAAACCCCATTTGAATGGAAGTTCGGGTGCATGAAAAGCAAAGCCACGGGGCTACACATGTGCTGTCCCACGTGAGCTATATCTCCATGCGGGACACACGAGAAAATAATCGAATATCGTTGCGGAGCGATTACACAGCGGCAATTAACATGTACAGTTGTAAACAGAGTGCACCGCGTGTCGACCTTACAGATTTGTACTTGCTACGATCGTCACATCCTCTCCCACATACCGAAAAAGAGCGGAAGTCGCCACCAACAAGTTCACAAACCTCCCGCTTGGTCGGGAGGGCGCCACGGCCCAAAATCCCCGCTCGACGGCCGGTTGGCGGAGGCACACAGCAAATTTAGCAATACCGCGTGTGACCATTTCTGCCATTGGCGAACGGAACATGTCACGTGCTCGTGACGGTCCGCGCACTGGCGTCGACTAAGCCTGCTGCCGGACGCTGAACCCAAATTTAGGCACACCGCGAGACTACGCTCGTGTTTCGAGTCATTTCGAAGCGCTTCACGCAACGTCGAGATCATGCGCTCGGCTTTCGAGTCATTTGCGAGTAACTGCTTCCCGAGTCGTTTCAAGGCAATGGTTGTCTCTCAGGTTCTCAGGTGAGATGCTGAGATCGTCACAGGTGACTGGGAGATGAGAACCCAAAACGCCGGTCTCTTTTGAGCCTCCACAACCCGAACAGTCCGAGGTCTCCGTGCCTGAGATCATACGCTAGGGCGATTGACAGCCGTTCGCGATCAACGAGAACACCACAGCTGGTCGTCCACTAGCGCCGCCAATGTACAAGCACGTCCCTACAGGTTCAACACTCCGCCACTAGATGTCCCGCCATCCACTTATCCGCCAAGAGCCGGCACCGCGCGGGCGACCTGCCCCCGACTCACACACCTCGAGTCCCAGACGCCGGTCTTGCAGCCATTTCAAGTCACTCAACCCAGCCTTCGGACCACTCCAAGCTCCCACCGTTAGCTCGAGGTTCACCTCCAGTCGGGGCGCCTCCCCTCCTCGCCCCTCGCCCGGGGCCGCCGCGGCCGCAAGCCGCTACGGTTCGGCGGGCGGGCCGCCAGGGCCCCGGGCGCCGTCATGACGCTGACCGCCAGCAGCAGCGGGTACGTGGCCGCCTCGTCCAGCGTGAGCACGCGCACCTCCTGGCCGCGCGCCAGCTGGACGGCCGTCAAGCCGCTGCTCTGCGTGTGACGGGGGGAGCGCTGCTCGTCCAGGCAGACGGGCCGTCACCCTGCCGGTCAAGGCGGGGCGCCGAATAAGACATACCGGTCCGTTGTGACTGTTTGAAGCATCTTCAATGACTTCTAAGCACCTTGTAGTCGATCACGAGTCATGGCTACGCGTGGCATAATACAACCGTCGTCACGCAGGCGACCCAGGCCTCATTTCACAGAGCATCCCGCCTTGCTGCAACCAAGGTTCGGTGAATGGCAGAGCGGGACCTCCTCTTACTGACTAGATCATCTTCCCGCTGACCGGTAGATCACCTCCCCACTGACCGGTAGATCATCTCTCCACTGACCGGTAGATCATCTCCCCATTGACCAGTAATAATCTCCCCAATGATCAGTAGACCATCTCTCCACTGACCGGTAGATCGCCTCCCCACTGACCGGTTGATCACCTCCCCACTGACCATTAGATCACCTCCCCACTGACTGTGGAATCACCTCCCCACTGAACGGTAGATCGCCTCCCCACTGACTGATAGAATCACCTCTCCACTGACCGGCAGACCACCTCCCCATTGACCGGTAGATCACCTCCCCACTGACCGGTAGATCGCCTCCCCACTGACCGGCAGACCACCTCCCCACCGACCGGTAGACCACCTCCCCACTGACTGTAGATCGCCTCCCCACTGACCGGTAGGTCACCTCCCCACTGACCGGTAGATCGCCTCCCCACTGGCCAGTAGATCACCTCCCCACTGACCATTAGCTCACCTCTCCGCTGACCGGTAGATCGCCTCCCCACTGACTGGAAATCAACCCTCCCCCACTGAACGGTAGATCGCCTCCCCACTTACCGGTAGATCACCTCCCCACTGACCATTAGATCACCTCCCCACTGACTGGTAGATCACCTCCCCACTGACTGGCAGATCGCCTCCCCACTGACCGATAGATCACCTCCCCACTGACCATTAGCTCACCCCTCCGCTGACCGGTAGATCGCCTCCCCACTGACCGGTAGATCACCTCCCCACTGGCCGGTAGATCACCTCCCCACTGACCGGTAGATCGCCCCCCCCCCCCACTGACCGGTAGAATCGCCTCCCCACTGACCATTAGCTCACCTCCCCACTGACCGGTAGATCACCTCCCCACTGACCATTAGCCCACCTCTCCGCTGACCGGTAGATCGCCTCCCCATTGACCGGTAGATCGCCTCCCCACTGACCGACAGATCGCCTCCCCACTGACCGGTAGATGACGTCTCGGCTGTTAGCCTGGCTGATGAGCAGGGGCAGCTCCTGGCGGACGTTCCTCCGCAGCGAGATCTGACGACGACTGTGAACCATCACCTGAAACACGGGCGTCAGCGAGGCGTCAGTGCCGGTCAAGTCATCACCAGGTCACCAGATGCCCACCCATCGTCTGGTCATCAGATCTCCAACCCTCAGCAGGTCACCAAATGCCCATCCATCCCCGGGTCATTATGTCTCTACCCTCGGCAGGTCATTAGATGTACATCCATTACCAGGTCATCAGATCTGCATCTATCCCAAGGTCGGCAGATCTTCCACTATCCCCAGGTCAGCAGATGTGCATACATCACCAGGTCATCAGATCTTCAGACATCGCCAGGTCATTAGATTTGAACCCATCACCAAGTCATCACATCACCATCCCTCGACAGATCATCCCACCCCACCCCTCACCAGGTCAACGCCGAAGTTGAAGCCCGTCCACCGCCAGGTGACCTTCTGCCGGTCCTTCAGCGTGCGGCCGCAGCGCAATGCGCATGCGTCAAACTGCGCCTCGGTGACGTCACGGCTCCAGCCAGGCTCGACCAATCCCTGGTCGAGTCGCAGCAGCGTCAGCCACTGGTGGCGATAGAGGCTGCGGACAGGTGGAAAGACCCATCAGCTGCCCACAAATCTGGCGACTGTCGCAAGAGCCAATCAAAGGCCGGCATACACTTCAAGGAGGGCAAAATACCCAATTGCAAATTGGCAGATACTGACAATGGTGCCATCCTCTCACCACATCAGGCTGGACATGGACGAAACAGAAGACGTTCCGACACGTGACACATGGCGCGTCGCAATATTTGAACACCATCTGCCGCGAGTCACTTGAAGGCTTGCATCGACGCCCCAGCCCGCCCGCCGCCCACGCGAGTCCCACCCAACGTTGTCCGAGGTACTTCACACCGGGGCTGCGCCAGTGGCAATCAAATCTGCCGCGCCAGTGGCAATCAAATCTGGCAAGCATATCTCCACTCGTTCATGCACCTGCGCTCCCCAAAGGCTTGGCGCCACGAAATTCCAGACTAAATGACAATAGGGCTCGGAAACGTAAAGAAAAACAAGGATGTTATAAAACAGAGTAAAGACGGTCTGTACGGCAGTCAGAGGCAGTATTGATAAAGCAATGAGAAGAAAAATAACCACTAACAGTATGCACCCAAATCAAGCTACCGGACTAAGCCACGCGAAAATAATATATTTATAATAAATATACAAACAACATAACCCACAGAATAGGCTGGCCACAGCCAGAGCCTGCAAAACCTCAGCCAGAAATGTGCTGATAGTCCACATCTCCAACAGTCCACATCTCCTGCAGCCCACACACAGTCCGCATCTCCAGCAGTCTACATCTCCAGTCCACATCTCCAACAGTCCACATCTCCCGCAGCCCACACAGTCCACATCTCCAGCAGTCTACATCTCCAGTCCACATCTCCAACAATCCACATCTCCAACAGTCCACATCTCCAACAGTCCACATCTTTAACAGTCCACATCTCCAACAGTCCACATATCCAACAGTCCGCATCTCCAACAGTCCACATCTCCAACAGTCCACATCTCCCGCGGCCCACACACAGTCCACATCTCCACAGTCTACATCTCCAACAGTCCAATCTCCAACAGTCCACATCTCAGTAGTCCGCATCCAACAGTCCACATCTCCAGCAGTCCACATCTCCAGTAGTCCCATCTCTCCAACAGTCCACATCTCCAGCAGTCCACATCTCCAACAGTCCACATCTCAACAGTCCACATCTCCAACAGTCCACATCTCCAACAGTCCACATCTCCAACAGTCCACATCTCCACAGTCCACATCTCCAACTCCACATCTCCAACAGTCCACATCTCCAACAGTCCACATCTCCAACAGTCCGCATCTCCAGCCTCGCCGCGCTGGTTCGCACCGCTCACCCGGCCAGCCAGCCCGGGCGGATGATGTTGTCGGCGTGGAGGACCTCGAAGTCGAGCGGGTGCAGCACCAGGTGCTGGTGCCGCAGCGCCCGGAACGGCGCCGCCAGCGCGCCGGCCTCCTCCGAGTCGAGCAGGGGCTCCTCCGCTGTCGCACGCGCGCGGCCCGGTCAGGCTGCGTTGTGCTACATCGCGTTCCGGTGCGTGCGATGTGGCTATAAGTGAGTAGGTGTCGTTCCTCACGCATTACGGTGGTGTATAGCGCGCCTTGCAGGCATTGCATTGCATGCAATGAATATGAAAATGTGAGGAATGATAGACATAACGGGAGACCAAGAGATCGGGAGGACTTCCTTGCTTACATCAAATACCAAATGACACGTGCACCATGAGCATATCGTTGATGATGATGATGATTTGGGGTTTTAGGGCGCATCAACTGCTATAGGTCATGCATCGCCCATATGGGCATATCGTTGACACTTCGTGAACGCAGCGCATTGTGCAAGCTGAAACATCACAGACCCACACATTTTCCTTTACCAGCTCAAGCCTTCACATAACCCAACCTTTCAACTAACACGCTTTAAAAGCGGCCCGATACCAAGCGGCCGTTTGCAACAGCGTGAGCGTCCCAAGAAAGACAGTT
>NW_023595962.1:1261189-1347749 GCF_011947565.3 Pollicipes pollicipes
CGCATACACAAGTAGGCCGACTTTGGCACGCGGGGGAGGGGGAGCGCGGCGAACTCAAACGATTGTCATGATAACTCAGACGACACCAAGACATAAACGAACGGGAAGGGCGCGGTAAACTCAGACGAGTGTTATGATCCTTTAGACGACACCAATACATGAATAAACGAAGTCGGCCGTCTTTGAGAACCATGGCAAGAAGACCCAACGTTTTACCGGAATAACATTTTTCATAACATAAGCAAGCACAGGTGTGCTGATGTTTAGTATCCCCCGGATAACTTGACAAATGACGCTGCGTGAATTGTTGAATTGAACTGAACCGAATTAACTCAAGCATATCGCCTGGCTTTAGGCCTAGCAAAAGCCTGGCAATTTCTGTTGGCAAAATTGTGAAAATCAAGGTTGTTTGACGCACGTTTTATTAATCGACGTTGGTCGGAAAAGCCGCTCCATTCGACTACGCAGTCACCAAAGCTCCATCTATCTCCGTTTGGGGCGCGGGGTGTTGCTTTCGAAGGCCGCTTGGAAAAATGTCACGCTCACTGCTTTCTGGACCGTTAGTGACATATCCATGGGCAGGATATTATTCAGATCACCTGGTGAATTATACATGGCGACATGGTACGCCCATCTTATCAGTTAGGTTGGCCACTGTACCTGCTCTGCTTGCCGAGATATGTTGCTAAGTCTTCAAAACGCCCCCCAAAAAATGGAAGGGGCCGTGGTTTACGCACGAGGGCCCGTGATCACTGATGTCAGATGCATGCCCAACCCTACACTTTTGGCCGTGCAATTGCTCGTTCCCCCTTTGTTTGAATTTAGTGGTGCTGTGTTGCTACCACACTTCGTGCGTCGCGACCGGGGCTTGGTTTCAACTCGCCTTCCTCCGCTTTTAATTTCGTAGTTATGGATTATCACTTCATTGCAATGGGGGCAGCGATATTTTATTCAGACCGCAGCGTTATAAACATCATCCTGATCGGACAGCTTTCAGCCAAACGCCGTCGGCACATACCATCCTCACACACCGACACATAAGGTTACGTGAAGGACTGAGGCACGCACGGCCATTTTTCCTCAGAACGGCAAATACCAAATTTTCGCAAACAGACTCCTGCGACTTTGCGCCAAATTCCTTAGAAACTGCCTCGCTTGAACCACTTGCCTCAGGGTGGTTCACGGTCCCTTCGGTGCTCCCCGGGCTGCGTCGGCGGCGGGCTTACGCACCTGTCATGCTCGCGGTGTACCTGTCTGGCGCTCCAGCTGTCGTCTGTACCAAGCCCCTTCCTCTCGCGCGCGAACCTAGACTACGACTGCCCGACAGCGTGGACGGGGGCGGCGCCGCCCCAGCTTGGCCCGGTGCCAACAGACAAAAAAGCACACATCCGTCGTCTGATAGGCGGCAAACTGTCGTGCGGAGAAGTGAAGATAAGAAGTCGGCAACCGTCGCGACCCCACTCTTACAACGGTCGCTTTTGAAATCGGCGACGATGTTTCTGCAGCGACTAGGCTGCTAAGAGCGGCGCAAACGCGATCCCACTTTGTAAACTGACTACGGCCAGGCATTTGGTTTGCGAGAGCACGTGCCGCCCGTGCGGGTCGTGCTCCACGTCACGTGACAAACAGTTTAGCGGCAGGATACGAGCAAGTCTGCGGCGGGGATCGGACGGGTATTGGCTGCAGGCTGGTTCAGGTTCCAGCCCGCTGGGTATCGGATATCGCGAGCTATGGAGTCAGCCTTATGGAGGCTGAACAATGCCGGACATTTGTGTTCTAGCATTCATCGCACTCGGGATTTGCAGCTCGTTAAACGGTGATAGCAGCTGCTGCTAGGTCAAATACCCGAAGTCGCAGAGTCAAACAACAGGGCATATATAAGGCGTCACTCAATCGTCACTGTTTTTTACATTTAATCCTTACCTTTTGAACGGATGGATTTCTTGCATCACAGATGAGGTTAAGCGGTGTTTGTTTTGAGCCCTGAGATTCCTGCCATCCGATCGCGGTAATTCAGATCAGCTGCAGTATTCGATCGCGAAAGCTCAACGTGCCGCATTGCTCGGCACGGTCCGTCCTACCCTCGTACGTCACCTGGCCTTTAGCATGGCTGCTGCCACCGACCGCAACCCTAGCTGTCAAGGAGAAATCGCGAGCGCTAAACCGACCAGGACCCGCTGCGCCACGGGTGGGTGGATAGCGAGACCGGCGCTCAGACAAACTCGTCCAACTCGTCCCAATGGCTCATCACGATGTCCGAGCCATCGGGACGGACATCGTGACGAGCCATCGGGACGGACATCGTGACGAGCCATCGGGACGGACATCGTGACGAGCATGGGACGAACATGCGACGAACCTGGGACGGACATCGGGACGAGCCATCGGGACGGACATCGTGACGAGCCATCGGGACGGACATCGTGACGAGCCATCGAGACGGACACCGTGACGAGCCATCGAGACGGACATCGTGACGAGCCATCGAGACGGACATCGTGACGAGCCATCGGGACGGACATCGTGACAAGCCATCGAGACGGACATCGTGACGAGCCATCGGGACGGACATCGTGACGAGCCATCGGGACGGACATCGTGACGAGCCATCGAGACGGACATCGTGACAAGCCATCGGGACGGACATCGTGACGAGCCATCGGGACGGACATCGTGACGAGCCATCGGGACGGACATCGTGCCGAGCCATCGGGCGGACATCGTGACGAGCCATCGGGACGGACATCGTGACGAGCCATCGGGACGGACATCGGACGAGCATCGGGACGGACATCGTAACGAGCCATCGGGACGAACATCGTGACGAGCCATCGTGACGGACATCGTGACGAGCCATCGGGACGGACATCGTGACGAGCCATCGGGACGGACATCGTAACGAGCCATCGGGACGAACATCGTGACGAGCCATCGTGACGGACATCGTAACGAGCCATTGGGACGGACATCGTGACGAGCCATCGGGACGGACATCGTGACGAGCCATCGGGACGAACATCGTGACGAGCATCAGGACGAACATCGTGATGAGCCATCGGGACGGACACCGTGATGAGCCATCGGGACGGACATCGCATCATCCTGTTGAGTGCATGCACAGCGGCATGTCACTTCGGAGCGAAGGCGTGACGATTAAAATATCGTCATCCCATTGACATTGACCTTGACCTCTTAATCCCATTGGCACTGACCTTGACCTCTTCATTCCATTGACCTTGACATTGACCTTGATCTTGTCTTATCCATTGACCTTGCATGGTTGTCGCTAGATTGTTCACGACACGGCGCGACCAGGGCATCTGCGACGCAGGAATCGAGGTCCAGCAGCAGACGGCATCCTATCAACAGGAAACAAAACAGGTATCGTATATCAACAGGAAAAGAGATCACCGACACGGTTTGTCGAAGGAGAGGGCACAATCACACAGGGACCACTTGGATCAGGGGTGATCATGATACATCAAGCAGAGTTATAATTTCATTTGCTGATATCGAATGCCAGCAAGATGCTGCAAGATGAATCGATGCCAGCAAGAGCTAGCCAGAGGACACAGTGAGGAGGAAGCATCTGCGTGATGGTATATGGGCAGCATCTGATGTAACATGGGCGTAGATAGTGTAGGTATGGTCAAGCCACACGTCTGGGAGCCAGAGGCATGATCGATTACCCACGGTGCTCGCCCTTCCAGCCATGGCAGGAGGCAGGCGACGCCATGCAGCCCCAGCAGCCGAGTGTGCAGTAAAGTTGACAGTAATGTCCAGATTCACCATATGGGAAGAGGTTGTACGTAGGGGGGGGGGGGAGGGAAGGCATTGTGACGAAGGGCTGCGATTTTCCCAAGCAAGTAAATCACCTCGAGTCGTGGTACCAAACCGGCCATTAATTCTGCTTAAATGGAAGAGAAGACGATGACCAACATTCCTCGAAGCAAACTTGTGCTTGTTACTGGACTCAAGAATTTTCAGTCAGGCAAAATGTAGATACCACACACACACACACCACACACACACACACACACAACACATTATATATATATGTCTATATCCCAGTCCACCAATGTCTTTGGTAAGCAGCGGGCGTAGCCACACCATTACAACCCCCAAGCGGAAATCAAGTACGGTTTCCGTTCCCAGCACACGTGAGCGTTCTCGCCAAGTTCAAAATAGTCTTGAAACGTTGCCTCCTCTAACAAATTGCAGGCAAAACCTCGTCATTTTTAATGACGAGGCTTGATAATTATTCATTCCAAATGACAATAACTTCATAATTCCTCTTTGTTTTTTACGGGGTTTCTCCTCCACTCTGCAAGACAGTGAAAAGGTGGATTTGAAACAATAACGAAAAACAAAGCTCTTCATGACATCCGTTTATTCACGGTACACCATACTACGTCACGTTTTTCACGATTCACGTTGCCTTGCCTAAAACGAACACAATGATCAGCTGCTCACGTTCTCAGTCATATATAATCGAACATTTCCATTTTCACGCCGTAATTAGCCGGTATGTACGAAACCAGTTCCAAAATCAAGTAGCCCTGACGTGAGCGCTTCATGTCGTCAAATGATTTCAAGCGTATAATGCCATACCAAATCGAGTTGATTTTTCCACCGGCACACAAGTACTGTTACTGTCCTGCTTGCAAACGGCCCGCGCGCAGCGAAAAGCACGCACCACAACATAATGAGGCAAAAGCTGACATTTGGTTTGGCTGGCGAAGGAGAGCAATCCCCTCCATGTCCTCACCACTGTACAAGCCAGGCTCCAGGTCGGAGACGCCCACAACAGGGTCGTCAAGCCCCGAATGTCTCAGCTACACGACTTAACCAACCGCTCCAATTTGGGGTCCACCTAGCTTCTGTACTCGGAGCCTTTGCACCAACGGCCACCACCTCCGCGCTAGAAGAACAAAGTAACACCTACGTCCATGTAAAAATGTACAAAACTTCTCGATCCCAACAACATAAATAAATATGTATGTACAAGAAAATACAACTATTGCACGACGGGCTTGTCCGGTTCAGCACAAAAAATCCTGCCATCTTCCTTGTGCTGCCGTCCAGTTAGCTGACCATCCCGTGTTTTGTACCGCCGGACTGATGCCGCGCCTAACAATTTGGTAACACGTGGTTGCGCCAGGGTTGGGCGCCATTAGCGGACCCCGCTTGAGGTATGCCGGGACGGCGCCATCACTGTTTTGTTTGGACACAAGACACTCTGCATCAAGGCCCTGGTACAACTTCTCAGAACGACAGGACAGGCCAACGATTGCTCAGCATGTGGATGAGTTTTACTACGAATGCGTCTAAGAGCGCAGGTACGACATCCGCGGCGCACTCATCAAAGGTCGAACCTAGGTCAGAACCAACAGGGAACACCTGAACCTGCCGCGAACAGGCTCACAACAACTTGAACACCGTCAAAGTTATCCTTCAACTAAAGCTTCATTCTTCTGAGACAGGAAACGCGTCAACAAGCTGGCACGAGACGACCACAGCGACGCGTGAGATCCGACGAAGATGCCCTGGTCACGAAACGCGAAGGGAAACAGAGAACGCGCACAACACAACGATGGCAGTTAAAGCTGAGTTATGGAATAACGGCCACTCTTGCGTGATCCTGGTGGCCCTGTTGACATTCATCTGTCTTACGACACGTTCGCAGCGTCCTTACTGCTCTATCGTGTTCATCAAAACTTCTGCTGGAGACTCCATTCGGCATACAAAACTGGCCTGGTACCACTCTTCGTGTCCACACAGCGCCCGCGCTGCATTGAGTGAGCCTGCACTCGGCGTGCCGCAAGGGTGGAGTGTCGTCGCGCATATTTTCTCCTCGTCACCACGCATGACCGAACATCTCGAGCGGGCGACGCGTCCTGACGCATCCGCCGGTCACTGACGCCACTGACGTCCCTGTAGTCCGGCAGCGCCGGGCGTCAGCCAACGCCACCAGCCATCCCGGCAGCGTCACCCGACGTCACCTGACGCCACCTGACGTCACACCGCCGAGGGCGACGTCACTCCACCGGCGTGGCCATCTTGATGGTGCACTCGCCCAGGCGGCGCACCGACGTGAGCAGACTCTCCGACGACGAGCGCTTCATGTTCCGATAGTACGACGCCGGCTTCTTGTCGCGCACGATCTGCACGTCGTCGAGGATCGTCTGCAGGTACGGCAGGCCCGGGTTGGAGGAGCCGAGCGGCGCCGGCGGCAGCGGACACGGGTACAGCGGCTCGGCCGGCGCCGGCCGCGCAGAGGGCGATACCAGCGCCAGTGCGCTCCGGTTCAGGCTCCGTAGGTAGCTCTGCATGCTGGCCGTAGGACTCGGCAGCGAAGACCCGTCCGGCGTCTGCCGAAGACGGATGGCGTCAGCACGGCGGCGGCGCCCGATTGGTGGGTCAAGGGATGCGCCGTGAGTTGAAGGTGTGGGTTTTGAAACTTGGGCGCGAAGTAGTGAGGTTATGGATGAACGTAGCATGAAATTAAAAATTTCACATCGTTGGCAGTCAACTTGTACGATAAGCGACACCGTGTGTCCGGCATGTTACATGGGCCATCTTAAACAGTGTTTTATAGTAGACGTAAACTTAAGATACGATTCATATTGTAAGAGGTCATTTACCAGGGTATTTTACAAGTCAGATCAACAAGACACGTGTTAAGGCCAGAAAATAAGGCCTAACGACGTACAGCCAGATCATGACACCAGACCACGTGATAGCAAAGCATGGGAGCACGGCAACTGACCAGGCCACGACATCGCGCAGTGTAACGAAATCCCGCCGGTGTCATGACATCAGTGTCATCACATCCCGCCAGATGAGAACGTCCGACCATCTCCCTCCGCACGGCAGCATCACGCCAGCCGCCCACACCATGGCAGCGTCACGCCAGCCGCCCACACCATGGCAGCGTCACGCCAGCCGCCCACACCATGGCAGCGTCACGCCAGCCGCCCACACCATGACCCCATCAACATTTACATATTGACAACATCGGACCAGCCCACAACCACACCGAGATCACACTGCGTTCAGAAATCACACCGCATTCCGAGATCCCACCATCTCGAGTCTACGCCACTTTCCGAGATCACACACACCCAGAAATCAACACCGCATTCCGAGATCCCACCGCATTCCGAAACCCACCACATTCAGAGATCACACCGCATTCCGGGATCACACCACATCCCGAGTTTTACACCCATTCCGAGATCACATCGCACCCAGAAATCACACCGCATTCCGAGATTACACTTCATGCCGAGATCACATCGCATTCCGAGATCACACACCGTATTCCGAGATCACACCGCATCCAGAAATCACATCGCATTCCGAGATCACACCGCATTTCGATATCACACCTCATTCCAGATCCCACTGCATTCCGAGGTCGCACCGCATTCCGAGATCACACCGCATCCAGAAATCACACTCACCCCGCATTCCGAGATCACACCGCATCCTGAGATCACACCGCATTCCGAGATCCCACCGCATTCCGGGATCCCACGGCATTCCTCACCCGTCCGTCGTCTCACCTGCGCCTTGCGCCGCTCGTCCTCCGTATGTCGGTCCATGTGACACTTCAGCTTGTCCTGACGGCTGAAGGCTCGCGGACACACCTGGCACGCGTACGGCCGCTCGCCCGTGTGCGTGCGCACGTGGCGCTTCAGGTGCGCCGAGCGCGCGAACGCCGCCGGACAGAACTCGCACTGCAACGGGACAGGCACGTGGCGGTGATGGCGCGCCATGGAGGCGGGTGTGCGCGGACGGGTGGTGGCGGTGTGCGGCGGCGGTGTGTGATGCGGGTGACGGTGTGTGATGGAGGCGCGCGATGGCGCCGCGAGGGGGCAGCGCGAGGAGGCATATGTGGAAAATGGCTGTTGCAGGTATTACGCACGGCACGTGAGTGCCGCGTGTTATGGCAGCACGCGGCGACGACCATTAATAGTGGAGCACGGCGGTGACGGTGGCAAGTGATTGCTGCACGTGGTGTTTCCCACGTGATGGAGGCAACGTGCCACGTGAGATGTTGAGAGATGCAAATATCACGTGGCGTTTCTCACATGACGGCAAGGCGATACAGCGGAACGGCAAAGTCGTGGGGCAGTGATGTGACGAATAACAGCTCCGTAATGAAAGTGCATGAGCGTCGTGTGTTACGCTATTGGCTGGCCGCGGTGTGGCATTCTCGATAGCATTTTCGATAAAATCCGCGATTATCGATTGCTGTGGACAAGCGCCCAGCCGTCGGCAGACCACGGGACATACATGGATGAACATTACGAACAGAACGCGTCACGTCAGTCAGTCAGTCAGTCAGATAGGTGGAGCCGAACGCAGGCCGCCTCATTCTACCAACGAGCTCGAACAGCTAACTCTCGGGCGATGTCCACTCGAGCCCGTCTCTCACAGCCCGAGCCCGTCTCTCATCACCTGAGCCTATCTCTCACTACCTGAGCCCGTTCCTCTCACCACCCGAGCCCGTCTCTCACTACCTGAGCCCGTCTCTCACCACCTGAGCCCGTTCCTCTTAACACCCCAGCCCGTCTCTCACTACCTGAGCCCGTCCCTCACCACCTGAGCCCGTTCCTCTCACCACCCGAGCCCATCTCTCACCACCTGAGCCCGTCCCTGACCACCTGAGCCCGTTCCCCTCAACACCCCAGCCCGTCTCTCACCACCTGAGCCCGTCCCTCACCACCTGAGCCCGTTCCTCTCAACACCCAGCCCTACAGCCCGTCCCGCTCACATGCCCGAGCCCGTCTCTCACCACCGAGCCCGGTCTCTCACCCTTAAAACTGCTTCTCCAGTCTGTCTGTGACATGCACCCGACTGATGTGGTCCTTCAGGTCATCAGCACTGACGAAGTGTTTCTTGCAGAAGACGCAGCTGCCGGCGGCGCCGTCCAGCGCGCCGGACAGGTGCGGCGAGGTCAGCGGAGAGTTCAGCTCGGCCTTGACCCGCACCCGACCCGGGCCCTCGCTCAGCTCCACCTGAGGTCACATGGATCAGACGGGGTCAGACGGGGTCCGGACTGTGTTAAATGGGGTCAGACTGTCAGACGGGGTCAGACTGTCAGATGGGGTCAAGCAGAGGTCAGGCGGAGGGCAAAGGTCTGGACGACGGAAGGGTAGATGACGCCAGCCACTAGGGTTAGTCGAGCTCGGCAGCTTCACGCCACGCAGGAGGCTAGACAGAGGCCAGGCAGCATAATAAACACAAAATCAAAATTAGAATAAAGGTAACTTAAATTAGGTATAAATCAGACAGATTGGTGTTATGCCTGGATTTTGGGTAGGAGCCGTGAAGCGAAATCCGGAGACGATTGTAGGATGACTTGATGACCTAATTTTGGCTTCGGACTTTCAAGGTGATGTGGGGCGCCACGTTTCGAAGAACGCAACAGCACGAATTACATGCGTGCAATGTAACAGCTGTTTCATTCAACCACATGCTAAGTAACGTGTCCAGATTTAGACACGACTGAAGTCGTAAGCGTCGTGAAACCGTTGAACCTTTACACTGGTCGGAGGTCGTCGCCTAGGATGAGCGGAGTGGTGCGTCCAAGAAAACGAATATGCCTTGTTTTTCGGGTGACCGTTGTGTTCGACACCCCACGTTGAAATCATTTCATTTACCGATATTTTTTCTGCTTCATCCGCCCTGCCAGCTCATCCAAGCTCGGTAGCCCCCCCCCCCCCCCCCCCCATCAACAGGCCTCTTTCCCTGTCTGCTGCCGCTCACCTGGGAGGTTAATCAGGCCCCTTCCCTCCTTGCTGCCGCTCACCTGGGGGTTAAGCAGGCCCCTTCCCTCCCCGCTGCCGCTCACCTGGGGGTTAAGCAGGCCCCTTCCCTCCTTGCTGCCGCTCACCTGGGGGTTAAGCAGGCCCCTTCCCTCCCCGCTGCCGCTCACCTGGGGGTTAAGCAGGCCCCTTCCCTCCCCGCTGCGCTCACCTGGGGGTTAACAGCCCCTTCCCTCCCGCTGCCGCTCACCTGGGGGTTAATCAGGCCCCTTCCCTCCCCGCTGCCGCTCACCTGGGGGTTAAGCAGGCCCCTTCCCTCCCCGCTGCCGCTCACCTGGGGGTTAAGCAGGCCCCTTCCCTCCCCGCTGCCGCTCACCTGGGGGTTAAGCAGGCCCGCCTCGGCCTCCGACACGAAGGACGAGTTCAGTGACGAGACGGAGTCGTCGGCCACCTCCTGTGACGTCGTTGTCACGCGTTGCCGCTCGGACGCGTCGCTCCGGTCCGAGTGGCTGCTGCTCTGACGACGCGCCTCCCCGGCACCGTTCGTGTCCTGTCGGCCGCCCGGCGTCAGGGATGGCGGCGGCGGGTCTCAGTGCCGGCGGGTCGGGTTCGAATCCGGTGAGGGGATGACATTTTTGGGTGGAGTTTTCGTAAAAACTGGGGTAGTGGGTGCCACTGATGAACGCAGCAATTGCAAACGTACTTAACTTATCTCAGGAATATCTGTAATGGGACAGTGAAATATCCAAATGTAAGAATACGGTAGTGCAACCTCTGTCGCTTTATCCTGGGCGTCCTCAAATAACATGATATACCAGTTAGCATTATACTTCATGTCACTAGAGAGCAAAATCTGTAACGCATCCCAAAATAAGGAATTTAGCGGAGATCTTGTGAAGCTCAACTATAGACACAAATCTATCCGAAAACACACACGCACAATGCTTGGCTCCACTCGATAGACAAACGCTATGCAAACATGCTATCAATGAAAAATCCATCCAAACTGAAACCCATTCATACCGAGCTGACACCCCACCACAAGCTAGCTCGCAACCTTCCAAACATGGGCGACTCCCTCCCACCTCCACAACCATAGCCCCCCCCCCCCCCCGCACCTGCCACACCTACCACAAACAGCGGCGTGGAGCAGCGGCGCACCTCTTGCGGCGCCTCCTCGCGCGGCCGCGTCCTCCTGCCGTCGTCGTCCTCGGAGGACGGGCGCCGCTTGAGCGGGGACCGGCGTCGCTCGGCGTCGGCGCGCGCCGGCGCCAGGTTCTTCCGCAGCAGCGACTTGACCGGCGAGGTGAGCAGGGGCGCGGCCGCAGCCGCGGCGGCGGCCGCCAGCGGCGGCGGCGGGAAGGCGAACGGCAGCGGCAGTGGCAGCCCGGCCAGCGCTGCCGACCGCTGCTGAAAGGGGCGCGGGGGGACGTCAGGGTCCGGCGGGCAGATGACAGACAGGGGGGAAGCGCGAGGTGTTCGGGAAGCGCCACAGGCGGGGCCAGAGGCGGGCATGGTGCGGCGAGTGGAGACCTAGGGGGCGTGCCTGATGCGGAAACAGTGGGAAGACGCCAGACGCAGGGAGAACGCCGGACACGGGCGCGGTGGGAAGACGCCGGACGCAGGAAAAACGCCGGACGCGGGCACGGCGAGGAGACTGCAAACTCAGGCAATACGCCTCCGGAAAAACGCCTTAGGCAAAACGCCTCAGGCAAAACGCGAGCAATGGAGACAAGGCACTGAGGCACAAGAAACGCGAATACATGAATCTCTTCCTAAATCAGTATAGAAGAGCAGGCCCCACAGCAAGCGGGTGCAGTGGCAGCCTCGTCAAAATGGGATCGACAGTAGGAGTAACACAATTAAAAAACAAAATGGGGACAACACAGCGGGTCACAAAAGCGCTTCAGTTCACGTGGCGGGAGCTCACCTTCACTGAGTTTGGTGACCCGGTCATTGCAATGCCGCGGACCTCCAGCATTGTCGCCGCGTCCACAAGGCCGTCAATCTCCGAGTCGTGAACGGAAATCTCGCCCGTGTAGACGTACTCGATAAGCGACCGCACGCATGACACCTGTCGGCACACTCGCAAACTGTTAGTGTCGATTCTGGCTATTGATAGCGCTGGCTTTTAAGGAATGACCGGTCCAGCGGGCTTGCTGGGACGGGGGGGGGGGGGGGCGCATGCCGCCGGCAGCGTTTGGCGCGCTAACACATGTGATAATTCGACCAGCTATCATAGCTGGACGGCATGCTCTTCCACAAAACGCAACACGTGTTGTCATTTCAACAGCAGCCCACAACTTTAGAAGCTTCTGCCTGCGAATACTAGCTAATCGACGACACTGGCTCTAGGGGACGACATAATCCCTGGTGGTGGCTGGTCCCTTCTTAAGATGTTTCACCGCTGAACATTCACAGTCTGTTTGTTTCCCAGAGCACAGGTTTGGTCCAAGAACACATCAGTCCCCTCCCACCACCTCCCCCGGCTTCAAATACCGATCAATTTGATGGCTGCGTTTCATCCACACATCCGCAACACGTTGCCGTGGTTACCTGTAGGTCGGGCAGGATAAGCGTGGCTTCTGACTCCTGATTAGCCGAAAGAAGCTTCTCCAGCAGTGGACTACAGGCCGACAGCAGAAGCCGATGGGCTGCCGAACAAGCGACGATTTATCTACCCGGCTGGATTACACATTTCTGCACGTAAGCCGGCGTAACGAAATGTTCTTAGTAGAATGTCAGTGGATGTCAGGAATTTACATTTCATCACATGTGATGCGTTTTAATATTTTCCGAAGTTCAAACGCCAACTTAACCTGAAAAACAAGGATAAAGACCATTCACGTCATCACCAGGATTAAACCACACCAACAAGGCTACAACGGCCCTTTCTACTCTTCTTAGTGGTCGTATTACTTTCTGGGAGGCCAGACATGACACCCTGGCAGCTGCTCCTGATGCCACACTTAATCCCCTGTCCACATGGGCACCAAAGTAGCACGGTATCTTTCGAACTGCTGAACACCCACCTTTGATCTCACCACCGCAACAGACCAGCGTCACGTCCACGTAACTCTCGTTCTTTCGCAGCTCCATAAATTCGGTGCACAGGCTGGGCACGTGCGTTTGCCATTTTAACCTGTAGGCGTCGCCCGCCGACGCCATGGTTTGTTATAGGTGGCAGCACCTGTGGAAAGCGCGGTTTTGTTAGCCATGGGCCGACAGGTGGGCGTTGGCACGACGACGACATAACGGTTATTCCTGACAGATGGCAGCACTAAAACACCATCATCACCTCTGCATTCTTCTCCCTGCCCCTTCAACCACGTCAGCAGACTAAACCCATTTAAGTAGAGTCGCTAGGTTGCTGCGGAGAAGTCGCTCTGTTGCCGCCAGACACCGCGCGAGGTAAAAGAAAACGAAAAACAGCGAAGGAAAAAGCAAAGGAAAAGGAAAGACGCCAAAAAAAAAAACAGCCGCCGGGCACGAACCAATCGAAATCGAAGAATCACGTAAGCGCGTTTTCCGGACATATGACCTTCGTCTGCTGCACTGTATTCATCTGTCCGACAAGCCACGGACTGCGCGATAAAGACGGCAGACCAGACGGACGTGGAGTGCAGTGTGAGTCAACGGGAAAGCTTGGGATGGATTCGTGTTGAATCCAGATCGTGTTGGTGAGAACTGCATCGCGTAATTCACTTAACGAATTCAGCTGGAAGTTGATCGGATCATCCTCGCATGCTGAAAGCCCTAACCACCCCTGTGAACACTTCACATGCGTATAGACGCAGGTACGCGCGAGAAAAAATGGGTATTCGTACAAACTGTATG
This sequence comes from Pollicipes pollicipes, assembly GCF_011947565.3. Lineage (NCBI taxonomy): Eukaryota > Metazoa > Arthropoda > Thecostraca > Pollicipedomorpha > Pollicipedidae > Pollicipes > Pollicipes pollicipes. The sequence goes on from NW_023595962.1 coordinate 1,274,803, forward strand.
TTAAGAAACATCCAAGCAATTTTCTGTAGGAATAATTCGTGTTTGTTTCCGCGTTGCATCCTCTGCACTTAGCGCGGAGTCTGCTGCACGCCAGGCGCAATCAGTGCAGAGGTCATTTCTCCTGGCCTGCGCCAGAGCGGTCTTGCCGCAACGCGGTTTGGCCTACATGTTAGGCCCCAGTTAGGCTCGGTGACTCCATCTGCAGCATGGCTTTCCCTGACGCCATCTATTCCAGCGATCCCCCTGCCCCCCCCCCCCCCCCCAACCTCACCACACTCTGCCCCAGCGCCCCCGCCCTCCCTCTCCCGCTGCAGCGCTGTCTGCCCTCCACGCCTCTGTCCCGGCGTTCTGGTGCGCCCTAGTCCAGTCAGCCCCAGCTCAGTCTGCCCTAGTTCAATCGGCTGCCCCTGCTCAGTCTGCCCTAGCCCAGTCGGCCCTCCTCAGTCTGTCCTAGCCTACTCTGCCCCAGCCCAGTCTGTCCTAGTTCAGTCGGCCCAGCTCAGCACGCCCCAGCTCAGCCTGCCCTAGTTCTGCCTGCCTCAGCACTTCCACTCCGCGGCGGCGCCCGCCCAAGTGTCCGCCCAGCCCTCGCCAGCCCCAGCTGGCGGCGTCGCGCCGGGGGCGTTCCGCCATGAAGAACTGGTCGGGGCGGCCGGCGGTCAACGCCCCTCCCCCTCCCCCTCCTCCTCCATCCGTCCGTCCGAGGGCGGGACAGGTAAGAGGGGCGCCGCAGAGACGCCACGCCGAGGGGAGCGGACGCGACAGGGGGAGGGGGAGGGGGAGGGGGCGGGGGAAGGAATCGAAGCGCGAAGCAGGGGAGGGGCGGCAGCGCTGGCGCCGATGAGAGCATGGCGCGCCGTGAACGTTGTGCTTCGCACCTGTGTTGCCAGCAGACAGATACGCCGCCACGCAAAAAAACGACCACCGTTTTCAAAAACCATGCTCCCAACCTATCTCTCCCGCGTGAAACGCGCGCCGAACAGCGCAAGACCTCAGCACACACAGCGCAGACCAGCGTCACTTCGGGCATCAGCTCGATCCGCAACACCTGCGACACGGCGGCCGCGCCTCCGCGCTCGGCGGCCGTGCAGCGCGGCAAAAACCGCTCCGGCGTCCTTGCGCCGCCCAACCGCCTCTCGCGGGGAGGTCATTCACAGCGTCCGCGCCGCGCCGCGCCGCCGCCTTCGCCGCCGCCGCCGCCTTCGCCGGTCCCGGTTCAGCCCGGTGTGGAAGTCATGGTCGCCGTTGCAATTACGCTGACATGATTAGCGGCGAAGCCGGCGGCGGGCCCGGTCGGCCCGGCGGTGCCGCCGCCGAGAGCTCGCCCGGCGCTGGCGGCGCGGCGGCGCCGGGGTCACCGGCGGTCACTGCGGGGGCGCTCGCGGTCACCGCCGGCTGCACGGCCGGGGGAGCGAGGGAGAGGGGAAGGGGGTCGAGTGCGGCGCCGCGGCTCCCCGAGACGGCCAGAAGGCGGGGAGGTTTGACCTCACGTTTGGTCTTCGGGTTGTCGGTACGGTGTTAAAATCGGAGGAGGGGGGGGGGGGGAGAGGATCGCGAGAATAGATGATGCGAACGGCCGGACGAAATCCTCGCGAGAATGGATGCCGGATCCGCGCCGGCTTACAGCGCGCAGGTGTGTCTACGTAGGAACGTCGAGTTCGACTGCAGAACGGCCCAGCTTGAGGGCAGGAGATGGGCAAAAAACCGACACCATATCGACAAAATCTCCCACCAAAGTCACCAGAGCGTCACAAAGTCGTCAAGCCACATCCTTTCATTCATCGTCCACCAGCAAACTGGCTTACAAACGCCATCTGACATGATCTTGCCAGTGGCGACAAACGCAAGACGCTTCGTTTCGACGCCACTTAAGCTCCGCGCAGCCGAGAAACCGCGACAACAGCGCACCACTCACTGACCAGCATACTTCTCCCAGAGGAAAGATCTCATGACGCGCGAGAACACTTGCCTCGATGTTTTTCAGTCTCCCGAAAACCAGCTCTTCCGGCTTGAGAGTTGGAGCTGGACGCTCAGCATACACCGAATCACAACAGCAACAGCGGACCGGGCTATGCCAGGCGCGGCTGGGAGACTGCGATGACGCACACAACACCAGCCCGCCGCCGCCCCTCCCCCTCTCCCGCCCGCTCACCGACGATGTTCCCCTCCCCTTCCCTCCCACGTCGCGACGCCGCCGACCTTACGTCCCCCCCCCCCCCCCACCCTCCCCCCGGATCTCCCAGCCTCCAGTCTCCTAGAACCCCAGTCGCTCAACCTCTAGCTGTCGTTGTCTTCTCTTCAGATTAGTTCCGTCCTCAAGTCCCGCAGCGTCCTCAGACTCGGCCGTCCGCTATCGGTGGCTCAGTGGGCCTCTCTATGGGCTTGATCGCACGCTGTCGGTGGCTCAGTGGGCCTCTCTATGGGCTTGATCGCACGCTGTCGGTGGCTCAGTGGGCCTCTCTATGGGCTTGATCGCACGCTGTCGGTGGCTCAGTGGGCCTCTCCATGGGCTTGATCGCACGCTATCGGTAGCTCAGTGGGCCTCTCTATGGGCTAGATCGCACGCCGTCGGTGACTCAGTGGGCCTCTCTAAACTTTCGCCAACGACATCCCCACTTCTGCCGTCCATGTCGCACGAAAGCCCTGCCCCGAATGTCTCCCGTGGCACCGTGCCATGCAGGCTGTCCACCGGCATGGAGGCCATCAAGGAGCATGGCGTTGACAGTGACAGAGATGCTGTAAATGCTTTAGCGGCATGGCCTTCGGCAGTGCCTGTGTTCGTGTGTTTCGCATGCTTGTGGAAGACGTCTGGCAACCAACCCATGACAAGAAAGGTATGTAGAGTGAGCTGCTGGATTCTAGGCCTCCAAAAACTACTCGCAGCCGAAGCTTCTCGTGAATTATGTCGACGAAACGGTACCTTTAAGGTTTTTTTTTCAAAAATACTTATGACGCTCGAAATCACTACGCAACTTAAATACCATGCTGAGACTTCAAAGCCGCCCACCATCCTTCCAAATAAACTCATGTGATTTCTTCAAAATCCTCCCCACTCCCTCCCCGTTCCTGGGGCCATTCCAACCCAGCCTCTCCCTACCCGCCCCCCCCCCCTCCCAGCCCTCTCCTCGCCCGTCCCTCGGCCCTCTCTCCGCCGGTCCCTCGGCCCTCTGGCCCTCTCCCCGCTGGTCCCTCGGCCCACTCCTGCCTGCTCCCGGCCTCTCCCCGCTGGTCCCTCGGCCCACTCCTGCCTGCTCCCGGCCTCTCCCCGCTGGGCCCTCGGCCCACTCCTGCCTGCTCCCGGCCTCTCCCCGCCCGTCCCCCGGCCCTCTCTAGGTCATCCACCAGCGCGCCCGGCCGGGCGTCCGTCGAACCCCGCGCCGCCGCCCCGGGCGCCGCGCCGTACGGTCCATTTTTATTTAGCCGGCCGCCGGCGCAGGTACGGTTATGGGAAAAAACGACTTCGTCACGGCGCCGCCGGCAGCGGCTGGCTATTGTGTCGAGCCCGGAGAGGAATGTGGCGACAGGTGCCGGCGCGGCCCGGCCCGGCCAGGCCCGCGGCGCCCGGCCCGCGGCCGGCCAGGCCCGCGGCGCCCGGCCCGCGGCCGCCACGGCTGGGTCAAGGGCCTCTGGGCCGGCAAGCAGTGGGCATGGAGCCTGTGTACAGCCAGGAGACTGTGTACGGGACCTCTGGACCAGCGGGGATATGATTGGGGTCGGTGGACTGGTAGGGGCTGGGTCGGAGCCCCCAAGCTGGCAGGAGACTGGGTCAGGGGCCTCTGGGTTGGCTGGAGAGGTCATGGGCCTGAACACCGTCAGAGGAGCGGTCAGGCACTCTGGACTGGCACTGATGGGGACATGGGCTGCAGGGCTCACACGAGCATGGCGAGAAGGCCGTTATGTGACGGACAGCATGGACAAGAAGAACTCCGAGAAAATCAACACTTTCGTTTGAAACTCTCCAAGTATTTTTTCCTGTGTTCCAACGCCGAACAACGCTGTGGTTACGTCTGAGGCATTTCGGCATCGCCCGGTCCAATCTAGAAGGAAGCATTGTGGGTTACCACAGGAGCTCTGTGTGGCATTGGTGGACGCGATGTATCTCGAGCGAACAAAGCGCGGTTTAAATCCCTCGCATCTGATGAAAAACTACCCATTCATGACGGCTAGCTGGGCTTTCGGCGCACATAATCATCCGCGAGCTTTCAGGGACCCTTCCACGTCAGGGCTGGCAGCCTTCAGTGAACATTGTCCCGCGACACAGCTGCATTTGCTGCGTTCAATATTGCAATCGCCTCATCCTCATGATGCGCGTCGCCTGGTCGGCGTGTCGCACCTCGCACGTCACCATCTCACGCCTCACCGAAGCGTGAGTTCATGAACGCGAGTAGGACCAAGCCGTGAGAGCCCAGGCGCCTGGGTTCACTGTCCGCCGCCAGAATGTCCCAAGTAAACATTTCGCGTCGGGCCGGGGATCCGAAGCTGGATGGATGGCCGCGAGCACACGCCTCCTCGATCAGCTCCCCCCTCCTCTAGCGAGTCCTCGCCGGGCAGCGGGCCTGAAGTCAACGCACGAGCGAGGCCGCGGCGCCCGCTAGTGGCCTCAGCGGTTGACTCCATTCTCGGCCACCTCTCGGCGCTCTGCCCTCTCCCGCGCTCTGCCTCCACAAACAGACCAAACCAGGCGAGGCGGCGCCGGCGGCTACGGACGAGGAAATAAGGAGACCCCGTTACATGCGCGTGCCCCGAGGGCCCGCATAGCGGACGCAGTTCGGCCGGCGGCCGCGCCGCGGCGCTGTCGGCCGCCCCCTGCCCCGTTAGGAGGCCGGGCGCTCTGTGACCCCCTGACCCGGGGCTGACCCCTGCTTTCACCGGCAGGGGGCGGGGCTCCCGACGGCGGCTTGTGGAGACGACGTCGCCTCAGGGCCCGGGAGTGCCAGGCACACTCAGTCACGCGGGGGAGGGGAGAAATTCTCCGCAGCCCAACACAAACAACCCGCTGGAATCAGAACGCTGAAAACGCGTCGGGAGCGGCAATAATGCTTGGCGAGCAATAGCAGTATACCGGCCGTTCCAGGTTAGTGACGCGATCAAATGAACTTCACTTCTAGCCCAGCAATCTGTGTTGATCCGCTGCATCAATCAAATATGATTGAAAGGCGTCAATTTCCTCTAAGCGTAACTGACCATAGCACACGCAGAAGAAATTGGGCCTGTTGCGTAAAAACAACTTGGCAATATAATAAAAACACAAAGGCTACCGTAAACAAAATGCAGACTTTTGAAATAGCACAGAACTGAAACGTGTTGGTGTGCCCGATCCCTTTTGCCGGAGAACGCTATGTTCCAGGCGGATCAGTTGCCTGAGCAAGAAGCATCGAAATCACTTTGCAAACAATTCGTCGGTGCCGCAAAACAGGGGCGAACCTGTAATGGACTGCAAGCGATACGTATAGAAGTATTGTCTTCTCCCAAATCTTGACTTATCTCTTCATCAGAACGTCCGGCGTCTGCAAATAGTCAAGCCAAGCTGCGATACTGGAAGTCATCCAACTGGTGATAAAGGTGACTAAAAACCCGAAGCGACAGCGAGAAGAATAGCGCATGAGATTGGCCACGGGCGGCTCACTCCGACATACCCAGAGCAATGCATTCTCCTAGTGCCGGAAGCGCCAAGCAGCATCCCACCAGAGCGCTTACCACAACGCCGTGAATCACCCCATCTTCACCGGGGGCCCAGGAGGGGGAGAGGGGGAGAGGCCACCCTCCAGAGTGGGGGCCGGAAACGCAGCAGCCCCCGCCAGCCGTACTGGGAATGCCCCGGGCTGTGGGCTTTCCAGGACCCCGCTCGCTCCCCACCCGGCCAAGTGGGTCATGCCGGGCGCCGGCGGTGGGGGGAGGGGGAGGGGCGGCAAACAGGCCGGCCCTACTCAATCAGGCTGACGGCTGTGACGGCTGTGACCCCCTCCCTCCCTCTCCCTCCCCCTCTCTGTCTCTGTATCTGCCGCCACCTCTTCCTCTGGTGCCTGATCTGTGCTCTTCCACGCACGCCACCCGTCGCGCAAGACGGCGGCAGAGGCTCCTGCCAGGATCTTTGGCAATGTCACTCCCTTTCGTGATGCATTTTCCTTTCTGTTTTGCGTATCTCCTCTAGCCCTTTTGTACTTCTCTCGTTCCCCTATGGTTCTCAATACCTTTATAACTTGTCTTCACAGAACATTTCAGCATCGTTCAAGAATGTGAGTACTGAGACAGGCGTGGAGTAGGTGGTTTTTTATCGCATCATTTGCACACTTAATCGGCAAAATTATCGGACTTCCGTGCAAGCACAAGTAATGTTCTTCGCTCCGATAAAAATAAGCTTCAGCCCTCTGAGCGATGCACATCTCCAATCACCGTCTGTCACTCACTGGACAGAGGACGCACCTTGAACCACCGCGGCTCGCCCTGCCCGAAACATCTACCACCTTCCTGTTTTCTCTCCCTTCACCCCTGTTCCCCCCCCCCCCCCCCCAATGTTCTCCCTATGCTGCGCTATCAGGGCAACATACGAACATCATCAGATCCTCCAGCCAGCAAAACCGGCACACCGGCAAACCAGCACACCAGCAAACCAGCACACCAGCACACCAGCAAACCAGCAGACCGGCAAACCAGCAAACCAGCACACCAGCAAACCAGCACACCAGCAAACCAGCAGACCGGCAAACCAGTACACCAGCAAAACCGGCACACCAGCACACTAGCACACCCGCAAACTAGTATATCAGTACACCAGTACACCAGCACACCAGCACACCTGGCCGGACGGACTGTCCACAAGAGGAGGGGTGCACTACAGAGGTGACACCACCGAGGTGTAGTTGTGAGAGGGACACCACCGAAATGTAGTTGTGAGAGGGACACCACCGAGGTGTAGTTGTGAGAGGGACACCACCGAAGTGTAGTTGTGAGAGAGACACCACCGAAGTGTAATTGTGAGAGGGACACCACCGAAGTGTAATTGTGAGAGGGACACCACCGAGGTGTAGTTATGAGAGGGACACCACCGAAGTGTAATTGTGAGAGGGACACCACCGAGGTGTAGTTATGAGAGGGACACCACCGAGGCGCGGTGCAAGGAGGGGACACCACGTGCGTGCCGACATCGCCTGTGCCCGTCCTGCTGTCAGCTGTACAACCAACCGACTCGCAGCGTGGCTGGAACAGAGTATGGTAACAAATCCCCCCTCCCCCACGAAACCGGCAAATTAGTGCGATTTGGTACGATTTTGGTAACCGGCCAAATGGTGCCGTGTGGCGGCCGGGCGCGACTGGGGCGCCAACACTTCTGATGACTTTATGTGCGGGATAAATGATGACCGCATATGTCTGATGATACGACCTGAATGACGATATATGCGTGCCAGCGTCCGGGTCTAGATGCCAGGATGTGCAGCGAGGAAAGCAGCCTCGTGGTTTCCGGCGACCTCGCGAAATATGTGAGACACCTAATCTAATAATTTGAACTAATACAGGGGTCCAAGCGCTCGTAGGCTGGAGGGGGGGGGGGGGAGGGGGGGACGGAAGTAAGCTCATGGGTCCATGTGGTTCTAAAACTGTCAATCAGTACGCCCACGCTGTGCGACACCTCTTATCCTTTTTCTAGTTTCCTCCTGCCTACTTGCGACGCCCCGCTTGTCCGGGGCAGCGCCAGCCACGAGTGGGCCGGGATGCCCACTGGAAGCAGACCCGACCCCGTCCAGAGGCCCCGTGCACATCCTGCAAAGGGGACCCTACGCCGGTTAAAGCTTGGCACTTGCCCCCCCCCCCCCAGGCGCATGTGCCTCCCCCCCCCCGCCCCCAGACCCCTGCGCCACCAATATCCACTCCCCTTCATCCCATTGCTCTGAAATAATCGTCACTGGTTGAAAAGGCTCTAATCCAAACAATCAAGCCAAACGTGCGTCGTGACTGAGGACTGCGCAGCCTGCTCAACATTGAGAGCCAACTGACATCTACTATATTTGGAAATCGCGTTCACGGATGCCAAATCTGACCGGCTGAACGATAATATTTTTCCTGACATTGAACGCCGCCTGGCCTATGGTGTCATGCCTGCCTGAATGACATTGGAATAGTCAGCACGAAATAATCGGCACATCTTCGCGGGCGCGTAGCCCAGAAGCTAGAGAATTTAAGTCTTAAGAAGAACAGCGCTGTCAGGTACACCAAATGATCTTGAAAGTGTCTATTTCAGCTCAAAGCCCCATGCAAGTGTGGAGCACTCCTTTAAACGATGGCTATGCTATGAAACCGATGGCGACATGGTGCGCCGCAGCGCTGCTCCAGCCAGAGCCGCTCGTGAAACGGAGTCCGTTCACGTGACTGGCTCTCCCAGACTGCTGCCAGGCCAGCACGCCACAGCTGACCTATCCACCGCCGTGACTCGACAAAAGCCTGGGCCGAGACTGACTGGTCAAAACCTCCGGCCGCGCTCGGGCGCTGCCACCGGCCACGAACCTGCGGCTCGGACGGGAACCTCCAACCTCGCTCCACGCGTCCCGAATCGCACCTGGTGGCGCCCCCCCCCCCCTCTCCCTCCCCCTTCCCCTCCCCCGCGGCGGCGTTCCACGCCAGCAGCCGGCCGGCGCCCGAGCCCGGGGTCAGTGACCCCCGCCGGGCGCACGGCCTTCGGCGCCGCCGCATGGAAACTTGAGCCGAATCAGCTGATCGTTCCCCCCCCCCCCCCCCCGGCGACGGAGCGGACAGGTGGACGGCGGGTGACAGGTGGGGGGGGGGGGGCATCGACCCGAGAATGCTGCCGCGAGCTACGGAGAGGAACGTGGCGCACCGCTGGGCGACGACAGCTTTGAGAGCATGCAGCAAGCAGCAGCACTGAATCGCTGAGTGTCCCCAGCTGCAGAACGAATGTGAAGCACCGTCGGCGTATTAGCCATGTAAGTGCATGCATAAACAGCATATATACAACAGATGTACAAGGAGGCAGTTGGGGAATGCTGGGAGAGGAGGGGTAGTCGCACATTTTTGGAATGGTACGGGGGTCGGGCACGCAACCACGAGAAATAAAGTTGCATTTTCTCACCTATGTCTAAACACATAAACACGCCACACGCAAGCATATCATAAATCCTCCATGGATTGTCCAATCGCATATCTCCAACCACGACCTTGGCAAAATGTGACAGACCACATCAAACCTGCGCTGAAGCCGGTCTGCCAACGTTATCAGCTCGCTTGACTGGCCCTGGATTACAGCCACGCTGTAACCTCCCAACGCGTCCCACACGATATTCCCAGCTTCCAACACATCGCCAAAGTTCTTCCGATCTGTTTCATGGCCCAGCACTTGCCTGGTAAGACACACTAGACCATGGGCCCAACCATTTCCCATGTAAGTGCAGCAACAAGTCATTCCTAAATCGCAGCTCGCGAACACCCTCCTCTGTACACGGATTAGTCCAGCGTATTACAAACTAAGTGCAGAAACCAGCTAAGCCAGCATCCATTTGCGCAGCTTCGTCATTACTACATCAAAGCCACAGCCAGCAGACACACAAACCCCTCTCCAACGGTCCACCCGCGAGCATCCCATAAAACACCACTTCTCCACTCCGCCCCCCCCCCCCCCCCGCCCGCTCGTCTCCCTGCCCGCAGTGCTCCGCCTGCCCGGCAGCGCCGGGGCATTGCAGTTCAGCCACCTCCGTCGACCGCGCAGACGCCGCCGGCGGCGGAGCCAGCTCAACTGTGCCTCACGACCGGCTAGCGGGACCGGCTCAGCCGCCGCCCACCCGGCCTGCAACCCCGACGGTCGAGCCGCCGCCCACCCGGCCTGCAACCCCGACGGTCGAGCCGCCGCCCACCCAGCCTGCAACCCCGACGGTCGAGCCGCCGCCCACCCGGCCTGCAACCCCGACGGTAGAGCCGCCGCTCACCCGGCCTGCAACCCCGACGGTAGAGCCGCCGCCCACCCGGCCTGCAACCCCGACGGTAGAGCCGCCGCCCACCCGGCCCGCACCCCGACGGTTGAGTCGCCGCCCACCCGGCCTGCACCCCGATGGTCGAGCCGCCGCCCATCCGAACTGTACCCTAAACTCCGAAGGCGCTGGCAGCTGCCTGAGGCGATAGCACGGGTCAATTTCGGTCTTTTGTCATTCACATTTTAAGCTACATCTCGCGTTCTGTAACTTTCATTCTGTCATGTGATTTACACTGCCGCGACATAGCGATTTTGTTTTGTTTGTTTTTTGTTTTTGTTTTTTGTTATTGTGTTCCGTGGAGCGCCTTGGTCAGGCGGCGAAGAATAAGCGGTCCGCCTCAGGCGTTGAGACCAGGGAAGAGGTTTGGTTCGGCTTTATGTAATGATTGTGGCGGATGGTCCCAGAGAAAAGCGGAGCTTCGCCACTTTCGTAATGTTTGCCTTCGGATTGGGGGGGAGGGTTCGATTTATCATATGCTCCGTGAGATATGTCGCCCATATCTTATTGTTTCAAAGAGTTGTCTCCGAAAGCACCAGTACGCCCTTCCTCGAGCCTCACACCATCATCACCACTAACACCACTACTTGAGGTGTCACCACTCGAAGGGCGGGACCCAGCGGCGACATGTTACACCACCTTACCCCGAATTTACCCCAGAGGATGTGGTGTCCCCACCAATTTTACCCGTAAAGCCTGCCTTTTTAGTATTCTCCTTCGAATTAACTTTTTAAGTCAGGGTGTCCCCATCACATTCCAGTTTGACCATTAAGTCCTCATTTGTCCGCCCCAACCCTAAAATCAAGTTTTAAGCGCTGTGAGGTCCTTTTTCGTGCGATAAGGTTGTATCATTCTGCTTATGCGTGCATGCGCTCACGTGTTTTTTGTCCATTACCATTTTCCGTTGTTTTTATTTAAGACTGCAACTCTCTAAAAAAAACTTTTTTGCGTACTGTGCTATTTTATCTCTCCAATTAATAACACGTAATAGCCACGGATGGGTGTGAAGCGCCAGCTGGTGTCAAATAATAAAAAGGCGGCACCAACCATGACCACCACCACCACCACCATCGAGAGCCCGCTAGGGCCCCGGACCACAGGTTGCCCCCCCCCCCCTCCCACCCCCCACCCCCAACTATCAAATGCTGGCAACGCCTCTGCCTGTGGTGCACAACGACCGCACAGGTGGTGATGCGCACCGAACCGAAATACGTCCTCAGCGCGTCCGCTCCATTCCTCGCCGTTGTCTGCGCCCTTGTTACACACACGTAATCGCAAACGTGAGCTAGTGCTGGACAACATCGCTGATCGCGTCACTGTGCCGCCCATGCAATCGCAGACGTGAATTAGTGCTGGACAAATCGTTGACGCAGGGCCGGACCCAGGCGCGGCCTTTGGGAGACCCGGGCGTACCGGGTGAGCGGACTTCCGCGATAAACGGGACACCGCGGCGAGAACTGCAGAACGGCATTGCAGCTGCAATCGCTGCGACAGAGCCGCATGGGTAACAGGCCCGGGTTTGGCGGCGACAGCTGATAAACACGACCACACCCGAGCCAACCAACTGTAATCGCTGCGACGGAGCCGCATGGGTAACAGGCCCGGGTTTGGCGGCGACAGCCGATAAACACGACCACACCCGAGCCAACCAACTGCAATGGCTGCGACGGAGCCGCATGGGTAACAGACCCGGGTTTGGCGGCGACAGCTGATAAACACGACCACACCCGAGCCAACCAACTGTAATCGCTGCGACGGAGCCGCATGGGTAACAGACCCGGGTTTGTCGGCGACGGCCGATACACACGACCACACCCGAGCCAACCGAGGGTCAAGCACTTCAAGCTTCGCTTTGCGCAGGTGCGTCCGCCGCATGACAGTGCGACACGATGGCAATGCGATGCGACGCGATGGCAATAATCAATACCATCTACGCGCGCCCGTCCATCGTTGGCGCAACAGAGCGCCCGGTTGCGCAACAGGCGGCAGCCAATGATGTAGCACGAGGCTACGCCGCTTGCAAAATCGCTATGCACATCCGTAAACAAAACGATCACTTCTCAAGACGCCTCTTCTCAAGACGCGGCCGGAACCCCGTCTCTGCGCGTTGCCCCCCTCCCCCCGCGCTCCACCATCCCCTCCCGCTCCCCCTCTTGGCACCCCGCCAGCATTATGACGTATTGATTCCCTGGAGAGGGGTCCCGACTCCCTCTGGCAGGCAGGTCGATAGGGGACCTGAAGGAACCGGGCAGGGGGGGGGGGGGGAACGCGTACGCGTGCAATCGACGGAAGGGGCGACGACGGAGGGAGCCGCCGTCGCGTCGAAGCCGACGACGCCTTGGGGCATGGGTGTGTGTGTGTGGGGGGGGGGGGGACATAACGCGAGTGGAGGTGACACGCAACGTTGCGTCGAGATTGGCACAGTTTTAACGGTGTTTTCACTCAGAGGGCCTTGGTTCGACAGGATGAACAAGCCAACTTTGCTCGGCGTTGTCTGTGCCTCGGGGGTTCTTCAGGTTGTCCGCAACTTTGGAGAGGGGTTCGCAGAGCTGTAGGCTGTAAGACGTCACATTGTGAAACTGGACATGTGATGGTGCTGCTTGTAAATCGTACATCGGGCAGGAGAGAGCCTCAATTCTAAACAGGAGGTGTGTTTAATCTCGGTATGTCACCAAACATACATAATACGTTGCTCTTCGTAAGTTAGCACCAGACTTTCTCTGTAACCCATCATAGGAGTGACATTGCGTTTTTGCATTGGCATTAGTATCTTCACGACGCGACGCAAAAACTCCCCATAATACGTGTTACGGTGCAAAAACTGCGACAATTCCCGAGAAAAACTTTTATGGGCCGGATGAAGTGCCGCCGCCTATGATGTCTCACGACAGACGGACGAAAGCTGGGAGAACCAGGGTATCGAAAGCTGGGAGAACCAGGGTATCGAAAGCTGGGAGAACTAGAGTATGACCACATGTTTCTTTATCGAAACTTTGCGACGGACCGCCGTCTTTCGTTGTCGGCGACAGAGGAGTCATCGCTCCACCACATATCCTCCGCCACTGTCGCACGGGAAGGCATGACCACCAGCCATGCTGGTGACGAAACGCAGCCATGGCCACCAGCACAGCCATCAGCCATGCTGCTGTAAGCTCACAGCAGTTCTGGGAGGTGCGGGGTTCAATTCCCCGCGGTGCCCGCACTTCCTGCCAGGGTGAGAGGCAGGTGACGCCATACAGCCAGAGCAGCTGACAGCGTCGTAAAGCCCCAATGGCACACACACACACACACACACACACACACACACACACATGAGATCGTCGTGTTTCCCAGTCTTCGTGTCCAATGACACGGAAACTCCGTGTCTGAATGACATGGAGACTTCGTGATCTCCGTGTCCAATGACACGGAGATCTGGGAACGAACGCCACCTACCCCGGTACGACAGTCAGCTCTCTGGGTGTGCACCCCTGAACGATCCGAGCTGCAGGCAAAGCATGCAAACGACGTGATGACTGCATCGCATCGTGCGCTAAAATGGGATCAGCTGAGGGCTGTGGACCACCGCTGGCGAATGTCTCACATAAAGATGATCAGCACCGGATCACGGATAAAAACCCGGATCAATGATCCGAACAGCACGCGCACGGTCAAAGGTCCACGCCCCCAGCGAGAAAGCTTGATTTTCCGCATGATAACATGTGAGGCAGGGCATGGAGGCACTGCTGTAACAATGTGCACGGATGGAAGCTTGCACGACTTCAAAAAGTGTGCATGGTCCTCCCCTTGTCTATAGTGCGAAACATCAAACGTCGCCGCCCCGCTCAGGTTAACGACATTCACGGAATTCCCTCTCATCCATGTAACATGACGCTAATACTCGAGACGTAACTGCTGATGCATTACGCGAAATCGCATGCAGGCCGACGGCCTAGAGCGGTCGCTCGCTCGCTGCTCTGCAACGCCACGTGCCGAGGTCAGGAGGCCACCCGCATCCCAGCTGAGGGTGCCACCCCTACCCACCCCCACCCCATCCCCCCTTCTCCCCTGCCGCTCTCCCGCTCCTCCCGCTCCCCCCCCCCCGCTCCCCCGTTCCTCCCGCTCCTCCCGTTCCTCCCGCTCCCCCCCGCTCCTCCCGCTCCCCCGTTCCTCCCGCTCCTCCCGCTCCCCCCGCTCCCCCGCTCCTCCCGTTCCTCCCGCTCCCCCCGCTCCTCCCGCTCCCCCAGCTCCTCCTGCTCCTCCCCCGCTCCTCCGCTCCCCCAGCTCCCCCCGCTCCTCCCGCTTCCCCCGCTCCACCCGCTCTCCCTTCCTCCCGCTCCTTCCCGCTCCCTCCGCTCTCCCGCTTCCCCGTTCCTCCCGTCCTCCCGCTTCCCCCGCTTCCCCCTCCCTCCCGCTCCTCCCGTTCCTCCGCTCCTCCCGCTCCTCCCGCTCCTCCCGCTTCCCCGCTCCCCCCGATCCTCCGTTCCTCCCGCTCCTCCCGCTCCTCACGCTCCCCCCGCTTCCAGTTCCTCCCTCCTCCCTTTCCCCCCGCCCGCTCCTCCGAGGGCAATAAATTGCCGCTTCGAAGCTCTGCATCTCCACGACGCCGGGGGCTATTTACGGACGATTTCAGCGCTGGCATCGATCCCCCCCTCCCCCCCTCCCCCTCCCTCCCCCTCCTCCAGACGCGGCGCTGGGGACGGCTCAAGGCGCAAACAATGGCGCTCGTGCAAGGGGAAGAGGGGGGGGGGGGGGTTGGCGGCGTCTTTGTCGCCGCCTCCACCGGGACATTAAAGGGTAGACGACCGAGCTCTTGGCGGGGGGGGGGGAGGGGGGGGGGGGTCCGGAGGAGGCCGGGGCGGCGGCAAAGGAAAATGCCTCTGGGTGGCATGCCACTGCTCCACGGCCTGCCGCGGTCACATGTGTCGCCGTCGTGCCGTGTCCCTCACACGTCACATGTGGGGTAGTCACTCATGGGGGTCGGTCACTCAAGCGCAGAAAAGACCGTGAACGCCGGCTTGCTGACGACCATGACGGTCCTGACAATCGCATCGGACCCAAACAACAACACTAAACATCGTGACATGCACGCCGTCCTCGACCGCCGTACGCCAGCATGAACCCGGATACAGCGCGCCAGTTCGGCGGGAGTCAGGACCGGCGACCCCGCGAGTACGTTTCCCTTCACGTGGCGTCGGCATGCATTGCGTCCACACAACAGGCTGCAAGGATGCTGGAAAACCCCGGCGGCGGAAGCGAGCCAGCTGATTGCAGCACGTCAGCTGGCTGGCGATCTCCCCGTAAAGCAGATCTGAGGGGAAACATTTCCAGATTTTGCCAGTCGGGGAAGCCTGCGACCTTTTGCTCGTGGGGCGCATTGAAGGTAGCCGAATGATCTAGTTCGACCTCTGTTGTCTATCTACTGCACTGCACGCAGAGGTGCAGTTTCCTTTTCAATTTGAGGGATTCCACACCCTAATCCCACCCCTAATCCCCAATTCCCACCCCTAATCCCCATCTTCACCCCTAATCCCCATCAACACTTCCACCACACGCACACACACACACACCGTGTGTGTGTGTGTGCGTGTGGTGGAAGGGCACGCACGCACGCGCGCACATACACACACACGCCCAACTCACATTGCGGCACTTGTCCCTGGCTGCAAAACATGTCAACAGCGAATTACCATAAGAAATGGATTCCAACAAATGCAAATATCATGCAAAATCCACATAAACGGAAATGGCTTGACGGCCTCCAGAACCGAATGTCACTGACCCCACACTGCTTTTGCAAGCTTCCAGGTCAACCCATGAATAAAGTCATGTGAATGACCCTTGCGAAGGATCTGCCAAAAGACAGCGCTGCTGGGCGAAGCGCCATTGGTTCAGACTCGTCGATAGCGATCCAGCGTCACGGCACGTCGCACGAGCGAATGCGGACGCCTGCTGGAGTGACATGTCTAGAAATCGTCGACCGACGGCCGCCAAATTTGCTTCGCAACCCCTCCCCGATATTATCCGAAGCATGAGAACACTGCAAATCATTCATACCGGTCCCTGGCCCACATACTCGCACTGAAACGCCGCCCGCATTCGTCCCTGCCCTGCCCTGCCCTGCCCTGATCTAATCTGATCTGATCTGATCTGATCTGATCTGCCCTGATCTGACCTGCCCTGCCCTGCCCTGCCCTGATCTGACCTGGCCTAACCTGACCCCCACCTCCTTCCTTTTGCCGTAATGTCCCAGCACAAACCGTAGCAGACGTGATGCCGGTCTGACGTCGCTCAAAATACGTTCAAGCTCACATCACCATCCATATTCAAGTCCACATCCACATCCACATCCGTAGACATTGAATTGCACGTCCACGTCAGATTTCTAGTCTACATTCAATTCTAAATCGACAATCACATCCACATCCGCATCAGCAGTCATATCCAGTTCTGCAACCATTTCAATCTATACGTCCACATCCAATTCTATATCCACACCCGGAAGTACGTCGACATCTTCAGCCACCTCCAACTTCACATCCACGTGGATTTCCACCCTTCCATTCAATAGTTTCCTAACTGCACATTTATTCAAACCCGTATCTACACCTACATCTACATCTACATCTACATCTACATCCACATCTACATCTACATCTACATCCACATCAACATCTACGTCTACGCCCGCGTCCACATTCATCCTCGGATCCCTCCCCGGGCCGCCACACTCCGCCGCTGCCCTCCCCTCCCCTCCCCCCTCCCCCCCGCGCCGGCGGCGGTCGCGCGAGGGTGGCGGTCGCGCCCTCGGCGTGGTACGGTCGTGGGACCGGGGTGAAAGCCCCGTAACGGGACGCGGGCCCGGCCGCTGCGTCTCCCCGTTTATAGCGCGTCGCGCGCCGCCGGCCGCCGTCCGCCCCCCGGGCGCCGCCGGCGCCTTGGTACAGGAGGAGGAGGAGGAGGAGGTAGGAGGAGGAGGAAGAGGAGGAGGAAGAGGAGGAGGAGGAGGAGGAGGAGGGGATTTCATGAGGAATACGAGGAGAGGGACTTTCATGAGGAATACGAGGAGGAGGAGGAGGAGGAGGAGGTTCGGGAGGAGGAGGAGGAAGTAGGGAAACGTACGAGGAAGAGGAGGTGGAGGAGGAGGAGGAGGAATTTCATGAGGAACAGGAGGAGGAGGAGGAGGAGGAGGGAAGTTCATGAGGAACAGGAGGAGAAGGAGGAGGAGTGAGGTTTGAGCTGTGTCTCTTCTGAAAGCCACTGCCCTCGCTCACATCGCTCGCTTTATTTTTCA
The DNA here is from genome assembly GCF_011947565.3 of Pollicipes pollicipes. NCBI lineage: Eukaryota > Metazoa > Arthropoda > Thecostraca > Pollicipedomorpha > Pollicipedidae > Pollicipes > Pollicipes pollicipes. The sequence continues at coordinate 1,292,050 of NW_023595962.1, forward strand.
CTGATCCCAGCAATGAAAAATGTAAGCCACTCAGCATTGCTAAAACCGTTAAAATAGCGTAACAAAAAAAAAAATAGTTAAATATGGTGAAAAATCATTGTTTTGGGTGAAAATCTGGTCTTTCAATGGGCCGCCATGACCACCATATTATTCCATGCGGTTATTCTTGCGTCGATAGTAAACATGTGGTAGAAGGAGACGCCCAGTAGCTATCGTAGTAGCTGCGGTAGCTTGGATAGCTCCTACGATATCTGTGATGACAAGCAAGCAGCTCTGTGATAGCTAAGCTGATTTCAAAAAAGCTCAGGTCACAAACAGATACGCCAGATTACGCAGGTGCAGGCAGATGAGCAACAATCTAGGGCAGGACAATGAAGGACGGGTAGCTGGGCAGCCAGCTACGCAGATGGCTCATTTAGCTCAAGAGGATAAGCGAAGTGGTTTGGGGAATCAGCTTACTGGTAGTAAAACCTACTCATGTACGGAGCCGGATTTGAAAGATGAGCTATTCACGTAGCTGGGCTATTTCAATGGTTGCATTAGCTCAGGTGGCTACTAAACAAACACCTAGAAAGGCTGAGGTCACCCACCGTGCAGGCGGGCGGCGGTGCAGGGTTTATCCCATACATGATCGCCATGCAGGCTAATACATGGACCAGGTCGACCAGCGCTGAGCGGCCAGCACATGCTAAACCAGAGACGATCAGCAGACCGACGGCGCGCACAGCTGACGACGGCGCTGTTGGAACGATGACGACCGAGATTCACGACGAGCGGCAGCCGCGTGCTGCCACCTGCCGGCGTCCGGCGACATCCCGTCACAGCCCGGACCGCGCCGGTGGTGGGCCGCAGACAGCTCCTAAGTGGGCGCTCCGCCAGAGGCGCCCCTCCCGAAGGGCCTCTCTGGAGGGGCCCCGGCAGGACACGCCACGGACAACAACGTGACGCGAGACCCGGCGAAGGCCCCGCCAGGACCCCCCCCCCCCCCCTCTCAACACAGACAGGTCGCCATTCTCAGCTGGTGCGCGGCTCGTCGGTGGACAAAGGCCACGGAGGCAACAGAGGCAAACACGCAGGCAAAGAACGATATCTGCGGGGCGACTCGGCTCCGTTGGTTTGCTGGGCTCCCAATCGCCGAAGACGGCAGACCTGGGCGCTGTCATCGTCCTCAAGAGGAATTGTGGTGCCTGCCGCTGGCTCATACGTTCACCATAGGTCACCACTTTTGAGGTTGATTATGTGGCAGCTGTTGTGAGATGTTGGTAATTACGGCATGACTACTTCATACTTCTAGCATATCGCTGCCATAGGACGTGATATGGCGTGACATAGTATGACGTCATGTATATATATATATATATATATATATAAATAATATATATAAAGATGTTGTGATGTGGGCCACTTATATTTATGCTTCCGCATATCAAGATATTAACAGTTTTCATGCACCAGTGGGAAAATGATACATAGTTTCCACCTGGAGCTGTTTGCTGTTTGTATTGCCTTTGGACTGTCATAAGCATAGTGTCTTAGAATAGGAACGTTACTGTCAAATTGAGACGGCTCACCTGTTGGTTAAAGCTTGCAAAATGCATTGACTTTTCACGGGATGGGTAGAACAGAGCAATTCTTTCGGAGGCCCTCAGCCTCCGAGGAAGGCTTGCCTCGACCGTTATTGAGCCGCTTTTCAAAAGCCCAAAGGTCACCACGGAAATTCAAAGCAGCGAAACGTTCGGGAGTTTCGCAGAAATCTGGACATCGCTCCTGACCCGCTATTTGCTAAAAGCCTCCTGTCATATTTTATGGCATCATGCATGTTCTGTCGTTATCAGAAAAAGAAATACCAGCATAATTTGTTTTGCTGTAGTGACCACCTGCGCGAGAGACGGCCATGATGCCAGTCAAGATACGCCAGAATCCCCAACCAACGACCTGAATAATACTACGACTATCGCCAAACCAGCACGCAGGGCTCCCCCCCCCCCCCCCCAACCCCAACGGCGAGAAAACAAAGCACGGAGACACCCGCCGACAGAGTTCTGCCGACAGGACAGCGGCGCAGACGCCGGAGGTGGGGGGGAGGGGGGGGGGGGGTGAGGCCTCATACCTGTCCCGGGCGCCACTCCGCCCTTGGTTCACCCTTGCCGCGGGCGCCGGCCGGGGGAGCGACGACAGCGGAGGGGGGAGCGGCGTGGGGGGGGGGACTGAGACGCCGTCGGAGCCGAGACGCCGCCGCCGGCGGGCGAGGGGAGAGTCGAAGCAGCGGCCGCGGAGGGGAGCCCAGCCGGGGGGCTTGCAACAATGGACCGCAGACAAAGAGAAGGGGTGGCGGCGCTGGGAGGGACCGGGGAGGGGGAGGGGCGACCAGGCTGTAAGAGTTATGTGAAAGAGGGTGTGCAGTCGGGGAGGGGACGGCGACGGCATCTGAAGGAGCAAATGGCCTCGGGCGGATCACGTGGCTCGAATCTCGGACCAATGCTCCGCGCAAGTGCATCCACCATGGGTGACAACGCCTACCGACGGCCTTGCACGAAGTCAAGAATAAAAAGTTGGACGAGGCGATGGTTTACTTCCATTCATTTCGCAAAGCAACGAATCGTGGTTGGGATGTGCCTCGAGCCCATTCAGCCGGCATTGGTGCAAATGGCACGGCTGTGTTGCTCTCCACAAACCGCCAGCTTCTTCTCAGTTGGTCAAACCGACCGTGATCCGTGTTAGCTCGGTTCGTCGCCAAGCATCTAACCCGCTGCCTCCCCCCCCCCCCTTTCCTCTGCCCACTCGGTCTGCCTGTAACCCATGCCGCCGCTGTCAGCCGCCCTCGGCCCGCCTCTGGTGGGGGGGGGGGGCGTCCTCTGCCCCCCACCCACGACGCCCCAGGCGGCGAGACGGCGACGTGGCCGAGGGTCGACAAACCTTGGGAAAGGAAGCGAGGCACCGCGCTGGACTATCCCCCCTCCCCCCCTCCCCCCACCCCGACCTCGCGTTCTAAATCGGGCCCGGAATGCGGGGGGGGGGGGGGCGGCAGAGGCGGCACCAGCGGCACGCACCTGGGGGGCGCGAGTCGAGTGTGTGTGTGTGTTTATCGGACATTCATCACGGCTGGAGTCAAACGCCACCATTAGCGAGTTAGCCGCCATCGCAAAAACAAGCGCGGCTCGATGCATAACACTGGGCAGCCGACCATGTGGCGGCCGCGTCGTGACAGCGACACGACAAATCAGAGCAGGGTAGAAGAGACCGAATGAAAAGGGGGAACAAGGCGCGACAATTGGAACCAAGGCCGACAAGGACGTGGCCAGCAGCTTGCGACGCGGAGGAAAACATGTCGACGGTTGATTTTCGCTGTCGATGACCCGTGGCTGTTTTTCCTGTCATGGGAACCGTCTGCTCCTTTACCGAAGCCGAAAGCCCAGACCTTTGCTCCATCCGGGGGATGAGCCTATCCAGCAGGCTATGACCAATCAAAACACTCCACGGAGATCGAAGGAGGCACCCGCGGACGTTCCTTCCGACGGGCCGGAGTGACTTCCCCCCCCCCCTCCCGCCCCCTGGTCGGACGCCTGGGTGCGCGCCTGGCCCGGGAGGGTCGCCGACCCCCTCCCCTCCCTCCCGACCCGGGCCCCACGCGAAAGCGGAGCACCGCTGGCGGAGGGGAGGGGGAGGGGCGCGGTAAGAACCCTCGGGTGAGCCGGCCCCCGTTCTGGGGGAGGGGGAGACCCTCCGACCCCGGTAGTACAACGGGGGCGGGAAAAGATAACGAGTAGCGACCCGCGGCCGCCCGTCCACAACCAGTGGAGCAGGGCACACGAGGGGGGCAGGGGCGGGGGCAGGGTAACTACGCCTCTGGGCCGGTCAGCTGGACCAAAGGCGGGAGGGGGAGGGGAGCGAGACAGTGGCCGCGGGCGAGGACCTGCGCGGGAAACCGGAGCGACTGGGGGGGGGGAGGGGGAGGGGAGGGTGCAGGTAGAGTCCAACGGGTCGGGGAGTGAAATTCAAAGAACGGCGGTTGGCGGCTATACCACGAATAACGTCGGGGACAGAAATTGAAAAACAATGGACAGAGCAAGGCCAAGCAGTATACGAAGTGAGACGCAACAACGTAACGTAACGCAACAACCACTGGGTTGGTGAGGTTAACTTTTTGGCGGGTTAGATTTTGTTAGTTTCAATAAAGGCATGCAGCCGAAATGTCAAACCATCTATATATCTCCATTATCCTGGTTTTCTCCGCGGAAGAAGGCCATCACTACTGTCGTATCTAATCCTCAGTCGCATGAAGAGTGTAGTTGGGTACGTCCATGATAAGTAGCATCTATGGGTTGCGTTTGCTGATTGCATTGTGTAACCCCATGGAGAAACAAAACGGCCCATTTCGAAACATTCACGGAACACGTCAACCGTCCAGCTTGCTTCTCGCCTTGGTATGCTTTCACATGATGCGTAGTATGCCACCACATGGAGCATGCTATCACATGGCGCGATTCACCTGAGCCCGCCGGGATAGCACCTGTTCACACCGAAAAGGCGATTGCTCTGCGTGCGTGTGCACAACAGTACTGCTCGCAGGCCGGGCTAAAATATAATGGACGCTTCTTTAGCACACTCACCGGACGTCTGATGCGTGCAACAGGGACAGCTAGAGTGCAGGAAACGATCGCCATTAGCTGCCACGAGGGAGGGGGGGGGGGCCTCCCAATAGCCCCCTGCACCTGGCAATGACTGTCCCCGCCCCCCCCCCCCCGCACTGTTGGAATGTTGGAGCTTGATGGAGGGGAGGGGAGGTGCCCTCCCTAGACCGGTCCGGTTGTGGGAACATTTCGGCGACTTCCGTCCAGCAGAAGGCCCCTCGGCCTCGCAAACGGTGGGAGACCTGCGCAGGACCGAGGGCGCAGGATCTGGACCGAGGGCGCTGGATCTGGACCGAGGGCGCTGGATCTGGACCGAGGGCGCAGGATCTGGACCGAGGGCGCAGGATCTGGACCGAGGGCGCAGGATCTGGACCGAGGGCACTGGATCTGCACCGAGGGCACGGGATCTAGACCGAGGGCGCAGGATCTGGACCGAGGGCGCAGGATCTGGACCGAGGGCACGGGATCTGGACCGAGGGCGCAGGATCTGGACCGAGGGCGCTGGATCTGGACCGAGGGCACGGGATATGGACCGAGGGCGCAGGATCTGGACAGAGGGCACAGGATCTGAACAGAGCGCGCTGGATCTGGACCGAGGGCGCAGGATCTGGAAAGAGGCGGCCGAAGAACGGACAACAGCAAATCGAAGAAGACCATTAATGCATGAGGGAATGCGATAGGCTTACTTAGAACTGAGAGCGATATTGTTGCGCGACTGAACAATGTGCGTGATTTCAACTTACAAAACGGAGCAATAGCACGTATGTTTAGTGCACATGGTACAAGCGTCCTGGTACAAGCATGGTACCCAAAGAGTGTTGCAGAAAGGTTTAAGCGAGAACATTCCAGCTTTAACACGTCGCGGAGGACAATTAATTTAATTTTCGGTGTTAAGTCTTTACCGACCTTGATTTTGATCGTTCTTTTCACGCGCGATACCTCCGGTTGGTTGAATCTTGCAAACACGAGCTGAGACGCATTTTCATCCGAGCACTACCCTCGCGTTTTTCTTTTGTTTACTTCATGCTCCAAAACGTAAGCGACACATCTGGTGATGATCTTCGACAAGGTGCGGCGGACGGGGTGCGGTTTGACAGAGTGTCCTCTTCTCATCGGCTAACATTTGTTTATGACAGGCGCTGTAGGCTGTGCATGACCCTGCATTTATTTATGTGCAAGGCAAGCCGAACGACCCATCGCGGCGTTCTCGCCATCACTCCGTCACCTTCCGGGGCTTATCACGTTCTCGAAGTGTTATGCCTCACTGTGGATCCCGTTGTATGGTAGACGTGCAAGGACGAACGCATGATAAAGACACCCCTGGGCACACGACCAAGACGCACCTGGACACAAGCAGTGCACATTTGGACGTATAACCAAGACACGTCTGAATATCTAATCGAGACACATCAGCACACATAGCCAAGAAACGTCTGGACACATGACCAAAACACGTCTGGACACATCTGGACACACCACCACGACACATCCGAACACAACGAAGACGCGTATGGACACACAGCGGAGACAGGTCAGCACTGGCTTCGAGACCCATGCAAGACCGCGCGGCAAAACGATCAACACATACTCACAGCACGCACGGTCCACCCACCCACGGAGGCGGCCTTTAACCTGGCGACAGCACAGCCCTGGCGGCGCCCCGGAGACGCGGACGGGCGCCACGGCCGGGTTCAACAACTCCTCCCGCGGGGCGCTGGCCGTTCCAGTTCCGGCCCGCTCCAGCCATCTGCGTGGCCAGCAAGGCCACCCCCGAGGTCAGCTGACGCGACGCCGTCGGCTTCCGCTGGACCGGAGCCGAGAGCGAGGGACGCAGGGAGAGGACAGTAGGCGCGGTCGATTGCGAGGACCCGGAGGACCGAAGGCGAGGACCCGGAGCGCGCCCGAGCGAAATGGCAAGGCGAGGACCCGGAGCGCGCCTGAGCGAAATGGCAAGGCGAGGACCCGGAGCGCGCCTGAGCGAAATGGCGAGGCGAGGACCCGGAGCGCGCCTGAGCGAAATGGCGAGGCGAGGACCCGGAGCGCGCCTGAGCGAAATGGCGAGGCGAGGACCCGGAGCGCGCCTGAGCGAAATGGCGAGGCGAGGACCCGGAGCGCGCCTGAGCGAAATGGCAGAGGCGTCAAAATATCTGCAAGAATATTCTTGCTTTTGCTGTTGTCGGGGCTGGCTAAATCCTCGCACGTTAAATTCGAAGAAAGGTACCCCAGCGGAATGAATGGCCACGGTAGATGTTCACTTGAGACACGAGGCAGTGGGAGTTGATTTGAAGACACCAAGGGTGTAGACCCGTGCGGGAAGAAGGGTGGGTGTAAATGCCGATTTTGACCCCGACTCTTGTATGCTTTTCCACAGGATGAACCTTAATCATTTTCTAAAATTGAGAGGAACAGTCCAGTCCTCTCCCCCTGGTTCCTACGTGCATGAACGATACCAGGAGTGAAGTAAATTGTTCAGGATTTGGACAGGAGCTAAGAGGCACTTAACGTTGTTTCATGGTACTTTTTTTCATTTCATACACCCGCCATAATTTTAGTGTTAACCTATTCCAGGTGTTGATGTGCCTAGTGCCCCGAGGTCCCTCCCCCTCCTCTCCATACCCCACAATGCGATAGCTCATGCGACCGTGGTTGCCACCAGGCTGCCGTATTGCCTATTGCTGTCGGACAGCTAGTCCGAGCTTCCTGTGAAGGTAACTTTATCCGAACTTGATTTTCGATATCCCGAGAAATTCTCGCCAACCACGTGTGGCAAGTCCGGAGCAGTCAGCTTGTTTGCCACGCACCTGTCCCCCGAGCGCGCTGCACGTGGACGCGCACTCACCTGTCCGTCGGTCCACGTTTCCACCAAGCGCGCCGTCCACGAGCCGGCCCGTCCACACGTCGCCTCCGCACGAGCTCCCGCCTCACCGCCCCGCGAAGACGCCGCCTTCCGATAGCGTCACGTGCGTCTAGGTCGGTCAACTACCCCCCCTGCCGGCTCCCCTCCGGCGGCGACCGGTTCAAGTACGCGCGCCCCCGCCGCGGAATGAGGAAGAGGAGCGACGCTCAGGTGCCGCCGCGCGGGGGGCGGGGCGCGCGTGACGTCACGGCGGCTCGACGGCGGCGCCTAGCCGGGGGAATAACCGGACGGGATCGGGTCGGCTAACCTGGGTCATGGGCGCGGTCCGAGGGGGAGGGGGCGGGGGAGGCGGGGGGGGCGTGGGGGGGGGGCTCAGCCCTGGATCCGGAGGAACGCCATTGAATGGCGACTCAAATAATTTTTTAGCTGAATTCTCTACCGAAACCAAAGCTTACGTACCAAAATCCACGATTCAGAGCGTCCTGCTACGAGGTAAGGATCCTGAAGCAATGGGAGACTTAAAGGAAATGTTTCACATTTGAAGACGGTCAAGCGAGCATCAGATATGATGAAACAGACTTAATTAAAACGCTTGGTAGACTTTTGAAAAGAAAAGACTGCCCGAGACAGCATAATTTCTCTGTTCAGCAAGTGTGTTTCCCGGTGCGTAACTATTTGCAAATGTCACCGTATTTTGCACGACGCTAATTAACAGCGAATTGACGGCAGTCACATCTGGAAACTATGCTTACGACCGCCAGATATGAACGACTCGACAATTCTATTTTCTCGGTCTTGGTCGCGCATGTGGAATGGCAGAACTTGAGGGACGTTACTATGACGTCACAAATGTCAAGATGACCAGGAAATGCCGTCCCGCAATACTCTCCTTATTTTCGCGGGCGTGTAGCTCCGAAACTAGAGGGATTTCGGTCTGAAGAAGGGCAGGGCTGTGATCTGCACTGAAAGGTCGTCAAGATGGCTGCTTCAGTTCGAGACCCCATGCCAATATGGAACACTCCCTTCAACGGGCAGCGGGCTATCGGGAGAAAAGCGTCTGAGAGAGATCAAAGGTGGCTTGGGTGCACTTCATGCTCTGTAACAACCACACGCCGTTTACAACTTGTGCTGAAATGGTCAGGGAAGCTGGCCTGTAAAGTAGGCGTGGGCACAGGCGGCTGGATGAAAATGACGTGTGAAAATGATTTTATGAAAATTATTTTATCGACTGCTAAGTGACGACTTTCATGTTGGCGACATGTAAAATGTCGACGTGCCCAAAGTCAGATCGGCAACGTGACGAACTGCAGACTGGCGAAACGGAACAATATGTTAATATTGTGCATATATATATGCACAATACTGTTTGCAATAAATTATAACGGCATGCATATAAGAACATGCATGTAATAAATTATAACGCCACATGCAACTCGGCTGAGTTGACGAACTGCTGAATGGCGAATTGTGAAATGGCGAAAAACCAAAAAGTCGACATGCCGAAATGGCGAATTGCAAAACCACGGCAAGTAAACAGGTGGACGTGCCAAATTGGCGACCAGATGCAAGTTGTTGGACTGCTTAAGTGTTATGTTTGAACAAACGGCGACAGGGGAAAATAGCAGCATGTTAACATGACGACAAGCCAAACGGCGACATGAAAAACAAGCTCAAGTGGTAACCAAAATGGCAAGATTTTCCAAGGTTGCATGAGATGAGTAATTCCTTTTTTATCTTTTATGACAACTGCGTCTAGGGACTACGACTCTGGGTACCGACCAATTGCTACCGTTCCCTTCCTTTTGTGGGACCAGAGGACAGAAAGATACTGACATTTGTTCATGTCTTTACCTTGTGGATCTGCAAGCACACATAATACACTTCTTAAAAAATATTGGGGCCACACCGGTAATCCAGTTTTCAAACAGAAAGTCGACTCGCAATTTCAGAGCTTTTTTTAGTCGACTGTTTATGTTGGCTTCTATATTGGCGACATGTGACAAAGCCGTCGAGCCAAAATGTCGAATAGGCCAAATGACGGACTGCAAAACGGTAACATGGAAAAATAGGGATACTCCCAAATCGCAAAATGCTCGTAGACGAACTGAAAAATGGCGACATACCAAAAAGTTAACAAGCTAAAACAGTGAACTGCAAAGCGGTGACACGCATAAAAGACAACATGCCAACCTGGTGAACGGCTGAATGGTGAGCTTTTAGAGGATGTTCCATAGTTGAAGATGTTGAGGCAAACTTCAGATGTGATTTGAAACGTTTTCAAAGTCACCATCCGCCAGCACCAAACCAAATTCAAACATAACCCTTCTGTATTTTACCATTTGACCCTTCACGAATGCGACATCGAAGCTCCGCTAGGCTGCTATTTTGCAATTTGATATGATGGAAAACGTTTTCCATGTTATCATTTACCAGCATGAACACCTATTTCAAACATGACCTTCTGTATTTCACCACCTGGCCTTTCACCGATATGGCTTTGCTGTTTTGCTAGGTCACTATTTTGGAATTCGCTATTTGGCCGTTCGCCAATTTGGCATGTCGACTTTTTTCATGTCGCCATTTTGCAGTTCGGCGTTTAGTTTTTTGACATTTTGTCACGTGGAATTTCTTTCTTTTCACCTTTTGCAGCTCACCATTCAGCCGTTTCGCCTGTTTGCCGCGTCGGCTTTTTTACACGGCGCCATTCCGCAGTCGCCATACCGCAGTCGCCATTCAGTTGTCGCCATTCAGCAGTCGACGAAAAGGCATTCGCCAGATGGGATTTTTCGGCTTTTTGTCCCAGAGTCGGTACACATTGCCACATTCCGAAGAAATAATGAATAAATATGCCGCTGTTACCAGGGCTGGTAACAAATGCATTATCAATACAGCAGCGCGTGACCGCAAATATTTCGTATCCTCTATTTAAACGTACCCCATAACTGTCGAGGTCATAGTCAGTTATTTATCATATTTTTCACTCGGCAGTTACTGTGAATTCAGTCCAAATACTTACACAACGCTGCAAAACACAAGATGAATACATACTCCCCATGAGTACACGACCCCTGTCCTCAGGCGCAGTCCTCGTAATTGTTCAATGGTCTCGTCGTTATAGCATGGAGGTCTAGGTTCTGGTTGGGATGCAATTTCTTTAATATTTTTAATCAGAATTTTCGTCATGTAGCTGCATTTTTATCTATTTATTGTGTACTTTGTGCCGATCACAAATGACAGAAAGCTCTCTTATCACAACTAGATTACTCATCGTGTAGTATGATGAATATTCATTCCCGACAGCAATTTTACACACAGATTTCAGGGCACCCAGTGGCACCTAAAGTTTGGCTCCAAACCTTTCAGGACACCCAAATTATGGTTTAAAAACAGTTTAGCAGTGCTCCTGACCCTCCTCTTGAATCCTAAAGACCTGAACGATGAACACCGCTGTGCATTCTTTTTAAATTAACACAGCTGACCCGAATGCTGCCAAACGTTCGAAAGATAAACACCCGAATGCTGCCAAATACCTGAAAGATGAACACCGCTGTGCATTTCTTATGTTGACACCGTTGACACGAGAGGTGCCAAAATTGAGGCAACACAATTAAGTTCTCGCTTCATGTTGGGTCTGTGCCTTTGAGACAAGTGCTGTATAAAGTTTATAGGAAATGACCTCTTTTTGAAGATATTGAGACCAGCATGAGATATGAGCTCACTTGCAACAATGAGTGCCGTTTTAAATGCACGAGACTACTTTTAAAAGCCCAGTTTCACTACTTAGTAAACATGTCTCTCATTTTATCATCGCATGATAACGTCATGGAGCGTGTGACGTCACGAAGGCTGTCAAACTGCCCAGCGACATTGCCACAGCAGCGGATGGGTTGACCAACGCGTAGTGCTTCAACTTTTCAAGACATGTCGAGCTAGTCGGTGAGTTGTTTCCAGAACCCAAACATCGTTATGTGCGCATGATTCGGTTCCTTCTTGTCACGTTATTACATATTAATCCGTAATTTGATGATGTTGATTTGCATTCTCATGCTTGATTATTGCGCTATTTTTATGTTATTCCCTTCCCAGTCTTATTTTCGTCGTAACGCGTGCCACTGCCCAACTTGCCGTATTATGTAGCTCGAAGTGTGATTCGTGTGTGCAGGTTCAACACTACCATCCTCCTTCCTGTTTCATCCTGCTTCCTCACGACGCCCTGCTTTTCCGGGACAGGCTGCGTGCGTCAGCCGCGGGTAAGTTCAAAGGCCCCCAGAAGGACGAACCCCGACCGGGTGCCAAGTGCGCATGCGCGGGTTAAAGCTCGGCGGTTGCCCCCCTGGTGCATGCAAGCCTGCCCCACCGTTAAACATTCTCCTTGATCCCATCGCCCTGGAAAGATCATGTCTGGTCAAAAGGGCTCTAATCCATTCACCCATAGCAAACCAATCGCGTTTGAAACTTGCACTCATCGCAAGGCATTGGCCGAGATCCAATTAAAGTCCGTTGGTGCCAGATGTCGTACCGACGCATGCCAGACACGCATAACTCGATGATCATATCTATATTGACCCTGAACAGCACCACATGACCAATGGGGCGGCAGCATTTGCGTGACATTTCCATGGCGTCGTGCATGTCTTGGTGACCTTCAAATAGTTTAAACGGATCAGTCCGCCCAACATGTCGGGCGTCTAGCTTAAAAGCCAGAGCGGTTGTAAAAAAGGGCGTGGCTGTAAACTGCACTGAATTATTCTTCCAAATAGCTGTTTGAGTTCAAAATCCTATACAAACGTGGGACAATCTCTAAACAACGCCGAGAGCCCCTAGCAAAAAGAAAACTGCGAAACGAATCGGGACATCGTATAGCATCGCGCCACATCTCAAGGTCTAAAATGATTTACCGACTGGCTGAATTCTTGGTCGATCGCGGTCTTCTGTAGCAATGAAACATATTTGAATGGCCTATGCACAAATTAGCTTGGTATTGGTTGTCCGCCCGTGCAGCTTTTCATCCGACACTAGCCATAAATTTGCTTTATGTATGTGCGTACAGGGCTGGAATGATGCAGGAAAGAGCTTTCTTTTAGAAATTGTTTGCATTAATCTACTTTCCTCTGAGGGCATAGCGTCACTTTTTCATCAATTTGTTCACTGCAATAGTTGCGGTACGTTTGGAATTCGACTTTGACATTCCTATGCATACATCGATGCGTCAAATTACGCCCGTATAATTTTTGCGTGTTTAGCTAGGGTGTTTTCAAGCACAATCAACGTGTTCGGCATTGCCCGACAAAAAAAATTGCATTTACAATTGTTCTAGCCGAGCAAGCTTAAACACTTCACACTCTACAACCCCTTCAAATTTTATAAGTTGTTCAGTTGATTTGCAGGGAACACATCACTTTTGAATTCACGCATTCTGAATTTTGAACGATTTCACTTCTGCTCTTCGTTTTCATAACAGCATGTTGCCGAAATATCAACGCATCTACACCTCCAACCTCCTGGCTTTTCTCCGAGGAATAAGGTTATCACCACTGTATTATGTGCGTCCAAATTTCAAATGGTGGACTGAGGAAGCTAATAGCGCTTGGAGGGCTGCAATGCTGCTGATCAGTCTATTCTATATTCAGCCATATCATATCATAGTACCGCAAGGAGAGATGTGACCGAAGGCCGAAAATGCATAAGGACGTATCAGCCCAAGAATGACCCCAGAGATACCAGAGCGCTTCAGTAAATGCAATTTCAGAGATGGACGCCATCTTGCCTTTTTTAACTTGCTGTCGTTTCCTGCTCTCAGGGGCATGAGAATGGAGTTTGCTGTTTTTACACATATGCGAACTTGTGAAAGTAAACATCTCCGTGGTGATGGAAAAATATCACTTGAAAAGAGCAACCGTCCCAAGCACCTTTGGGGCTATTGAGAACGTCGCCGCTTTTCCAAAATGCACTGCTATGCCGTCCATCTTCGTACCAGATTGGCCGTCACAGCGGCCCCATGGACCACCGCACAGGTGCCGCGATTTAAAGCCCGCCTCGAAAACGCCTGGTCGAACCAGCGCAGCGGCACCTAACGCGCATGCGCGGCGCCGCGATTGTGCCCGGGGCGCTTCCTGAAGCGTCGATGACTGCTTTTGGATGCCGAGGCAGGCCGCGAGGGCGGGGCTCGGGACGCAGCGCCGCCGCGGGCGGCCACGGGCGGACGTTGACCCCCGCTCAGCCGCCTTCGAACGGTGCGCGGCCACCCTGTAGCGCCGCGGCTACCCTATGCTCCCAGCGGCCCCGGGACGTAATGGCGCCTCGAGATGAGGGACGGGGAGTGAGGCTGGGGAGCAGGGGGTTTCGTCTACGCGGTCGTTGCGTCGCGCTGGATTGTGGTTATTGGCGTGCAGGAACGCGCACATTGAAAGGGAAAGTGAGAGGATCTTAAATCGCACACAGATTCGCAAGAACTGGGCAGGTGCGACTGGCAACCGATAAAAACGGATGGTTTGTCACCATACGAGAGGAAGTTTATTGTTCAGCTGGGGGGGGGGGGGGGGGTCTAGCTGCCCCTCAATTTTGAGAAGACAGTGGATCAAATCCCGAACAAAACCAGCTTTCCCCCGTAGCTATTCTGAGGGAAGGTTTGGTCTTTTTTCCCATTTATCCCCTTTCCCATCCACGGCTTATTTTGTGAAGCTACAACCCTGGCTATTGCTCACTCAACGATAAGGCAGAATGTTCTTGGCATGCTAGTAATCAGAATGATTCTTTGCATTCAGAGCGCCAATGGGGCATCGTCTGGGATGAGTCCGGCGGCTTGCAATTTAAATACAGGCAAAAAAGACCTTTACATATTGGTTTTCGGCATTTCGGGTTCCGCGCAATTATGCTGAGCTGTCGACTTTCAATATGCCAGGAGGTGCTAGTTAAACGACGTTATGAAGAAGACATTGTCGATATTGTCAACAGTCGGTGCCAATACGCAACCACTGTCTGCGATGTGTTTTTCATGTTTAACCAATACATGTTTAAGACTGATAACTCAGCATGAAAACTCAGCCCAAATTGTTATTTTTATGGGTCACGCTGGTTGGTGCAACACCGCCTGAACAACGAAGAAGTGAGGCTTTTGTTTGCCGTTCCTTTCAGGAAACCTTGGAATCAATGGTCACAGGCAAAAGCTTAAAAATCTGGCTTAAAAAGATAAAAAATTAAAAAAGGCAAAAGCTTAAAAATCTAAAAAATCAAAGTTTCTGGCAATCACCGGACTTCTGAATTTAACTCGTGTGAATTATAGGGCGATTGATATCTTTATCAGTAAAAGACGGCAAAAGCTCATTAGTTAAAGGCGCACTTCAAGGTAGATGTAAAAATGCATGCGTCTTCACTTTTACCCAGACTCGTCGGTTTTCGTAACGCGGCCTGAAACGAGAGGGTCGATACGACCTCCGCCTGCCGTTTCCAAACCAAGAGAGACAGAGCCAAGCGGAAAAACATCAGTACATTGACCTCAAAAAGATCTCACTATTATAAGTAAGTTTTTTTGTTGCTAGGCTTATAATTGAACCATTAATAATGCCAAACAAAAAGGTAAAATTTTCCAAACGTGGATTTCTTTATGCTTTACATGTTGATATGTACGACACCAGGCCTTGCGGCGACGCAAAGCCCAACCGCATCCGCGTATTCTTTGATCAATTCAGAGTACAAAGGCGTGTGATTGCTCGTGTTTTGAGCATATCTTTAGAACGTATGACGTAATTATAAAGATGCCAACCCACCGCGCGCGTTCTGCGGCACCATCGGTCGCCGCCCAAAGCCCGCGCCGGCGTAGATTGCCTTGCCATGTCCCTTTAAAGACCGCTGCTGCTCCGGAACGAGACAAGGTAGGGACACGTTCTTGGTGTCAAAGCACGTGCAATGGATGCCCCACAGACGGGTGAAAATTTGGGCGTGATTTCGCGACATACCGGAGAGGAACTCCCAGAAAATTTGTTCCTTAAAAATCGCTGCTGTCCGGAGCGAGACAAGGAAGGGACACGTTTTTGGTGTCAAAGCACCTGCAATGGATGCCCCATAGACAGCTGGAAATTTGGGCGTGATTTCACGACATGTTGGAGAGGAACTCTCAGAAAACTTCAGTCGCTGACGGGGGGCGGGGGTGCATCGTCCCCCTATCAGGGCGAGGGTTAAAACATCCATGGTCAAAGGATTTTAAGCAGGCGCGGCTTCGTTCAACGCTAGTCACGGGTCTTCAACATTTTTTCATACTAAATAGCGAGTCTGTAGCGCTCTTTAATGCTAGATCAGGACGGGCAGCGCACTAAACCACATAGCATGCATTGCTGCAATTTCATATTTGATATGTATCTAGATACCATGCGCTGCAACGGTGCACCTCCCTGAGCTTTGCAGTGGAAGCACAGGTGGAAAGTGTCAGCGAATACCAAAGCCACATCAGTGCCGTTTTCCTGTGAACCACGCAATGACAAAGACGCAGCGTATGACAAAATTCGCGTGGCATCGATGAATACGCACCGCTAAGATAGCGAGGCCCCGAAAAATGAATGGTCACTGATGACAGTTTCACGGCGTTATAAAAGCGCCAGCTACGAATGTGTCGAATTGCATCGCAATCAATCCGCACTAAATCAAATGAAGCCGTAAATCCCGTCACTACATCATAACCGTTGCAAACGGCGACAATCCGGTTTTATGAACCCCATCCTGATCCAAACCCCATCTCGGTCCCGTAGCCTGCACACGAGAGAGGAGCGCCCCGCCGGCTCTTGAACCGGCAGGGCCGGTGGCCATCCGATCTCCTGAGACAAGCTCCCCTGTCTTCCGGGAGCTCCCCCCTCCACCCCCCCCCCCCCTGGGGATAGGACCGCCTCATCAGCGGCAGCCGTTCCCCCTCTACTGAATTCCTCCACTGTGCGAACATAAATGGATGCGAATTATGCGGGTGGAGATGGGAAGGGGAGAGGAGAGAGGGGGAGAGGGCAGAGGGAGAGCAAGTGGCGCGTGGGGGATGAAATCCCCGTGTCTTGAGTGTCGATAATATTGACGTACGCTAAGCACCAACTGAGATGCCGCGATGCGTCCTCAAGGTCACTGTATGCGCGGTGACACGGATGGTAAAGAATGTATGCGGTCGACGTCATGCATGACGTCATACTCCGAAGATTCTGCGCCTTTCGGAGTTCGCAGCGACCCGGACGACAAATATTTTTGGTGACGTCATACGTCCGGCAAATAAAACATTTGCCGGACACACAAAACCTTTACCCGTTACTTGATCGAAGTGAGACAGAAGTAGCGCAGCAGATATGTTTATAAACAAGCCAGTCCTCACGCCCGCGACTAATCAGCGGTGGAATGAGGTGTGGGATACGTTATAGGGCGGCGCACATGCTACGAGCGAACGAAAGTGCTTGCGTCTCGCGTGCACACTTATTGTCACGGAAGTTGCAAAAATGCAGCAGAAGGCGTGTCACGCTGTAGACATTTACGTAATTACCAAAACACTAAAATTATTATACTTGATTATATACATATATATATATATATATATATATATATATATATATATATATATATATGTAATCAAAATCATACATACTTGAATACTAAACGTCCTTTTGGAGTCAGGGGGAACAGAATATTCTGCGTGCGCTGCGAACACACTCGGTGTTCCTTCGCCCACGACTATGCGCCGAGCTCACCATCAGCTGATCACATGCCCGATCGAACGATGACGTCACCACTACAGTCGTGGGCCGCTGCGGAGACTTCGATGCAGAGCCGGTGCATCGTGGTAACACCAAACCGCGGTCCCGCTGCCAGAGCGCTGCGCAGGATAGCGACTCAGGACTTTGGAGGCAGGGACTCAGGACTCTGGAGGTAGGACTCAGGACTCTGGAGGCAGGGAATTAGAACTCTTGATGTAAGGGACTTATGACCCTGGAGGCAGGGAATCAGAAGTCAGGATGCAGGGACTCAGAACTCTGGATGCAGGGAATCAGGACTCTGGAGGACCCTCCGGACGAATAAGGCAGTTTTGTTTTTTTCAGTGGGCAACAAACCGTCTCGGAGACGAGATGATGGTGTTGATAATGGTGATGATGGCAATGACGGTAGCGGCAGAAGTTTGGGTTTAAGGGCGCTTTTTGTGGTTAACTAGCAGCCATGCATCTCAGCTGACATGAAAGATGTCAGAAGTAGTAATTGGATTTTGATGGCGCGTCAACTGCAGAGGTTATTTCGTGGCGATGAAATATGTCGGCATGCTAAAATCCAAACCGACATTGGTATACTCAGCAATGTGCCGATCTTCTGTTCCTATGAAAACTGATCTCAACTGAGAACGATTTTACATCGCTTTACCACCACCTGCGCCATGAGGCTTACGTGCTCCTTTGTTTCTAATTGATAGTAACGGAGAGCTCCGGCCTGTTCCTATTGTTCTCTGGAATTCTTCATCTATTTCCTTTGGATGGGACTAAGGGGCATGTTGGCTTGGCAGGGGCGATGGAACTACTCAGACGGCACCAGAGGTCGTTTAACCACAGGCTGCCCTCTTGGTGTAATGGCGGCGCCTCAGCTCTTGATAAAAACACCTGTTTCTAGAAATGACGCAGTGAATCGAGTACCAGGTACCAACACCAGTACCATAATCGAGTACCAGTACCATAATCCGACTCGGACCAGCTGTTCACAGCGTGTTCCAATTCCTCCCGTGCTCCAGTGACGAGGATGCTAAGCCGCGTAATTACGCCATCTGTTCCAACACCTGTTCTCAAACGCCCCGTGGTTCTAAGCGACCAGTCCACGGTAACATGCGCTGTGGCATGACGTCTGGACCCTGTGCACGGCAGTAGTGACAGGACTGGCCCCTCCCCTCCCCCCCCCCCCCCCCCCCATCGGCATTACGACGCCTGGCCTCGGCGCGCGCGGAGCCGACGGGTTCCCCCGCCAGCTGATTGCCCCCCCCCCACCGACCGCCTGCTCCACACTCCCCCTCCCCTCCCCGATGCGATCCGCGGCGGGGGGAGGGCGCTCTACCTGCCGCGACCGAATAAAAAGGCGAATAGATGGCCGAGCCAGGACCAAGTACGCGCGCCCCCCGGGACGCCGCGCAGGTAGCGGCGCTGACCGGCCTCCGTTGGGCCAGCCGGGGGCGGGGGGGGGGGGGGGGTGGGAGGGCAATCAGTCGAAGAGGCCTCTGGCGCCGGCGACCAGGGCAAAGGCGACGGAGTTTGACGGGGGCGTTGGGTCGCATTAAAATCCGCGGCCGGAGGTGAGGAAGGCGGTGTGGCGGGTGTGCCGCGCCGCCTTTTTTGAGAAGTAAGCCGATATTGAAATTGCTCCACTGAAAGTCGTCCATTCCAAGAACTGGATCATGTCAACTCCTCTGGTCATTCTGCACTCGTGTCTGCTGCCTGTTGTCTGGGCGTCCCACGTTGGCATGGCTCGGTTGTAGGCACGTCTGGTATATGCGTTCTTAACGCGCTTAGCTTCCTCCTTAAAAAAGTTAGCTAGCACATGCGCCTGAGCATGTGTCCTCACTCAAGTAAGCGGTCTGTGTTGTTTTGGTAAGAAAGGTCCATGTCAATGCACAACGGCACTGCTATTTTTGTAGTTGTGAAAAAATCATCCAATGACGTCAAACATGGCTGTCAAAATGATGACTGCAATAATTAAGAGCCACGTAATCACGTTTGGTCATTTTTATCTGCTAAACCACTAAACGCTATACCCCAGCACGGTAGCGGTATTTCCTCCCCCCCCCCCCCAGCAATGCTATGCATTATCGCGCGCCAGCATCCGCATGGCACAGGTGCATTCTATGCACGAACTCCGCACTGTTCACTCCCCCGCCGGGGTGGAACGCCGTCCCCCCCCCCCCCCAGCGGGGCCGTGGGTGTGGCGGGGCGGGGACGGGTCCTCCGTCGTCAATGCTGTCACGCTAGCTCTGCCAGAAACATCCGGGTTGAGCGCAGCCCTCGTTGTGGGCTACGAACATACACTGGAGCGCCCCGGAGGTCGGTACTTGCACGTCAGCGCAGTGTCTCGGTGGTGTTCAGCGGAAGCCGCCCGGCGTAGCTGTGTTCCAGAACAGGTATGACGGTAGATGTGAATGAACTGAGCTGTTGAGATGGGTGGAGTGAGATGAACTTGTTGAGATGTCAGTTGTGTCGGATGTGTTGAGATCCAGCGTGGTGTCGGCATGTCATGTCATGGTAGCGCACAAGAGATGCCATATTGTCACTGACACGATGATACCTGATTAATTGACCAGCCACCATGCAACAGTGGATGATGTGCCCACGTATTCCTCATCGCCGAACAGGGCTGACAAGGTGATCCCAACATTACCTGATCCAGATACTCCAGGAGCATGGCCATGTGGAAGTTACAATACGTTTCTTCCGAAACATGCATGATTGGTGCACGCCTCAATGCAACACGTTTATACGTTTTTGAAGAAAGCTTTCAAGTGCAACAGCAAAACCTCTGTTACGTGAATGTAATCTCCGAGGGAAAAACTACGCCACATAGCTTGACGCGACTAATGAGAAAATACGGAGGCATGGCTTCGGGCGGTTCGGTGTGCTAGCGCTAACTGTGCAGCATTTCTACCCTTTAGCATGGCGTTATGGTGAGGTAAATCAAAGACCCAACAACAAAAACACAAAAAACAACAAAAAGTACAAAAAACTACAATAAACTACCGGGTCAAAAAACGGCCTTTTGAGATCAGCAAATTACTGTCGTCTTAGAAACCTACAGCTGGAGTCGGTCTTGGTAGATCCAACACCTTTACCCACTACCAAATACCTTCCCCCTTACCCACCTTACCCAGCTCACACTGACAAGACTGAAAAGGAGCCGCCACCGGCGGCGCGTTCCTTCATCTGCTCAGCCGGCAGATGAACCGATCCGCCGACGTGAACGATCCGCGGCAGATCCCGCTACTGGCCAAGCCTGGAACAGGATCGCAGCCAGCGGTGAGACTGATTCAGACGATGCGAGGGTCGGTGCTAGCTGTTGCTGCTGAGCTTCTGCAGGACAGGGACGAGGTCAGCGTCCCCGCCGAAAAGGCCCGGAGACAAGCCAACGATGCGATGCCGTCACGACAGCGATGCGATGCCGTAATGACAGCGATGCGATGCCGTAATGACAGCGATGCGATGTCGTCACGACAGCGATGCGATGCGGTGATGACAGCGATGCGATGCCGTAATGACAGCGATGCGATGCAGCTATGACAGCGATGTAGTGATGACAGCGATGCGATGCCGTCATGCAGCGATGCGGTACCGTCATGACAGCGATGCGATGCACTGATGACATCGCAGTGGCAGGCAGTTGGAATGCGACATTGTCTGTGTTGTTTGCTCCTGCGTCTTTGTTCCAGACTCCATGACGTACCTGGCGCTCGCCAGTTGTGAGTATACGCTGTATACGCTGTGAATATACGCTGGACGCTGAGGGATTCCGAATATGTATTATCCATCAAAATGCGTCGACCTCTTTGTTTTAAGATTGAACGTTTTGCTGAGCTTAGGCGCCCGCCCCACTTTGCCCGGCTAAGCTGCAGAGTTCCTAACTCTGCATTTTTCGTTCAAAGAAAGGTCATGGGTCAGGTCGCTGCGTTCTGCGTCAGCCGGCGTGTCCGTGACTTGAGGTCGGGTGCGAGGGACCTGCCGCCATCAAACCATGAACACCGACACCGTCTCGGTGTTTATGGACTGCAAGCAATACATATAACATTGTGTGGTTCGTCCCCCCCCCCCCTCCCCCATCCAATAGTACCTGACGCTATCGCAGTACCACGCCGCAGAGAATCACTCCTAGGTGAAGTTAAACAAAAAGACATAAAGCCATGAACATATCCGGCTAACAAAGAGCCACGAGTGCCCATCGAGGTTGGCCTAAGTTATTGAAAAACTGATATTCTTTCAGCATTTAGCCCAGCATCCCATCCTATATCCATTCACTCAGCTCAGCTCAGCATTCCATTCTCTATTTATTCCGCATTCAGCTCAGCATTCTATTCTCTATTCATTCATTCAGCTCAGCATTTTATTTCCTATGCATTCGGCATTCAGCTTCAGCATCCCACTTCCTCCTCATTCAGCTCAGCTCAGCATCCCATTCTCTATTCATTCAGCTCTGCATTCCATCCTCTCACGTTCCTCGAATGGCGACGCGTGAGGCGTATCCAACGTTGATGCTGAAGCACATGCTCGAGCACATGCTGAAGCACATGCTGAAGCGGACGTTCTGCCTGAAATGACACGGTAAGAAGAAGATAGCTTTCATGCCTGCATCTGAGCGAAGAATGCTCATCCTCAGCATCTCAGTTAGTTGTGCTGGTTCGGACTAATTTCCAACAATTTTATCTAGCCCTTAACCAGCTGCGTAGCTTGGAGGAATTTGATACCCCTTGAAGCAGTGTCATTGCGCATGACGAGTTGACGTTTGTTCAAGACATGCCATTTGACCCCCTGGTTCGGATATCATGACCAATCCCCACCGCCATCGCTCCAGCTCCTTACAGTTAGAGCTCCAAGCATGCGTGGCAAGAAGGCTGGGGGTCCGAGACATTTGACAGATTCCCTTATCTAGGATGAAAACAAGCCTAATGCTGCTGACGAACCAGGGTATTTTGCGAATCCAACATCTAGGATAAGAACAAACCTAAGCTAATTTACTTAGCCGAGACAAAGCACGTTTCATTGCAATGTAATTTTTCGAGAAATTGTGTTTGAAAACTTTCGTCTGGGATTTTAACCAGGCATGACACACGTTAACTAGTAATCATCAAAGTCCCTGGACAACCTTTGCGTATGAGTTCAGGAATGTTTGTTTAGAACAGCATGTGCAGTTGCTAGTGATGGAATTGCCGCTGTGACCCCAAGTGGCCGAAGATCATTTATTGAAGTTTAACTAATGAGTGTACAGATATTGGGGCACTGATGGAACAGGGCATGGGCCCCGTGAACGTTACCGTGATACTGGCCACGAGTCGTGATACTAGCCGCGAGCCATCATGCGGGCCACGATCCATGATACTGACCACGATCCGTGATGCGGGAGACGATCCGTGATGCGGACCACGATCCGTGATGCGGACCACGATCCATGATACTGGCCACGATCCGTGATGCGGGCCACGATCCGTGATACTGGCCACGATCCGTGATGCGGACCACGATCCGTGATGTGGGCCACGAGTGGTGATACTGGCCACGATCCGTGATGCGGACCACGATCCGTGATGCGGGCCACGATCCATGATACTGGCCACGATCCGTGATGCGGGCCACGATCCGTGATGTGGGCCACGATCCATGATACTGGCCATAATCCGTGATGCGGGCCACGATCCGTGATACTGGCCACGATCCGTGACACTGGCCACAATCCGTGATGCGGGCCACGAGTCATGATACTAGCCGCGAGCCGTGATGCGGGCCACGAGCCGTGATGCCACAACCTTCGTCTTGCCGAAGTAAACAGCTGTGGCTGTGGTGGTATGAAGGCTCAGTAGATGCTGAAAGTTGGGGACTTTAATATTTTCCATGCTATTGCAACCGCGGCTCGAGGCTCGCAGCCTGTGGCTCCTCTTCTTGCTCGAGATCGGCCAACCAGCATCGAACCGGGTGGCAGTCAGCCCGGCAACTAAGCGCCTCAGGCTTGAGAAGTGGGCGTGTTCCTGGGTTCGGGGTCAAAGGGCAACGGATTGGCGTCAAAGAATAGCGCGCGGGACCGCCGGGGAGCCAGCACTTTAGTAGCATGAATCAATATTTTTTCTCCTGGACACACTTCTGGATGGATTTTGGAGTGCCAGGTTCAAAATGTTGACCCGATGCATCGGTTTATGCACACGGCTTCATGTTCGGGCGAGGTCGCACGTGCAGTTGCATATCTAGTGTGGCTTCGCCTTTGCTTCCCGCAGAGTCGCGCAGAGAGCTACACCACTTTATTTGTACTTGGAGAAGGCGAAAGTATCGCCGCCATAGCGCTTACACATTCGCTACATTTTCTTAGCACTTAAGCTTTTCTTCACACGTCCTTCGAAAGACGTCATACTCATGGCAGATGCGGGAGGCAATTGTGGGCACACACCTTCGCGAAACCCCATTTGAATGGAAGCTCGGGTGCATGAAAAGCAAAGCCACGGGGCTACACATGTGCTGTCCCACGTGAGCTATATCTCCATGTAGGACACACGAGAAAATAATCGAATATCGTTGCGGAGCGATTACACAGCGGCAATAAACATGTACAGTTGTAAACAGAGTGCACCGCGTGTCGACCTTACAGATTTGTACTTGCTACGATCGTCACATTCCTCTCCCACATACCGAAAAAGAGCGGAAGTCGCCACCAACAAGTTCACAAACCTCCCGCTTGGTCGGGAGGGCGCCACGGCCCAAAATCCCCGCTCGACGGCCGGTTGGCGGAGGCACACAGCAAATTTAGCAATACCGCGTGTGACCATTTCTGCCATTGGCGAACGGAACATGTCACGTGATCGTGACGGTCCGCGCACTGGCGTCGACTAAGCCTGCTGCCGGACGCTGAACCCAAATTTAGGCACACCGCGAGACTACGCTCGTGTTTCGAGTCATTTCGAAGCGCTTCACGCAACGTCGAGATCATGCGCTCGGCTTTCGAGTCATTTGCGAGTAACTGCTTCCCGAGTCGTTTCAAGGCAATGGTTGTCTCTCAGGTTCTCAGGTGAGATGCTGAGATCGTCACAGGTGACTGGGAGATGAGAACCCAAAACGCCGGTCTCTTTTGAGCCTCCACACCCGAACAGTCCGAGGTCTCCGTGCCTGAGATCATACGCTAGGGCGATTGACAGCCGTTCGCGATCAACGAGAACACCACAGCTGGTCGTCCACTAGCGCCGCCAATGTACAAGCACGTCCCTACAGGTTCAACACTCCGCCACTAGATGTCCCGCCATCCACTTATCCGCCAAGAGCCGGCACCGCGCGGGCGACCTGCCCCCGACTCACACACCTCGAGTCCCAGACGCCGGTCTTGCAGCCATTTCAAGTCACTCAACCCAGCCTTCGGACCACTCCAAGCTCCCACCGTTAGCTCGAGGTTCACCTCCAGTCGGGGCGCCTCCCCTCCTCGCCCCTCGCCCGGGGCCGCCGCGGCCGCCAGCCGCTACGGTTCGGCGGGCGGCCGCCAGGGCCCCGGCGCCGTCATGACGCTGACCGCCAGCAACAGCGGGTACGTGGCCGCCTCGTCCAGCGTGAGCACGCGCACCTCCTGGCCGCGCGCCAGCTGGACGGCCGTCAAGCCGCTGCTCTGCGTGTGACGGGGGGAGCGCTGCTCGTCCAGGCAGACGGCCGTCACCCTGCCGGTCAAGGCGGGCGCCGAATAAGACATACCGGTCCGTTGTGACTGTTTGAAGCATCTTCAATGACTTCTAAGCACCTTGTAGTCGATCACGAGTCATGGCTACGCGTGGCATAATACAACCGTCGTCACGCAGGCGACCCAGGCCTCATTTCACAGAGCATCCCGCCTTGCTGCAACCAAGGTTCGGTGAATGGCAGAGCGGGACCTCCTCTTACTGACTAGATCTTCCCGCTGACCGGTAGATCACCTCCCCACTGACCGGTAGATCATCTCTCACTGACCGGTAGATCATCTCCCCACTGACCAGTAATAATCTCCCAATGATCAGTAGACATCTCTCCACTGACCGGTAGATCGCCTCCCCACTGACCGGTTGATCACCTCCCACTGACCATTAGATCACCTCCCCACTGACTGGTAGATCACCTCCCCTGAACGGTAGATCGCCTCCCCACTGACCGATAGATCGCCCCCCCCCCCCCCCCCACTGACCGGTAGATCGCCTCCCCACTGACCATTAGCTATCACCTCCCCACTGACCGGTAGATCACCTCCCCACTGACCATTAGCCCACCTCTCCGCTGACCGGTAGATCGCCTCCCCACTGACCATTAGATCGCCTCCCCACTGACCGACAGATCGCCTCCCCACTGACCGGTAGATGACGTCTCGGCTGTTAGCCTGGCTGATGAGCAGGGGCAGCTCCTGGCGGACGTTCCTCCGCAGCGAGATCTGACGACGACTGTGAACCATCACCTGAAACACGGGCGTCAGCGAGGCGTCAGTGCCGGTCAGGTCATCACCAGGTCACCAGATGCCCACCCATCGTCTGGTCATCAGATCTCCAACCCTCAGCAGGTCACCAAATGCCCATCCATCCCCGGGTCATTATGTCTCTTACCCTCGGCAGGTCATTAGATGTACATCCATTACCAGGTCATCAGATCTGCATCTATCCCAAGGTCGGCAGATCTTCCAACTATCCCCAGGTCAGCAGATGTGCATACATCACCAGGTCATCAGATCTTCAGACATCGCCAGGTCATTAGATTTGAACCCATCACCAAGTCATCACATCACCATCCCTCGACAGATCATCCCACCCCACCTCTCACCAGGTCAACGCCGAAGTTGAAGCCCGTCCACCGCCAGGTGACCTTCTGTCGGTCCTTCAGCGTGCGGCCGCAGCGCAATGCGCATGCGTCAAACTGTGCCTCGGTGACGTCACGGCTCCAGCCAGGCTCGACCAATCCCTGGTCGAGTCGCAGCAGCGTCAGCCACTGGTGGCGATAGAGGCTGCGGACAGGTGGAAAGACCCAATCAGCTGCCCACAAATCTGGCGACTGTCGCAAGAGCCAATCAAAGGCCGGCATACACTTCAAGGAGGGCAAAATACCCAATTGCAAATTGGCAGATACTGACAATGGTGCCATCCTCTCACCACATCAGGCTGGACATGGACGAAACAGAAGACGTTCCGACACGTGACAACATGGCGGCGTCGCAATATTTGAACACCATCTGCCGCGAGTCACTTGAAGGCTTGCATCGACGCCCCAGCCCGCCCGCCGCCTCCACGCGAGTCCCACCCAACGTTGTCCGAGGTACTTCACACCGGGGCTGCGCCAGTGGCAATCAAATCTGCCGCGCCAGTGGCAATCAAATCTGGCAAGCATATCTCCACTCGTTCATGCACCTGCGCTCCCCAAAGGCTTGGCGCCACGAAATTCCAGACTAAATGACAATAGGGCTCGGAGACGTAAAGAAAAACAAGGATGTTATAAAACAGAGTAAAGACGGCCTGTACGGCAGTCAGAGGCAGTATTGATAAAGCAATGAGAAGAAAAATAACCACTAACAGTATGCACCCAAACCAAGCTACCGGACTAAGCCACGCGAAAATAATATATTTATAATAAATATACAAACAACATAACCCACAGAATGGGCTGGCCACAGCCAGAGCCTGCAAAACCTCAGCCAGAAATGTGCTGATAGTCCACATCTCCTGCAGCCCACACACAGTCTGCATCTCCAGCAGTCTACATCTCCAGTCCACATCTCCCGCAGCCCACACACAGTTCACATCTCCAGCAGTCTACATCTCCAGTCCACATCTCCAACAATCCACATCTCAAACAGTCCACATCTCCAACAGTCCACATCTTTAACAGTCCACATCTCCAACAGTCCACATCTCCAACAGTTCACATCTCCCGCGGCCCACACACAGTCCACATCTCCAACAGTCTACATCTCCAACAGTCCACATCTCCAGCAGTCCGCATCTCTAACAGTCCACATCTCCAGCAGTCCGCATCTCCAACAGTCCACATCTCCAACAGTCCACATCTCCAGCAGTCCACATCTCCAACAATCCACATCTCCAACAGTCCACATCTCCAACAGTCCACATCTCCAACAGTCCGCATCTCCAGCCTCGCCGCGCTGGTTCGCACCGCTCACCCGGCCAGCCAGCCGGGCGGGATGATGTTGTCGGCGTGGAGGACCTCGAAGTCGAGCGGGTGCAGCACCAGGTGCTGGTGCCGCAGCGCCCGGAACGGCGCCGCCAGCGCGCCGGCCTCCTCCGAGTCCAGCAGGGGCTCCTCCGCTGTCGCACGTGCGCGGCCCGGTCAGGCTGCGTTGTGCTACATCGCGTTCCGGTGCGTGCGATGTGGCTATAAGTGAGTAGGTGTCGTTCCTTACGCATTACGGTGGTGTATAGCGCGCCTTGCAGGCATTGCATTGCATGCAATGAATATGAAAATGTGAGGAATGATAGACATAACGGGAGACCAAGAGATCGGGAGGACTTCCTTGCTTACATCAAATACCAAATGAGACGTGCGCCATGGGCAAATCGTTGATGATGATGATGATTTGGGGTTTTAGGGTGCATCAACTGCTATAGGTCATGCATCGCCCATATGGGCATATCGTTGACACTTCGTGAACGCAGTGCATTGTGCAAGCTGAAACATCACAGACCCACACATTTTCCTATACCAGCTCAAGCCTTCACATAACCCAACCTTTCAACTAACACGCTTTAAAAGCGGCCCGATACCAAGCGGCCCAACAGCGTGAGCGTCCCAATAAAGACAGTTTCACAATACGCCAGAGGTGTCTGCAGAGGCCCGTCAGCCCCCTGCATCAGTGCCCAACTCTCATCAACCGACAATTGGTCGGCTGGCAGCTCGCCAAGAAAATCCGACCCGTACGGCCGGCTGCCGTGGGGCGGGGAACGGCACGTGACAGCCCTACTTTGTGGCTGAACGTCTCAAAAAGACATTGTGCGTTGACCCGCATCGCCCCGCTTAGATGATGACGCATTGACGTTGGCATCCAGCCCGTCGTCATGACAACGGCAGGCCGAGTGACGAGTCTCCACGGCCCGCTAGCGACACCGGCCGCGACACGACCCCTGAAACCCCTGACCCCGACACGACCCCTGAAACCCCTGACCCCGACACGACCCTGAAACCCCTAACCCGACACGACCCCTGCTCCGCTTCGATGATGACGTCCCAGGTTTCGGCAACGGTTTAAAGCAACTAGGATGATAAATGGGATTGCGACTTAGAACGTAAGGATAGGCTGGGGCCTTGGATTTGCATTCAATGAAATATCGCCGACTTACAGGGGATCTGATAGAGGTATTGAAGATTATCAAAGGGAAAGACAAGGTAGATCTACATGGAGCACTGGAAATTAGGCCGATACATTGAGGAAACCGGTTCCATTTAGCAAGAGGTAGGAGTAGGACTATGAAGAGGCAGATGCAGTTTAGCCAAAGAGAGTGAGCTATTGGAATGTGCTGACAGACGAAGTTGTAGGAAGTCCCTCTCTAACATTCAAAAACTAACTGGACAAGTTATATCGGTCTAAAGATCTCATTTATACCTAAATCTATGCAAGCCAGGGGATTAATTTGGAGGATGAGTACGGAACCTAAGGTAGGCCAACCACGATAAGCCCTTGTGGCTCTTTGTTGGCCGGACATATTTTTGTCTTCATGCTTTTATGACGTCATGACGTTGTCACCCACCCCGTCGTCATGACATCGACAGGCTGAGTGACGAGTCTCCACAGCCGGCTAGCGACACCGACCCCGCCACGACCGCTGCAAAACACCCGCCCAAAGCGCGCGAGCCCGCTCACCGGCCCGCTGCTGGAAGAACTTGTGAGCGGCAACGACGGCGGCACTGCCACCGCCTTCCCAGTCCGCGCAGAGGCGCAGAAACAGCCACACCTTCAGCACCACGTACAGCGAGAACTCTGTCTGGTGCACCACCAGCGCAGGCGAGGCGACCAGAGAGCTCAGCACCGCCGGGCTGCCGGAGCCGAGGTGCTGAGGCGCACACAAACGCACGCGAGTGGTATCCGACAGGGCCGCGCTACTGGTGTCATCTAGCGGTCACAATGCAAAGGTGAGCCGCCTGAAGCGCCCGTCGACGGGTCTACGTTCCAAGGTCCACCAAGCTTTCCCGACCTGACACGTCGCTGACAAGTTGCTGACAGGTGTCACGTCGCTGACACATATCATGACATCGTGACATGACGTCAAGACATCAGGTCGTCACTCGGCACCGACCTGACCTGCCGCAGCACCGACGGCTGGTCGTTGACGTGCGTCATGAGGTTGGTCTCCAGCCAGCGCTGGCAGCGAAGTTGGACGGGGCGCAGGCTGTACGCCGTGGCCGCCTCCAGGAATACGATGGCTGTCTGCCGCCACGGGGACAAAGGCAAGGTCAGATCAGGTCAGAGTGAGGGCGAAGCCCCGGTAAACCACCACACAGGCGCCCGGTCAGGTCAGCTCAGGTCAGGTCGGGTCGGGTCGGGTCGGGCCGGGTCAGGTCAGGGTAACAGAGGCCGATAGCATCATGTGCTTTGCCTGGTCGCGGTTAAGTCAGGATAGGGAAGTTCGGTTAAGGCAGGATAGGTCAGATCAAGAGTAAGGCATGGCAGGCCACTGTACCGTGGGACGGGTTCGGCGGGGCCGTCGGTCTAGTCAGTTAACGATGAGCCAGAAATCCTCCCCGCACGTTTTGCCAGCTTCATCAGGCCAAGCCTTGCAAGGCTGACTTAAGTTTCTCTTAAGCAGGTTTCCAGCCAGGCTAAGCCAGGCAAGTACGATGTCAGGATAGCGTAAACCAGATCAAGTGCCCCAAAATAGGGACGTGCGACAGCGGAGCAGGACGCGTTTTTCAAGACTGGACATGGCACGGATCGCACGGTAATATCATTCGACAATATCGTACGGATCGTTCGACAATACCAGACCTCGCCTTGACATCAATTTGCACAAATATGCACACACCAGACCGCCCACCGATCCAAGAAAAGCACTTTGTCACTTCGGCCTCACCTGAACATTGACGCAGGACATCATCACCTCCCCGCACTGGGTCAGCAGGCCGTCCAGCTGGAACAGTGCCGCCGCCGCCACCACGCTCACGACGTCGGCCGGTTGCAGCTGCACCTCGTCATGGTACAGCGAGCCCAGCGCCGTTTCCAGCCCTGGCGGCGACAGGAGGAACTAGTGGCGCAGCGAGCGGATCCCGTCTGCTCCACCGATTCCTGCTCGCTCTCGTCTGCCGCGGCAGTTAGACAAAGTCCAGCGCTTATTACGTCGGCATGGACGCAGGGTGCTTCCTGGCGACCATGGAGGTGGAGAACCTTCGAAGCGCCTGGACGCGCTTCCTGCCTGTTCCGAGGTTCTCCACCGGGTGACCTCGGTGTCAATGCCTGCCAAACGGTACGGTCAAACTAAAACAGCCTTTGAAGCACTATAAAAACACTTAAAAAGCTTAAAAATGCTGAAAACACGTCGCTAAACAGGCTTTAAAAACGCTTAAAACGCTTCGGATTCAACGCACCCGTTGAGCTCGTGGTGAGTAACAAGTTAGTTATTTGTTTAACAGGTTAGTAATTTGTGTAACAGGTTAGTAATATGTGTAACAGGTCAGCTAATTTAGTAACAGGTCAGTAACAGTAACAGGTAAGTAAGTAACAGGTCAGCAATAACAGGTTAGTAACCTCTGTGATGCAGCTGACCCCTATGTACGTGACAGCGGCGGCTCCTGACCCCACAGTGACCTTGTGACCTGAGCGACCTCACCGGCCATGGTGATGTTGGGGTCGACGATCTCTATGCTGATCTCGTTCTCCCGCGCCTCCCGCCAGTTCTCCGAGAACATGCTCTTGAAGTAGGGACTCTGCGAACGCGGCGCATTAGGCGTCAGTGGCGCAGCTGGCGCCGTGGCAGACATCGAGATCGCGGACTCGAGTTCAAATCCTGCGCGGCGCACACCTGAACGACATTGCTCAAACCGTCGTGATACGCTGCGGTGACATTCTCGTCGATTACCCGGACGTGGGCATTAATACGGCGACGCACGTAAAACGAGGTCTCAGATACAGTGCACAAGCAAACGAAACACGATAAACAGTCGCCGCGCACCCTTTATGGAATGCCAGCGACCGCAGTGGTAATGGGAGCGTACCGGGACCGTGGCGCCACCGAGATTCGAACCCGGGCTCCCACGTGGCAGCCGTAGGCGCTAACCACTCGGCCATGACGCCCCCTGAGCTTTGTCATAGGTTTTGCAAGGACACACATTAAAGGTTTTGGCTATTTTTTTAGGTTAAGATCTGGACACCTGGACCACGACAGCCTCGTCCCCTGTACCGGATCGAGCCCATTGATTTGCCGACTCGTAACACTGTTATGTGCATAGCGCAAAACAAATTAACTAATCAGCGGTAAAAAAGCATGACCTGCGTGCCCCTACCATGCGCAATTAAAAAAACCTCATTCCATGAACGCTTCAATAGAAGCTTTGTTCTTTGTATATTGGGCTGGCTTGACCGATGCATGCCGTAAGATTTCTTTTCGTGTGACCTTCAGGGTCGCACGGGCTAACCTCCGTGTCTGTATGATCTAGCGTTGCTAGTTGACTCTACCCTTGTATATATTAGCCAAACGCTTGAGAAGACCCTCAAATAGCCTGAGCATAACCACGGCGGCATTCAAGGACGCGGCTGTGACGTTGCTTACTCAAGACTTCACCCGCCCTCCTTATGAAGCCGCCGGTCACACATGTGAACAGCAGAGCCGCGGCTGGCGGTGCAGCGCCGCCGGCCGTGCGCGGTTACAGCCGAGGTCAGGCTCCCGCCAGCGTGCGACGGAGCCGAGCGGCGCGCCCTGGGCCTGGTGGACGGGGAGGGCGTCCGTCAACAGCCCGTCCTCCGCGGCCTACGCCCGCTCGTGTGTACGTTGGAAGGGTGCGCGAGTCCCGGGCGGTTGTGCTCACAAGATGGAATGCTCCAGCCCCTGCCTGACGAATCACAAGAAATGGCGGATGTGTAAAATTAGTACCCACGGCTTTCCGGCGCAAAGATAATGGATACAGTTTGCATAAAGTGAATTAAGTACATCAATACCACATGAAAACGTTACCAGAATCGGTAACATAAGCGACGGCTTCGGAGCATACCAAACTTCTTCAGATGGCGCCAACTGAAACTCTTGCGCTCGATGTTTCGAATATCACGGCTTGTCTAGCCACTGGCTAAGGCACGCGCGTAGAAGGTTGATATCTGAACATAACAATGTTTATCCGACCCTTCAAAGTTCGAGAAACCACGCGTATGCATGGTGCCGCAGTACCAGCACAGAAAGCGTCCACTATAACGTGGGACCGGTCGGGTCAGGCGGGCAGGAGCGCCTGTTTCAACTCAGGACATTAACGACGACAGCGAAAATCGAGTAAATATATCCTGTGATGGCCTACAGCTGGCTTTCAAGAATACTGGGTTTCAGCTCCAGCTTTTCCGACGCTAGTAGTCTATTGCGCTGAGACCAACAGCCCCTTCTGTAACGCATACAAGACGTACTGACTACGCGAGAAGATCAGGCAATCGTGGAGCTACGCTGTGAGAACGCTCCACGCCCCACGCTACACCATGAGAAAGCTCCTCGCCCCACGCTACACTATGAGAACGCTCCTCGCCTCACGCTACACTATAAGAAAGCTCCTCGCCCCACGCTACACTATGAGAACGCTCCTCGCCTCACGCTGCACTATAAGAAAGCTCCTCGCCTCACGCTACACTACGAGAACGCCCCGCGCCTCACGCACGTGCCCACCGGGCATGCACAGGAGCCGCACATGTATGAGCCACTCGTGGGCATGCACACTGCCTGGAAACATCGAATGTTGGAACAAATAAACCAGCCAGGGCGCTGCGCAGCCAGATGTGCTGCAGCATGTTTAGACAGTGTGCACTCTCCGCCGACAGGCCGCCAACCAGGGCACGACCGTGAAAATGAAAAACCAACGCCTCAGCTCGGGCCTCAGTTGTCCTCCGGCCGCCGTCCCAGCCGCCCGCCGCCGCCGCCGTCCGCCGCCGCCGCCGCCGCCGTCCCAGTCGTCCGCCCGCCGAAGCCGTCCCAGCCGCCCGCCGCCGCTGCCGCGCCCTCCACGGCCTCGCCGCCGTTCCGCCGTCATCGCCATGCGCCTGCTGGCGACGCTGACCGCCGTGCTGGCCTGCTGCGGCGCCGCCGCCGCCACTCGCTGCTTCGCCTGCCGGCCCGACCACCCCCTCTCCGGCTTCGAGACCTGGCCGGGCCTGTCCGGGCGGCCGGCCTGCTCCTGAGATGGGCCCCGCGATCGACGAGCGCTTCGCCGTTGAGTGCGACGCCACCGGCCGCGGCTGTCTCAGCGTGCGCCGCGGCGGGCAAGTCCTCCGCGGCTGCTTCCCGGCGGCGATCGACGAGTGTCATGGCAGCATGTGCTTCTGCACCGGCGACCTCTGCAACGGCGTCACCTCGCCCGTGAAAGTGGAGGTGGACCGGTTCGTGTGGTCGATGTCCGGCGCGGGGGCCACCGGCGCCAGCGCGGTGGCCGTGCTGCTCGGCCTGCTGCTGGCCTGGTAGGCGGCCGGCGATAAGCGACGTGAGGTAAAAGGGCGAGAGGAAGGGGAGTTCTGCGAGGGACAAGAGGCAAGGGACGAGAGGAAATGATGAAGAGACGGGGAGGTTCCACAAATGACCACAAGCAAGAGGCAAGAGGAAAGAGACGACGGGTGGGCGAAGTTCCGCAAGCGGCCCGAGGCAAGGCAACAGAGGAAAGGGACCAGAAAGCAAGGCAAGTGAGGCAAGGGACGAGAGGTAGGGGAAGGCCTGCAAGGCACGAGCGGCGAGAGAATATCTGCACGGGACGGGCGACGGGCGAGGAGGGTGCGCAGAGGTGGACAGCAAGGACAAGTCAGCGCTGGGCAGATGGGATCACCGGGTATGCGCTCCTGAGCCCTAGCTGCGATCTCTTCGGAGAACCAGCATTGTGCTTTTGAGAGAACCAGCTGCGCGTCCTTGGGAAGGACCAGTCGTGTGCTCTTGGGAGAACCAGTCGTATGCTCTGGGGAGAACCAGTCGTGTACTCTGGGGAGAACCAGTCGTGTACTCTTGGGAGAAACAGTCGTGTACTCTTCGGAGAACCCGTCGCGTATTCTTCCCATAACCAGTCGCGTACTCTTCGGAGAACCCGTCGTGTACTCTTCGGAGAACCCGTCGTGTACTCTTCGGAGAACCCGTCGTGTACTTTCGGAGAACCCGTCGTGTATTCTTCATATAACCAGTCGCGTACTCTACGGAGAACCAGTCATGTACTCTTGGGAACTGTCGTAACAGTTGGGGATGGTCTTCAGACAGAGGGCGCCTCGGATTGCCGGCTGCAAACAGAGGCGGAACCTCCGACGCTCTCGAGGGACTGCTCTCCGCCAGGGAGAACAATGTCCAGCAGACTCACTGTCCGGGCGCGGTGCTGACCGGACGTGCCAGTGCTGTCCGACATGGACATGGACGATGCGCCCCTAACAACATGGACGATACGGCTCTGACGACATGGACAGTACGGGTCTAATAACATGGACGACAGGGCCCTAACGACATGGACGATGCAGCCCTAACATAGACGATGCGGTTCTAACGACATGGACGATGCGGCCCTAACGACATGGACGACGCGGCTCTAATAACATGGACGACACGGTCCTAACAACATGGACCGTGCGGCTCTAACGACATGGACGATGCGGCCCTAACGACATGGACGATGCGTCCCTAACGACATGGAAGATGCAGCTCTTACGACATGGACGATGCGGCGCTAACGGATGGACGATGCGGCCCTAACGCTCTTGCCGTCATGCCCCACGATCGATGTTGGTGTGTTCGTCACGGTCATAAATACAACACAAGGTACGAGGGTCTTTGCCGCTGAATTCATTTTGATCGGGGTCCGGAGAGCGTGTCTGAATTCACTAGAAACGAAATCCTGACGAGATGGGCACTTTGTAAACGTAAAAACAAGGCGGTACTGGGACCCAGTCTTGAAATACGTTTGATTGTCTCTCCCACGTGCAACGGTCAGCTGACTGCAATGGCGAGTCGTCTCGTGGAAGTCATAGGCAAAATCGTCTACGGTGGAGGTCTAGTCGTCTCGTCTACGGACAAAGTCGTCTACGGTGGAGGGCGCCAGTGTCGTCGTCCTGCGACGTCGCCACGGTCTAAAGCGAATCTCGTCCAGGGCTCCGAACCCAATGGCCCGACGAGAAATAGCGCGCTGGTAAAAAAAAAAACTGAAGAAAGAGAGAAAGAAGAAAGAGGAAGGAAGGAAAAGCTGCAGTCGTCCGGTCGGAGTACCAGCTATGCGGGGAAAAAATTGCTTAGACGAAGCTGTCAAGATCCAGATCAGCCCATTAAACAAAGATGATCCAAGGTCGCGCGGAGTGTGTACGGCAACGCTCCTCCGATTAGCCCCTCCGAGTTACGGGAATGGCTTTCTAGGCGCTTCTGGTGTAAGGCAACACTCCTCCGAGTAACTCCTCCGAGTTACGGGAATGGCTTTCTAGGCGCTTCTGGTGTAAGGCAACACTCCTCCGAGTAACTCCTCCGAGTTACAGGAATGGCTTTCTAGGCGCTTCTGGTGTGAGGCAACACTCCTCCGAGTAACTCCTCCGAGTTACGGGAATGGCTTTCTAAGCGCTTCAAGTGTAATACAACAATCCTCCGAGTAACTCCTCCGAGTTACGGGAGTGGCTTTCTCCGCGCTTCAGGCAGATATGCCCAATTTTTGGTACCAACAAGTGAGATCAGATCAAATCACATCTGAAAAGTGATCAAATCCGCTCAAAATCGGATGACCCATTTTTATCTTGAGAACTGTGTCCGGATTATATGCGAGGAGGGTGACTAAGACCACCAAACTGAGATCTTTGAATGCATTGCTCTTATAAAAATATCTGACCGTTGCGATCCCACACTGGCACGGCAAGCCATATACTTTGGTAAGCTGGAGCTAAAGATTTAGATGGCTGAAGACGACCACTCCAATTAGCTTTACGTCGTAGCCTCTAGATACGTTAGTGATATTTTACACATGCTTTAATCTATGCCACATGGCTCTGTCTCAGCCGCCGCACCTCGCCAAAATCGGTCCAGAATCTTCCAAAATCTCACTGTGGTGGTCTAAGCGTCCCAACCAAAGGTGCCATTCCGTAGGTACCAATGCTTATCCTGCAGCTTTCTGCTAAAATATCAACCAATATTTTCCTTCTTTTCACTACCATGGCTGATGCCAATAGCCCGCTTGTTTAGAGATCCCGCATTCCGATTCGCCCACTGGTGGCGGTGAGGGTTCGACTCGCTTTATCTGCTTACTATTCGGCCCTGGCTGGCTTGGAGTGCGGCCGGTGACGGCAGATGCGGAAAAGGTCAAGGTGACGTCAGAGGTGCTACCCTCAGGATACGACCAGTAGTTTTTTCTTTTCATAAATTCTACCGCTGACCTAGCAGAAACTGAATTGGAACTAAAGTGAAACTGAACCAAAGGCGTAGGACAAAATCATTAAAAAATGATGGCACAGCCGATACCTATGTTTATGTTTAATACATAACGCTACATTAGGCCTAAATGGCAACGCACGCCTACCACCCACCGGTCTGCTATGTAAACAGAACCGACTGCACAGCAGCCTCTTCAGTTCACTTCGATTCCGTTCAAGCTTCACTACCGCACCGTCGAACAAATGGGCCGGACATCGATCGCTCCATTCCACTGTCCTGTCTGCTGCTGATGGCATACGCTTGGATCAAAGCTGTTCCGAAGGACGGCTTTGTGCTGCGATACAGTCTAAGCTTCCAAAATGGACTCTCGAGAAATGTGCCGCAATGAAGCGCAAGGGACTTGTTTTTGCTGCAACTGCACATCTGACGCACAGTCCAGAGGAAAACTATCTCTGACGTCATGCCAAGTAGTGAGTAATCGGTGACGTCATTAGTGACCGTGTCCCTGGCTGTCAACGCGCGTGCATGCGGTGATTCGCAATCACTTTTCTGGTTTCAGTTCTGCCGTCAAAAGGCAAAAGCGCCTACGAGCCATCAGTCAACATAGCGCTTAACTGTTTCGCCCTTGGACGGTAGAGTCACCTCGGCGTAATTCATCATTCGTCAACTATTTGACTGCCTGCCCGTCAAGGTCCGGTACCAATGTACGATGTCAGGTCAGACCACAACCAGAGGTCCTGTGACATCAGCTGGCATGCGTCGGACTCAGATGACCTGTTGCGTCCGTACGTGATAAGTCATTCCGTACAACTCACAGTTTCCAACACCACTGACTCCTCGTGCAGACAGAATGGTTTGACCTGACCTTACATGACCTTAAACTGATCAACCCTGGCATGAGCTTTACCTTATTTGAACTTGGCCACTTGTCGGTTTGGCCATCTAGCCGTTTGGTCACTGGCCATTTGTCCACTGGCTATTTGCCATTTGTCCATGGTTTGTCCATTAAACATTTGTCGGTTTGGCCATCCGCACTTGGCCACTTGTCGAACTTATGACTGCAACCCGCTCGAATACATTTTCGTCTGATCCTGGTCACGAACCATAAGACTAAAAGGGGTGCCGGAGGGCGAAGAAGCCGTTCAAAGATGCTGATTCTCAAGTCCCTTTGCGTGACCTATGACGCCATCAATCAATGTGGCAGCTGGTGCCGCAACACCGCCGGCATGACATCGACCAGGGATAGAGAAAGTCGCTTCATTTCTTTTCTTCACCACCATTTAATGCCTGCGGGAGAAAGCTGGTTACTTTTAACCTCTCCCACTCCCTTCACCGACCCCACAACTCTGGCGGTGCCGAGGTGGAACAGCTTCCGTCTCAGCAGCATGTAAAACAAAAACAAAAACAATATGCAGTGTCAACCCTACGCAGTATCCCTGTGCACTATCCTATGAATCCTACGCAGTATCACTCAAGCACATCACCCATGTCCTACGCAAAATCACTCGCGCACATCACTCGGACCTTATCGATTACCCAGGCACATCACTCGTGCCATACGCAGAATTACTTGCGCTGATCACTCATG
Source organism: Pollicipes pollicipes (assembly GCF_011947565.3). Taxonomy (NCBI): domain Eukaryota; kingdom Metazoa; phylum Arthropoda; class Thecostraca; order Pollicipedomorpha; family Pollicipedidae; genus Pollicipes; species Pollicipes pollicipes. Next base: position 1,330,353 of record NW_023595962.1, read on the forward strand.
CCTTGCGCATCATCGCCCACTGCGATCACCCATGCTTCACGCATTAGCACTCACGCAGATCACTCATGCTTCACGCATTAGCACTCACGCAGATCACTCATGCTTCACGCATTAGCACTTACGCAGATCACTCATGCTTCACGCATTAGCACTCACGCAGATCACTCATGACTACGCCAGAATCAATCACACAGATTACCTGTGCCTTACGCAATATAACGCACACAACGCACTCGTGCCCTGCGCGGTATCACCCACACAGATCAATCGTGCCCGGCGCAGTATCACATACGCACAGCACTCGTGCTTTATACGGCACCACTCACACAGATCGCTCGCGCTTTACGCAGTTCACTCATGCAACCACTGGTACCAGTATCACTAACACAGATCACTCGCGCTTTACACAGATGCAGCTAGCGGTTGCTGTGACCGGGACTGCGGTGCTGGTCGACTTCTACAGGTTTGGGCAGAATCGGCAGCTCCAGTGTTCTTTGTGGGTAGTTCGCGCAAAAAGATTCCTAAATGTACTCCTCCGCGAGCTTTTTGCCAACTGTCCGGTTTTCTAAACCACAAGCCACTTGGAAATCCAACATGCTATTGACGTGAGGGGTGCGCAAACAACTCACACGACTAACACACAAAACAACTGACTCATAACAGGAACAACAGGATACAAAAATTGCACGGGCTGGGTCAAAATGATGTCACTAAAAATAAGACATACGTCTGAACCTCGCCGTTTCCTTCGTCTGTTTGTTTTCGCTGAGCTGCCTTTGTTTTGTTCTGCTCGTTTTATTTCCCTGCTTTAATTTCTTGCAGTTATGAAAAGACACGGTGATTCTCATTCAGTCCTAGCGTTTATTTTCATCCGGGCTCACTAAAACACCGGTGGAAATGATACGCCAATTCATGTTTTCAATTGAACTGAGCATGCCTGCACCCATCACGAGCCCTGAAACCCACTCCAACTTCGAGCCAAACCCGGCGAAGACCATTTTTGTTCCGAGCAAACTTCCGTTCAACTTCAAACGATGGAGTACAACGTGTCACTGGCGTACTGCGACGCTGTACGAGATGTACTAAAAGATGAGCCACAGGCAAGGCAAGTGGCCCGCAATTCCGCATTTTAAATCGGGACATGGTGAGAAAAGCTTTATTCAATAACCTTAGCAATAGCGTTACTCCTCGTAAAAAAACAACAGGAGGATGAAGAGATAGATGCGTTGATATTTCGGCAACATACTTTATCAAAACAAGTAACAGTAGCAACGACTCATGTTGTTCGTTTCGGAAATGCGTGTTGCCGAAATATCAACGGATCTATCTCTCCACTCTCTGACTTTTCTCCGAGAAGTACGGTTATTGCTACAGTATCATCTATATGCATAATGTTCCTCGCAAATTCACTTCAAAACTTACATGCTGAGCAAGCACAAACAGCTATACGCGCCGCAAGATGCATTTGGACTGTGCATTGCAATTAGCCCATAAGACGCTGCTTACGCTCCACAGACATCTTGACATATCTTTCAGGACGTACCTTGGGTAATGTGTGACAGCATCTGTTAATAAGTGAAACACTCCCCACTAAGTTAATTAGTTCGGTCATAATTAGACCCAGTTATTCAGTTTCCAGTTCAGTATTCGTTGCCGCTTGCTGGCAAGGGTCCATTCATCACGGATCCACCACCGAAGCCATCTAGCGGCCACAACGCGTAACGCTAGTTCCGAAGGTGGCGCTGATTCTCAGGGCGCCCACGCCGGGGTTCGGGCGACGAACCCGTCTGCGCCGGCGGCCGGCGGCACTTCCCGCCACTACCGCGCCGCCTCGCATTCCCACGACGCCGCCAGTCAGGGCGCGCCGGCACGAGACCGAGAGCGGGGCATCGCGACGCCCCGGCGCTGGCACGCGAGCAGCCGGTGCACGCCGCCGCGCCGCCCGCTGGGTGCGATGCGATGGACGACGGCGCGGCCCACGACTGCGCAGGCGCCAGACGAGCCTCGCCGGGGAGAGGTACCCGGGTAACGGCGAGGGATACTGTGTGTAGGCGGGCTAGTCAAAAACAGGACCAGTGATGCGGCCAGTCAGACGGCTCTGAGCAGCGCTCTGTGACCACGCGGCGCTCTGCCGGGCAACGCTCCACCGGGCAGCGCTTGGTGACTGGGCAGCGCTCTACCGGGCAGCGCTCTGCTGGGCAGCGCTCCACCGGGCAGCGCTTTGTAACTGGGCAGCGCTCTACCGGGCAGCGCTCTGCCGGGCAACGCTCCACGGGGCAGCGCTTTGTAACTGGGCAGCGCTCTACCGGGCAGCGCTCTGCCGGGCAACGCTCTACTGGGCAGCGCTCTTTTGGGCAGCGCTCTATCCGACAGCGCTCTATCCGAGCCTGATGGCCGCCGCTGGTGCGTCTCGGTCCTCCCACTCACACCACGACACGCATCGCACCGACACCATGACACCGTGACGTCACGTGACACGACGTCACGCTCTGCCGGGCCCGGTGGGCGGCATGGCTTCTGTCACCTTCCTGACCTCGCCCGCGCCTTTCGACACGCAGCCGAAGGTCATGACCCTTAATCTGCAATTCAAATCGATGCATGCCGCTGGATGCGTCGCTCCGCCTCCGAGCGAGACATGGAAAGCGACTGCTGCAGAGACGAAAGATCACTTCGCCATCATCTCCAACCGTCGCTGTGACAACAGCCAGCCGCGCCGAGCCGTGCCGATGTGTCAAGGGAGTTAAAAATGTGTCTGGGAATCACCCTAGAACAAAACATGGAGCAGGTTATTGGTTTTTGCAAGCAACGGCCTTTTGAAGCTTCTTGCGTGGGCTGTCATATCTGTATCCAGGTGCAATTCTTGGCAATTTCGCCGAACCCCAAGGCCAAACACAGCGGCCGAAAACTTCACAGCGCTGAATAACGTCTAAAAATATTTATATTTAATCCGGCTAACATTTCAAACAGATCCCTCATCACAACGTCTGCCATGCGTTGGCGCTGCAGCACCCCCTGCCGACTCCCCCCCCCCTCGCCGCTGGCACCCGGTCGCACCCCGTGCGGCGCGGTGGGGGGGGGGGGTGGGGGGGGGGGGGGGGTGACGTCAGCGGGACGGGCGGGCGTCGGCGCCGCCCACACGGGCACCGGAGGCCAGCCGCGCAGCCAGTCAGACGGAGTCGCTCGCGCAGGTCGGCCAGGCGACCGCCAGTGCGCTGCGGAGAGCGGGCCAGCGAGCAGCGAGGCACTCAGCACGACACTCAGCGAGCAGCGAGGCGCACAGCGAGCGACGAGCCACACAGCGAGCCCGCGGCGGAGCGCGACGCACGAGGTAGCCCGAACCCAGCCCGTCTCCTCGTCCCGCGGCGTCGCCATGCGCCTGCTGCTGCTGCTGACGGCGCTGGCCGCCTGGTGCGGCGCGGCCGCCGCACGCGAGTGCTACGCCTGCCGCAACGCGAAGCCCATCGCCGGCATCACCCTGTCCGCCGACATTACCAACCGGCTGGCCGCCTTCCCGCTCTGCTCGATGATGGAGAAGGAGGGCCTCGTCGACAAGTACAAGCAGCGCTGCGCCGCCACCGACAAGGGCTGCGTCAACATCGTCGACCCCAAGGACGCAACCAACCGGCTGCGCTCGTGCTTCCCGACCGAACGCGACGGCTGCAAGGATTCGGCCTGCTACTGCACCGGCGAGCTGTGCAACGGCGCCGAGGCGCGCTGGGCTTCCGGCGCGGCGCTGGCGCTGGCGCTGTGCGCGCTCCTCGTCGGTCGCTGAGCGGCGCGGCGCGGTGCTGAGTGAAGCTGAGAGCTGGGAGCTGAGAGTTGGGCCCCGCGGCGGAGTGTGACGTCACCGAATGGCCGGCGCCGCGAGGCCCGAGGGCAGCGCCCCGTCGCGCGACGCCAGGCGGTGAGAGAGCGAGAGCGAGAGAGCGAAATGAAGAGCAAGAAAGCAAGGGAGAGAAAAAAGGAGAGAGAAAGGGGAAGAGTGAGACGAAGAAACGGAGGGAGAATAAGAGAAAAAGAGGGAGGGGGGAGGGAGGGAGGGGAGGGGAGGGAGGGAGGGAGGGAGGGAGGGAGGGAGGGAGGGAAGGAGGGAGAGAGGGAGGGAGGGAGACGGGGAGGGAAGGGGGAAGGAAGTAAGGAAGAAAGGAAGAAAAAAAGAAGGTACGAAAGGAAGAAAGAGAGAGAGGGGGGAGGGAGGGGAGCGCTATGTGGGAAACAGCGTGACCCAGACGCCGGTGCCGGCGGGTAAAGTGGGGCGGGGTCAGGCACATCAGGGCGGCAACGTCATGCGGCTGGTGACGTCAGCGACAGGTCAGTGACTTGACCTCCTGCAGCGAGGTGCGGTGGAGTACTCCGGCTGACGAGCTCCAGCCTGACGCCCACCTGGCGTGACCCGATCCGTCCTCACGTGACCTCTAGTGCCGTGGCCGACCTATGCCTGCAAAGATGGTCGCTCAGCCTACCGTAGCCGCGTCCCACAGCAGAAGACCAGCGCCGTGTTGTTTTCCGCATCGCGTGCGGAAGTTCGAATGTTAGCTCACCGCAATGTGCCTTATCCAATGGTGTCGGCTCGTCTTTTTAAATGTGAACGCTAACGTCGAGTGCCTTCGCTTGTTCAATAATAAATAAAGAGAAAATAGCTGATTTGAGCGTGTGAGGAGAAAGCTGGAACACAAGCTGCTGAGCTACTACAGAGACCCAGTTTCTGCTATTTCAGCCACGGCACACCTCACGGGCTCACATCTGCACAACGGGCTACAGGTGATCGGATTAGGTCCGAACTGCACTTTGACACTAGTTTACACACAGTGCAAGTCAAAAGTTGCACCACCCACAGCTTTCACCACCCTCAGCTTCGCAACACAATTCCATGGAGCATTTCAGCGAGGCACGTGCAACGGGCACCGGGAAGTCACCACAGAACGCGAGGTCTGGTAGAACGCTTGAACCCGGTAGAGCCTGGTAGAACCTGGTAGAACGTTCGACGGGCGTCCGTTACTAAAAAGCGGCCGCAATGCAACTTCAGGCCGACGGCACAGGAAGTGACATCCAGCACCGCAGCGCCGCACGAGGGTCGGCTAAACAAACACCAGCGTGGCAGTGCTGAGTCGGTGTATTCACTGCTCGGAGTGTTCCACAACATCCGAGCCACCACACACGACACAGCGCACGCTTCGCGAAGAGATCGCTTCGCCGAGAGTGCTTCGCGAAGAGTGCTTCGCCGAGAATGCTTCGCGGAGCGACGGGTGTTTAGTTATGTCCGCAGACCCTTCAGACCAAAATCCAATGTCTGTGACCTAGACTGGTGGAAATTCGTCACCTCCGACCCCGCGGTAAAAGGGCTCTGAACTCCGCCAGCCAAGTTGCGTGACAATCCACTGGGCTCTCCAGGATGTACCCCGGGAAGCCATAACGTCACCACCACGGCCGCGAAGGTCAGTAATCGTGACCTCACATGGCCGAAGGGGGTGGCGGGCGGAGCCGGATGCGCGATAGAACAGTCCGTATCAATGGCCTCTTCACTGTCGCTTCACAGCTGTTATCAGACAATGCCCAAAATATATAATACGGAGATGTGAAGTGGTACATCGCGGAAGAGGTACTACGGAGAGGTACATAACAGAAGAGGCACATTGGGCGCCAAATGACCACTGCCATCGGTGCGCCCGGAAACACCGATAAACGACGACGAGGAGGTACATACGGAGAGGCACATCACGGAAGTGACCTCAGTCGCTGCTTCGTGCGCCAGATTCGTCCCCTACCGAATAATTGAATAAATTTATCTGGATATCTGGGCTTCATGTCAACACGTGGGATGCTGATATGATGCATCTTATTAGTGACAGCGGTTTGATATGCAGAAATCTCTGAAGTTATTCGGGTGCATTTGTTATGTCCGTATCTCTGGGTACATCTCAATCAGCGGAGTCTCCTTCAAAATGCTCACTTCGCGATCAGCACAGAAACAGCGTAACACAGATAGGAGGAATCCAGTTATGGAGATGTACCTCGCATGCAACATAGCTCTATGAATCGGGGAGCCCAACAATGTTGTTGACACGCTCACAAATGACGTCATTGTGGGTGTCAAAATTCAGCTCGCAGCGACTTTTTTAAGTCACACTTATCACAGTTGTACACTTGTCACGAGGAAGCCGTTTTCCATCATCGCAGGCGTGGATGATCTTTAAACTTATTTTGGCATCAGACGCAGCGTTAATGAAATGTCAGCATGGCTGAATGAGCCATTTGATATCACGGTATGAACGAGATGAACCGTTGAAAAAACATCGAAATGAATAAATTGTTTTGCGTATTAAAAACTAACCGTATGACAAACTTAGTTTTTGCTTGACAAATAAGAGTGCTCAAGCAGGTTATTACGACCATTGTGCGTAGCGAAAACACGACGGGGCACGCGACAATGCACGGTTTCGTTTTTGAGAGGACACCAATGCTGTCGCCAGTGCACAGGCGCTGATTCATGCGAGCAATGCATCACTTGAAGACATCATCACAACAGCACATGAGCTAGCACAGGCCGTTGCTTACTGTAACGCTTCCGCGATCTTCAGTGTTTATGAAACGAGCAGAGGCGCCGAGGCCTTGCGCCCTTCTCCCCCGGCTGCAATCATTGGAGATGGGATTTAAGTGCACGGCATTTAAGTGCACGGCATTTTAAGTGCACGGCATTTAGGTGCACTTCATCAGAATCCGTCAAACTTCCCAGTAGCATTTAAGTCGTTCCCGCTGCATAATTATTTCAGTCCTGCATACTCTGCGTCCACACAAAGCTCATCTCCCACCGACCCCCCCTCCCCCCCCCCCCACTTCCTCTCCTAGTGAGCAATGCGATGGCCGCTGGTTTTGGTCCTTGAGTTATGCTTCAAACGATATGCATGTTGAAGAGCATGACATCATTTGGCAACTTTCGCGATGGATTAGGTATGACCCAAAAAGCCAACTTTGAAATTTTGGTACGCTTTTACGTGCAAAAGACTGCTCTGAACAACACAATTTCACTATTTAGTAGTTATTATTATATTACCAGATTTATTACATTATCAGCATTATTATATTATCAGTAGTTCAAAATTCCATACAAAATACGGTACATGTAACAATTTAGCGAAAAACAACAGTCCGTTCAGGCGTAAAAGTCGAATGCATCACACAGGTGTGACGGATATATGAATTTGAATGCATATTAGCCGGGCGTAAAAGCGCCTGTGCAGGTTCCAGTTAAACACAAAATGCATGTCCCACATCACGTAACCGTTCCAGAACGACAGGCGGTATTCAGCGGATGTAGACGACAATGGGCGTAAAATCGTTAAAAAAAATGGGTGTTTTTGATGACTGACCATCGAAGCATAATTTTCAGCCTTTGATAGCGTCTCTTGGAACCCAGCATTCGGTTTACCCTCAAACGAATCAGAGTGCAGCGAATCGGTTTAACAGCATTCTCACCGCGATATCGCGGGAAAAAAGAGGCGCATGTCCATGAATAAATGCAGAACTAAGCCATCGCTCATTCTCGTCAAGACAGCACGCGGCGGAGAAAACATATCGCAGTGTTTTCTTACGTGAAGCCCAAGGCAAGCCCGCTCAGATCACGCCTGTCCGACGTCGCCTCACTTGACCCATATCCGGTGACGCGTCACACTGGCGGGTGGTGCGGCACGGCGGCTGATCACTCACCAGCGGCGGCTGTGCTGGCGCTCGCCACACACAGACCGCTGGTGCGCCGAGTAATGCCCGGACGAGCAGGTCACATTAAAGCTCGGCTCCACTGCTGCTTAGCCCAGCTCCAAAGCTCGGCTCCGCTGCTGCTCAGCTCAGCTCCAAAGCTCGGCTCCACTGCCGCTCATCTCAGCTCTAAGTCTCAGCTCCGCTGCTTAGCTCAGCTCCAAAGCTCGGCTCAGCTGCTGCTCAGCCCAGCTCTAAAGCTCGGCTCCGCTGTTGCTTAGCTCAGCTCCAAAGCTCGGCTCCGCCGCTGCTCAGCCCGGCTCTAAAGCTCAGCTCCAAATCTTTGCTGCGGCTGCTGCTCAGCTCAGCGCCAAATCCCAGTTGCGGTTTAGCTCGTGCCTCCCCATAGTGGGTCAGGGATCGGCCGCCGCCTCTGGCCGGTGCCGGAGCGGCGGGCGGCGCTGGCCGAAGGGCCGGGAGGATGGCGCCAGCGGCGGCCCGACCCCGAAATAGAGCCCGCTCGCCGGCGCCGACGGGGGGGGGGGGGGGGGGGCGGCATCATGCGGGCATGCCGCGGCACAACGGCAAGGGCGCGATCAGCCGCGAATATTCGGGAGGTGTGTTTTCGACGGCGAGCCTCGAACACAGCAACATTTGCCCGAACGCCACGTCTGGAGCGAGAACGAGGCTGCATTTTCCGACGTCGTGCGGGGTCACGACCCTCGTTGAGCTTTCGTGCCCCCGCCCTGGACCCGCCACTGGACGCGGGCGCGCTCCGCTACGCCCGACGAAGTGCGCCACAGACGGTGATCGCAGACACCACGGAGGCATGCCGAGACGGGCGCCACCGACACCGGCCCACAGGTACATGTGACGTCACACGAGCCGACGCACCGCTGGCCGCGAGAGGTGCTTGGCTTGCATGTCAGCCGCGGCGGACAGATGACGTCATTGCTCGGCAGCAGTTGATGTGCTCGCAGGAGGAGCCGTCGGTCCCCGTCTCAGGTATTAACACGGATTGGCAGTGCACGGCTTCCCGTCGTTGCCCCGTGCAGACGGCGCAAACAAGCTGTCACGGGTCCAAACAACCATAAGCAAACTACAAACTTAAAGTCGGCTAGCAACAGCTGCAAGCAAACTGCAAACTACAAGCCGGCTACAAACAGCAACAGCCGATAGGGCTGCTCTCGGCTTTCCAAACGCATCTTGGATAGCCTCTTTCGTCCACCGCTAGCGGAAACCCATGACGAGTCCACGTGCCCCGCGCACATCTGGGCCAGAGCGCGCCCAAGCGTCAAGCGGGCCGTCAGGATCCTGCTCAACATCACCAACACCACCATGAGGTTGCGGCTTGCCCCACATCCGGACAAGAGCTCGCTGCCTGGCGGCGCCGCTGCCACACCCCGACTCCCAGCGAGCGCCAACCCGCAGAGCCGGCATAAATATAACGGAGCGCAGACCACCGCACCGCTGCGCCTCAGCAGCGACGGAGGGGGTCGCATCCGGACAAATCCACGCGCTGGGCCCGCGGAGGGGGGGGGGGAGGGGAGGGGAAAGCGGTGCGGCAGACTTGACTCGAGAGCTGCTGTCCAGTTCACGGCGCACAAAAACCCAAAGGTGGCTCGCGGAGTAAGAAAAGTCATAATCCGCGGTTTTTACAGCGAGGTGAAACCACAGCTTCAAAAACCTCCCCTTCGGCCTCAGCAGACCGCAAAGCGACAGAACTACGGACTGGCTTTGCACACCCTGCTCTCGTTCGCGTCATCATAAGGCCGAGACCCAAAGGGCTGACCTAATATTGGGACTGCTACAGTGTGCTAGCATTCCGTACGGCCCATGTTAAGCACACATCCGCCCAGAATTATAGCAGCGGCGAAATCGAGCGGCCTGACAGAAAAAAGATGCAAGACGATGCAGTGCGACGAAGAAATATGCAATGTGAATGGGTATACGATACAGCAAACACCACGCACGTGGCTAAAAACATTACTTTGATGCGAGGCAATTGCCTTGCAATGCAAGAGCCCCGTCGCACAGCCACGAGGCATTTCACGAACGTTTCAGGTTTATACTATTGGACGCAACACTTACGGCGTACGCAAGGAAGCAGAATAAGTCTCATTTGAGGCTTGAACTCCGATGTTTTCAGCTTGCGCAGGCCGACCGGGCCGTCGCGATTCGGTAGAAGCTGGCTTATAGCCAAAAATTGGTTTCCTGTTTTGAGCCATAAGAAACACAGTTACTGTAAAAGCCAAGCTTTAAAACAATCAGGCATTTCCACACACCATGGATGCTGGTTAGGCAACCTTTTGGATAGCGCAAGCTGTTGGATAAGGCAAGTTTTTCAGACACAACTTCAGTGTTCCACGATTTCAACGCCTCCATTCTACAAACACGCGAACCGTGAAACTTCCAAGCCGCCAAAAAAGCTGGAGAACAATGCCAGGAAACTGGTCCAGATCTCGGTCACTGCGCGTTGCAGCGATAGGAGACTAGCTAGCACTGACGGAGAGGAAAATGAATGATGACGCCGGCGACAGGGCGAGCGGACATATCCAGCAGAGCACGCGCTAACACGGAGGCCGTGGATCCACCTGTTAAGGGATATTTTTTAAGAATTTATGGCAGATCTCCGCAAGCAAAGCAGACAGAGGCAGCAAAGCAAAGCCAAGCGGGCTTTGCAAAGCAAAGCCAAGCCATCCAAAAGCCAAAAGCAAGCAAAGCCAAGCCATCCAAATGCAAAGTATGGGCGAATGTGCCAGCTTCAGCTCGTCGGAGGATCTCGGCGTTGTTTGTCCCGTGGCAGGTCGTCAACCGGAAAAAGGGCAGTGACAGCTTTACCCGCGCCGATTTCGCCTACTAGACGCGTTGGCCGTCACCGAAAGACATTGGAGCGTGAAATCTGCACAGGTGTGTAACGCTGTTTATTGCGGTAAATATCCATGCAAATATTCCGTTTTTGCGACTAAATGGTTCAAAATGTGAAGAACACATACAACTGCAACTATATCGATTGCGTCGACTAAAATTACCGAGCGTTATCACACTCATAGTCAGTAAGAGAATAATAAACGCCGGGTGGAACGCGGTCCAGTACATAACTTTCATTATACTACTAGAAATCTACTAAATGTGCAATCGCGTGTTAGAGCTTTAGTTTCCACTATATACTTGGAAGCCTGTAACTGAGGGTAGCGAGGCGCAGATCCTACAGCGATGGCCGTATTTCATTCGACACATTTAATGAAGAACTGGTAAAAAAAACTGTACACCAGTCCGGCTTCGAACGCACAACCCTTCAATAATCAACCCGGCACCTTACCGACCGCACCACAGGCCCAGTACGCCGTGGGAATTTGCCATCTCTGGACGAAAATGTTCCACGGATCGGCGTGAGACAATGAAATAATATTTCCGTACCGGGTTCATCGAGCCTGGCAAGGACGGAATGCAATCTACAGTTCTACAAAGAGAACTGAGAACTTTAAAACCTTTAGGAGAACCTTTGAAACGAAGACCCCACGGTTCACATGTTAAAGCGTGCCGTAGAAACGTTCACGTAGGAAAAGAATGGCGGGGATATGTTCACGTATGAAAAGAATGGCGGGGATATGTTTACGTAGGAAAAGGGTGGATGGAATATGTTCACGTAGGAAAAGTTTGCTGTGGGGCGATTTGGCTGCCAGCGTTCTTCGGAAGGGAGCAAGTCATTTTTTCTTCAAATAATTTTGTCTCCGGGCGCAAAATAGACAATGCAGTTGACCTGCCCTTAAAATCCAATTAATACAGCTAATTTCGATCTCGCGTGCTAATGCTACATCAGTGAACCTCTACCTCTCATACTCTCATGAAATGTAGACTTTCCAACGCATGGATAAAGCCAAATATCATCCGTTGCCGAACTTGTCTGGCTCCATCAGTTCAGTTTTTTGCGTGATCTACACATATGATAACAGACATATCTCACACGCTCACACACCATGTCTCGCTCGTCACACGCCGCATCAGGCGTCTTACTGATTTACATGAAGATATTAAATAGCATTCTCACTTCGTTTTCGTGTGGAGCAGGCCAAACACGATCCTTCCGAGCGCTTGGCAGTGGCCAAGCTTAGCGGTGCCTAGATTCCGCCAGAGCAAAAACACCAGCAAAAAGGGGCGGAACGCGTCGCCGACTCCCACATTAGAACTGAGGCATTCACAGCCGGACCAGCCGGAATCACAAGGGCAGGCTCCCTTGAGGGTCACGAGGGTTCAGCCAGTGGCTGCGCGGGTCGCGAGGGTTCAGCCGGTGACTGAGCGGGTCATGAGGGCCTGTTCAGTGGATGGACGGGTCACGAGGGTTCAGCCAGTGACTGAGCGGGTCATGAGGGCTTGTTCAGTGGATGGGCGGGGCATGAGGGTTCAGCCAGTGGCTGCACGGGGCATGAGGATTCAGCCAGTGGCTGGACGGGGCACGAGGGTTCAGCCAGTGGCTGAGCGGGCCACGAGGGTTCAGCCAGTGGCTGCACGGGGCATGAGGGTTCAGCCAGTGGCTGGGCGGGACATGAGGGTTCAGTCAGTGACTGCGCGGGTCATGAGGGCTTGTTCAATGGATGGGCAGGGCAATGAGGGTTCAGCCAGTGGCTGGGCGGGACATGAGGGTTTTGCCAGTGGCTGGGCGGGGCATGAGGTTCAGCCAGTGGCTGGGCGGGCACGAGGATTCAGCCAGTGGCTGAGCGGGCCACGAGGGTTCAGCAGTGGCTGAACGCCGGGTCAGATTAGCCGGCCCGCCTATTGCTAAACGCCTGGAGGCGTGTGCGGCTCCGTGGACGAAACCGCAGGCTTCAAAAGACATGGTTCCTGCCACACCGAGACGCTGATTAAAAATGGTACAAGTCTTTTGCTTCAATTTCTTTCTGAGTTTCAGAGCTACAAGTTTTACGGACCGTAAGACGGTACACAAAATCAGCGAGTGCTGAAGTGTGTTTTTTTCCCGAGTAACCGCGTGCCCATTACATCTGCGCGTCTCTTAGAATGGAAGAGTGCCTCCGACCTTGGCAACCGCCTGTAAAAATATGCAGATATTGCTCGGTTCTCCAGCCGCTCCAAAGGCGATGCCAACATCACCGTCACCATCACCATCACCCAACATCCTGACCAACGTCAGACGACATTGTCACAGACTAGCTTTTCCGTCTTCGGGTGGGGCATGCTGTCGTCGAAGGCGTCGACTGCATGCAAGCCTCGCTAGCCGGTACCACCCAGACTCGAGAGAAAAGTGCTGCTCTTCACAACGCACAAGTATGAACAGTGTGCTTCTACCACCCCTGTGCTCTTTACCAAGAGCTGCCAGGTTCACTGCGCTACCACCTATCAATGTGCCTTACTACCTGCGCGCTACACATGGGGTCCGCTACCCCGCGCGCTACTACCATGGCGTCCTCCACACCGCGCGCTATACCACGGCGTCCTCTAACCTGCGCGCTATGTCACAGATCCTCTCTCAGTGCGCCAACACCGTTACCTGCTCAGTGCACCCCGCACTACCCTACTCCGTGCACCACACTACTATCGAACCATGCGCCCGCACTGCTATACTACTGCCTAATATGCGCACCGTGTTATTACCTACTCAGTGTGTCGTACTACCATCGATCTATACAAATACTCGTACCTACCCTGTACACTACACCACTGCTCACCCGGGTGTGCCATTTCACTACCTACCTCTCAGCCAAACTACCACCTCTTCAGTGCGCCGTGCTACTACTACCTACCCGGCACTCGCTGCCCACCCGGTGCCCGGTACGTGCCCTAGTACTGTTACTACCCACCCGGCACTCGCTGCCTACCCGGTAACTGGTACGTGCCCTAGTACTGTTACTATCCAACCGGCACTCGCTGCCTACGGAACTGGTACGTGCCCTAGTTCTGTTACTATCCAACCGGCACTCGCTGCCTACCCGGCAACTGGTACGTGCCCTAGCAATGTTACTGCCCACCCGGCACTCGCTGCCTACCCGGTAACTGTACCTACCCTAGCACTGTTACTACCTACCCAGTGCGCTACCACCGCCACGCGCAGCCCCAATCCAGGCCACTCCCGCAGTGGTGGTCTGGTACGCCGTGGCCGCACAGCCGCGCTTCTAGAGGGGTCTACTGACCTAGATAGACGGGTGTATGGGTCTAGGCAGATGAGTCTACGAACCTAGATGGATCTAGGACGCTGGGTCTGCCGGTCGGAAAGCTCCCGCGGGCGTCGGCCGAGCGCCGGGCCGCCGCGCGCCAGTCAAACACGTCCCGTGCAAAGGCCCAGCCACAACAGCCAACAAAGGTCACGCCCGCGTGAACAAGGTCACGCCGCCGCACGCAGGTGACTCACGCGACAACCGCCGGTAACCGGAACACCGTCGCCATTCGTAATAATGCTCGCAAGGCAACGTGTTGGCCCCCCGCCTTTCCGAGACGCGAAACGGCCCCGTTTGTGGCGCCGGACGCAGGGGCGAAGCCTCGGAACTGCGGGGCTGACGGACGAGTACGGCGAGCCGGCGGCCAACAAACGCGCCGCCGCCTCCACGTGCGGTCCTCGCAAAAGAGCCTGCTGCCCGCTGCCGCCTCGTCAACAAACACCGTCCCCGGTCCGGTCGCGGTAGCCAGCTCGGAGAACGGGCGCAGGGGCCGGCGCCAGGTGTCAGCCTCGGGGGGGGGGGGAGTCCCCTTGGGCCTCGATGGCGACGATGCAGCGCGAGTTTTGCGACCGGATGCTTATTTCGTTGATTTAGTGTGGCTCGAAAGGCGCGTGAAGTGCCAGCATATGCAAGATGAGACTCTTCGGCCACCAGAAAAAGTAATATGAAGCAAAATTACAAAAAACGCCGTTGTGCAGTCTCAGCTACATTCATGTCCTAAAGTGACATGAATGTAGCAATGACATGCCCCCACAGACCGCATCAAAGCCAGAGATTTAAAGGTTCTTCCTGAGCGGCACTCTCGGTTGCGTTCCTACTTAACTTGCGATTTGGCCTTTCCCTGGCGGCTCTCTTAGCTGCGCCCCTTCTACGGCCACGTCAATAAAGCAAAACGTTCGCAGCCCCGGACGCCAGCACACAAGCACACACGTGCTAGGCGGAGCAAAGACAACAGCCCCACACTTCAGTCGGAGATACGCATAAAGGCGGATGGTAAAGAGCAAAAACAAAAACAAAAAGCGAAAACAAAAACAAAACAAACAAAAAAGTCCAGAAGACGACTTTTTATCTCACTTTCCACGCCCGACCACGGAGCCAAGTAACACCATGAGACCAACGCCAAACTCGTTCAGAGCTGGCGGTTCGCGGGGTCCACATCGCGCTCTCCATTCCTGCGATGTTGCGCGCGGCCAGCGCGTGCCGCGTGCCGCGTGCTGTTGACTCTGGCGCTCGTGAAGGGCCGCTCACTAGCACTCCACTGAAGCCAGGTCCTCAGGGTCCGCTGCCAAGAACCACCATCGCCAGCGGCGTCGACGTCCAATTTGCGACGGACATCCCGCCCCGGGTAATTGGGTGGAGGACATGACCGCATGCCAACGACCTCGTAAATCGCGGCTGGCCGCTTTCGCATTATTTTGAGCGGCGGAAAACTAACGTCCGAGTGAACAACGCAGACAGGCGCGTTTGATGGCACTCGCCACCTCCTGCTCAAGCTCCGAGCTCCGGGAGATGAGCTGACAGCCCCGGGGAAACTGAGACTGGTGACCTGTTTGTTGTCGAGCAGAACCCGCCCGACCGGTGGAGAGACCACTGTGCGCCTTGTGATCAGTATCGGTATCAGTATAATAGAAACCATCCACATGGTGGCTGTTATGGTTTCACGCCATGTTATACAGCATGAAAAGCCACACACAAAAGGTATACAACAATAATACGAGCAGTAGTCAAGGCGCTGAAACGGACCTATCAAACGCACTATGGGTCGGATCAGATAGGCTGTCAGTGGTTAAAATCATACCGCATATGGCGGTCTTAAACGCGCTCCGTGTTGTGGCATGGTGAACGTTCGATGGTACGTGGTTCCAGGCGGTGCGTTCAATGTGTGGGCTGCTCCTCACAGGGACCCTTTGGTCCCTGTGGGGACGGCACGGACAACGGACAGAGTTCGCTCCTCAGAAGCATCTCTGTGAATCATGTGCGGAAGACTTCACAATCACCCACCGAAGACTTCACAATCACGTGCGGAAGACTTCACGATCACGTGCGGAAGACCTCACGATCATGTGCGGAAGACCTCACAATCATGCGCCGAAGACTTCATAATCACGTGCGGAAGACTTCACAATCACGTGCGGAAGACTTCACGATCACGTGCCGAAGACTTCACAATCACGCGCCGAAGACTTCACAATCACGTGCGGAAGACTTCACAATCACGTGCGGAAGACTTCACGATCACGTGCCGAAGACTTCATGATCACGTACGGAAGACTTCACGATCACGTGCGGAAGACTTAAAAATCACGCGCGGAAGACTTCACGATCACGTGCGGAAGACCTCACAATCACGTGCGGAAGACTTAAAAATCACGCGCGGAAGACTTCACGATCACGTGCGGAAGACTTAAAAATCACGTTCGGAAGACTTCACAATCACGCACCGAAGACTTCACAATCACATGCAGAAGACTTCACAATCACTTGCGGGAGACCTCACGATCACGTGCCGAAGACTTCACAATCACGTGCCGAAGACTTCATGATCACGTGCGGAAGACTTCATACCACAAGAATATGAGAACCACTGGACGCAGGGGCAGCGGACTAGCCAAGCTTGCCAACAATCGATCTACTGGGAGCGCTCCCAACGCCAGGTGGCGGCTACCAGACAAGCGAAGAGCAGACAAGCTGTGACATCCGAAACCCGTGAGACGATGGGTCGAGATCCACCGACAAGACCACTAAAATATGGTTGAGAGGCCTCTGTGAGCCTGCTCGCGTGCGGAGCACCTGGCATGTTTGTTTCGCACATGTCATTCGCATCTCGCGCATTTCTTCGTGCTCTCATCAGCTTCCCTCCGCACTCTCACCGAATCAGATGCAAAAAAAAAAAAAGACAAAAACGGACAGGGTACCAGCGTAAAGCTTTTTTAAAGCACCGTTTCTACCACGCTCACAGCATCTATCATTGCAGGGTTCTTTCGCCTTATTCTGAATCGCCCAGGACATTCCGTCATCCCATGGAAAGGTGCATGGGCTTCGCGGAGACTCGTTACTGCACAGCTGTCCATAAACGTCGTTCCAAGACGCGGAACACTCGTCCATGGGCCAGAGCACGTATTCTCCCAGGAAGGGAAGCACAGACATGTGTTCCTCACGTGAGGCTAACTGCCACTGCGGAATGCTAAGCACATGTCCGCAGCCGGCATGGCTAGGCCAGATGTTCCGCTTGGCACGGGGACTACAGACACGCGTGCTTTCGCGACGGCTAGCCCGTGGCGCTGCCTAAACACGTGCTCCGCAAGTCAGGGACAACACTGCAGGATCCGGAATGTACGTATACGCGAACCAGAGACATACGAGGTCTGACACATCTGCGGGAATACATCTGACGAATGCAAAGTCATACGCAGGCTGATAGTCTCGTGCGCATACACCCCCAAAACCGGTCTGCGTAGCTCAGTCAGCATTAGGCGCTTCGTTCATACGAGAGGCACACACGGCGTGTGGCACGCGTGTGGGCATGTGGCACGCG
>NW_023595962.1:1348448-1370060 GCF_011947565.3 Pollicipes pollicipes
ATCTGCCCAGCGCTGACTTGTCCTTGCTGTCCACCTCTGCGCACCCTCCTCGCCCGTCGCCCGTCCCGTGCAGATATTCTCTCGCCGCTCGTGCCTTGCAGGCCTTCCCCTACCTCTCGTCCCTTGCCTCACTTGCCTTGCTTTCTGGTCCCTTTCCTCTGTTGCCTTGCCTCGGGCCGCTTGCGGAACTTCGCCCACCCGTCGTCTCTTTCCTCTTGCCTCTTGCTTGTGGTCATTTGTGGAACCTCCCCGTCTCTTCATCATTTCCTCTCGTCCCTTGCCTCTTGTCCCTCGCAGAACTCCCCTTCCTCTCGCCCTTTTACCTCACGTCGCTTATCGCCGGCCGCCTACCAGGCCAGCAGCAGGCCGAGCAGCACGGCCACCGCGCTGGCGCCGGTGGCCCCCGCGCCGGACAGCGACCACACGAACCGGTCCACCTCCACTTTCACGGGCGAGTGACGCCGTTGCAGAGGTCGCCGGTGCAGAAGCACATGCTGCCCATGACACTCGTCGATCGCCGCCGGACAGCCGCGGAGACTTGCCCGCCGCGCGCACGCTGAGACAGCCGCGGCCGGTGGCGTCGCACTCAACGGCGAGGCGCTCGTCGATCGCGGGGCCCATCTCAGAGCAGGCCGGCCGCCGGACAGGCCCGGCCAGGTCTCGAAGCCGGAGAGGGGTGGTCGGGCCGGCAGCGAAGCAGCGAGTGGCGCGGCGGCGCCGCAGCAGGCCAGCACGGCGGTCAGCGTCGCAGCAGGCGCATGGCGATGACGGCGGAACGGCGGCGAGGCCGTGGAGGGCGCGCAGCGGCCGGGCGGCTGGGACGGCTTCGGCGGACGACTGGGACCGGCGCGGGCGCGCGGCGGCGGCGGGCGCCTGGGACGCGGCCGGAGGACACTGAGGCCCGAGCTGAGGCGTTGGTTTTTTTTTTCACGGTCGGCCCTGGTTGGCGGCCTGTCGGCGGAGAGTGCACACTGTCTAAACATGCTGCAGCACATCTTGCGGCGCAGCGCCCTGGCTGGTTTATTTGTTCCAACATTCGATGTTTCCAGGCAGTGTGCATGCCCACGAGTGGCTCATACATGTGCGGCTCCTGTGCATGCCCAGTGGGCACGTGCGTGAGGCGTGGGGCGTTCTCGTAGTGTAGCGTGAGGCGAGGAGCTTTCTTATAGTGCAGCGTGAGGCGAGGAGCGTTCTTATAGTGTAGCGTGGGGCGAGGAGCGTTCTCATAGTGTAGCGTGAGGCGAGGAGCGTCCTCATAGTGTAGCGTGGGGCGAGGAGCTTTCTCATGGTGTAGCGTGGGGCGTGGAGCGTTCTCACAGCGTAGCTCCACGATTGCCTGATCTTCTCGCGTAGTCAGTGTCTTGTATGCGTTACAAAGGGGCTGTTGGTCTCAGCGCATAGACTACTAGCGTCGGAAAAGCTGGAGCTGAAACCCAGTATTCTGAAAGCCAGCTGTAGGCCATCACAGGATATATTTACGCATTTTCGCTGTCGTCGTTAATGTCCTGAATTGAAACAGGCGCTCCTGCCCGCCTGACCCGGCTGGTCCCACGTTATAGTGACGCTTTTGCTGTCTGGCACTGCGGCACCATGCATGCGCGTGGTTTCTCGAACTTTGAAGGGTCGGAAAAACATTGTTATGTTCAGATATCAACCTTCTACGCGCGTGCCTTAGCCATTGGCTGGACAAGCCGTGATATTCGAAACATCGAGTGCAAGAGTTTCAGTTGGCGCCATCTGAAGAAGTTTAGTATGCTCCGAAGTCATCACTTATGTTACCGATTCTGGTAACGTTTTCATGTGGTATTGATGTACTTAATTCACTTTATGCAAACTGTATCCATCATCTTTGCGCCGGAAAGCCGTGGGTACTAATTTTACACATCCGCCATTTCTTGTGATTCGTCAGGCAGGGGCCGGAACATTCCATCTTGCGAGCACAACCGCCCGGGACTCGCACACCCTTCCAACGTACACACGAGCGGGCGTAGGCCGCGGAGGACGGGCTGTTGACGCCCTCCCCGTCCACCAGGCCCAGAGCGCGCTGCTCGGCTCCGTCGCACGCTGGCGGGAGCCTGACCTCGGCTGTAACCGCGCACGGCCGGCGGCGCTGCACCGCCAGCCGCGGCTCTGGCTGTTCACATGTGTGACCGGCGGCTTCATAGGAGGGCGGGTGAAGTCTTGAGTAGCAACGTCACACAGCCGCGTCCTTGAATGCCGCCGTGGTATATGCTCAGGCTATTTGAGGGTCTTCTCAAGCGTTTGGCTAATATATACAGGGTAGAGTCACTAGCAACGCTAGATTCATACAGACACGGAGGTTTAGCCCGTGCGACCTGAAGGTCCACACGAAAAGAATCTTACGGCATGCATCGGTCAAGCCAGCCCAATATACAAAGAACAAAGCTTCTATTGAAGCGTTCATGGAATGAGGGTTTTTTAATTGCGCATGTAGTGGCACGCAGGTCATGCTTTTTTATTACCGCTGATTAGTTAATTGTTTTGCGCTATGCACATAACAGTGTTACGAGTCGGCAAAATCAATGGGCTTCGATCCGGCACAGGGGACGAGGCTGTCGTGGTTCCAGGTGTCCAGATCTTAACCTAAAAAAATAGCCAAAACCCTTTAATGTGTGTCCTTGCAAAAACCCATGACAAGCTCAGGGGGCGTCATGGCCGAGTGGTTAGCGCCTACGGCTGCCACGTGGAGCCCGGGTTCGAATCTCGGTGGCGCCACGGTCCCGGTACGCTCCCATTACCACTGCGGTCCGCTGGCAATTTCCATAAAGGGTGCGCGGGCGACGTTTATCGTGTTTCGTTTGCTTGTGCACTGTATCTGAGACCCTCGTTTTACGTGCGTCGCCGTATTAATGCCCACGTCCGGGTAATCGACGAGAAATGTCACCGCAGCGTATCACGACGGTTTTGAGCAATGTCGTTCAGGTGTGCGCCGCGCAGGATTTGAACTCGAGTCCGCGATCTCGATGTCTGCCCACGGCGCCAGGTGCGCCACTGACGCCTAATGCGCCGCGTTCGCAGAGTCCCTACTTCAAGAGCATGTTCTCGGAGAACTGGCGGGAGGCGCGGGAGAACGAGATCAGCATAGAGATCGTCGACCCCAACATCACCATGGCCGGTGAGGTCGCTCAGGTCACAAGGTCACTGTGGGGTCAGGAGCCGCCGCTGTCACGTACATAGGGGGTCAGCTGCATCACAGAGGTTACTAACCTGTTATTGCTGACCTGTTACTTACTTACCTGTTACTGTTACTGACCTGTTACTAAATTGCTGACCTGTTACACATATTACTAACCTGTTACAACAAATTACTAACCTGTTAAACAATACTAACTTGTTACTCACCACGAGCTCAACGGGTGCGTTGAATCCGAAGCGTTTTAAGCGTTTTTAAAGCCTGTTTACGACGTGTTTTTCAGCATTTTTAAGCTTTTTAAGTGTTTTTAATAGTGCTTCAAAGGCTGTTTTAGTTTGACCGTACCGTTTGGCAGGCATTGACACCGAGGTCACCCGGTGAAGAACCTCGGAACAGGCAGGAAGCGCGTCCAGGCGCTTCGAAGGTTTCTCCACCTCCATGGTCGCCAGGAAGCGCCCCTGCGTCCCATGCCGACGTAATAAGCGCTGGACTTTGTCTAACTGCCGCGGCAGACGAGAGCGAGCAGGAATCGGTGGAGCAGACGGGATTCCGCTCGCTGCGGCCACTAGTTCCTCCTGTCGCCGCCAGGGCTGGAAACGGCGCTGGGCTCGCTGTACCATGACGAGGTGCAGCTGCAACCGGCCGACGTCGTGAGCGTGGTGGCGGCGGCGGCACTGTTCCAGCTGGACGGCCTGCTGACCCAGTGCGGGGAGGTGATGATGTCCTGCGTCAATGTTCAGGTGAGGCCAAAGTGACAAAGTGCTTTTCTTGAATCGGTGGGTGGTCTTGTGTGTGCATATTTGGGCAAATTGATGTCAAGGCGAGGTCTGGTATTGTCGAACGATGCGTACGATATTGTCGAAAGATGTTGCAGAACGATCCGTGCCATGTCCAGTCTTGAAAAACGCGTCCTGCTCCGCTGTCGCACGTCCCTATCTTGGGGTACTTGATCTGGTTTACGCTATCCTGACATCGTACTTGCCTGGCTTAGCCTGGCTGGAAACCTGCTTAAGAAAAACTTAAGTCAACCTTGCAAGGCTTGGCCTGGTGAAGCTGGTAAAACGTGCGGGGAGGATTTCTGGCTCATCGTTAACTGACTGGACCGACGGCCCTGCCCAACCCGTCCCATGGTACAGTGACCTGCCATGCCTTACTCTTGATCTGACCTAGCCTAACTTAACCTGACCTCACCTGATATTCCCTGCCTTGACCTATCCTGCCTTAACCCCAACTTCCCTATCCTGACGTAACCGTGACCTGGCAAAGCACATGACGCTATCGGCCTCTGTTACCCTGACCTGACCTGGCCCGACCCGACCTGACCTGAGCTGACCTGACCGGACGCCTGTGTGGTGGTTTTCCGGGGCTTCGCCCTCACTCTGACCTGATCTGACCTTAACTTTGCCCTCGTGGCGGCAGACAGCCATCGTATTCCTGGAGGCGGCCACGGCGTACAGCCTGCGCCCCGTCCAACTTCGCTGCCAGCGCTGGCTGGAGACCAACCTCATGACGCACGTCAACGACCAGCCGTCGGTGCTGCGGCAGGTCAGGTGGGTGCCGAGGGACGACCTGATGTCTTGACGTCATGCCACGATGTCATGATATGTGTCAGCGACGTGTCACCTGTCAGTAACTTGTCAGCGACGTGTCAGGTCGGGAAAGCTTGGTGGACATTGGAATGTAGACCCGTCGACGGGCGCGTCAGGCGGCTCACCTTTGCGTTGTGATCGCTAGATGACACCAGTAGCGCGGCCCTGTCGGATACCACTCGCGTGCGTTTGCGTGCGCCTCAGCACCTCCGCTCCGGCAGCCCGGCGGTGCTGAGCTCTCTGGTCGCCTCGCCTGCGCTGGTGGTGCACCAGACGGAGTTCTCGCTGTACGTGGTGCTGAAGGTGTGGCTGTTTCTGCGCCTCTGCGCGGACTGGGAAGGCGGTGGCAGTGCCGCCGTCGTTGCCGCTCACAAGTTCTTCCAGCAGCGGGCCGGTGAGCGGGCTCGCGCGCTTTGGGCGGGTGTTTTGCAGCGGTCGTGGCGGGGTCGGTGTCGCTAGCCGGCTGTGGAGACTCGTCACTCAGCCTGTCGATGTCATGACGACGGGGGTGGGTGACAACGTCATGACGTCATAAAAGCATGAAGACAAAAATATGTCCCGCCAACAAAGAGCCACAAGGGCTTATCGTGGTTGGCCTACCTTAGGTTCCGCACTCATCCTCCAAATTAATCCCCTGGCTTGCATAGATTTAGGTATAAATGAGATCTTTAGACCGATATAACTTGTCCAGTTAGTTTTTGAATGTTAGAGAGGGACTTCCTACAACTTCGTCTGTCAGCACATTCCAATAGCTCACTCTCTTTGGCCGAATTGCATCTGCCTCTCCATAGTCCTACTCCTACCTCTTGCTAAATGGAACCGGTTTCCTCAATGTCTCGGCCTAATTTCCAGTGCTCCATGTAGATCTACCTTGTCTTTCCCTTTGATAATCTTCAATATCTCTATCAGATCCCCTGTAAGTCGGCGATATTTCATTGAATGCAAATCCAAGGCCCCAGCCTATCCTTACGTTCCGAGTCGCAATCCCATTTATCATCCTAGTTGCTTTAAACCGTTGCCGAAACCTGGGACGTCATCATCGAAGCGGAGCAGGGGTCGTGTCGGGGTTAGGGGTTTCAGGGGTCGTGTCGGGGTCAGGGGTTTCAGGGGTCGTGTCGGGGTCAGGGGTTTCAGGGGTCGTGTCGCGGCCGGTGTCGCTAGCGGGCCGTGGAGACTCGTCACTCGGCCTGCCGTTGTCATGACGACGGGCTGGATGCCAACGTCAATGCGTCATCATCTAAGCGGGGCGATGCGGGTCAACGCACAATGTCTTTTTGAGACGTTCAGCCACAAAGTAGGGCTGTCACGTGCCGTTCCCCGCCCCACGGCAGCCGGCCGTACGGGTCGGATTTTCTTGGCGAGCTGCCAGCCGACCAATTGTCGGTTGATGAGAGTTGGGCACTGATGCAGGGGGCTGACGTACCTCTGCAGACACCTCTGGCGTATTGTGAAACTGTCTTTATTGGGACGCTCACGCTGTTGGGCCGCTTGGTATCGGGCCGCTTTTAAAGCGTGTTAGTTGAAAGGTTGGGTTATGTGAAGGCTTGAGCTGGTATAGGAAATGTGTGGGTCTGTGATGTTTCAGCTTGCACAATGCACTGCGTTCACGAAGTGTCAACGATATGCCCATATGGGCGATGCATGACCTATAGCAGTTGATGCACCCTAAAACCCCAAATCATCATCATCATCAACGATTTGCCCATGGCGCACGTCTCATTTGGTATTTGATGTAAGCAAGGAAGTCCTCCCGATCTCTTGGTCTCCCGTTATGTCTATCATTCCTCACATTTTCATATTCATTGCATGCAATGCAATGCCTGCAAGGCGCGCTATACACCACCGTAATGCGTAAGGAACGACACCTACTCACTTATAGCCACATCGCACGCACCGGAACGCGATGTAGCACAACGCAGCCTGACCGGGCCGCGCACGTGCGACAGCGGAGGAGCCCCTGCTGGACTCGGAGGAGGCCGGCGCGCTGGCGGCGCCGTTCCGGGCGCTGCGGCACCAGCACCTGGTGCTGCACCCGCTCGACTTCGAGGTCCTCCACGCCGACAACATCATCCCGCCCGGCTGGCTGGCCGGGTGAGCGGTGCGAACCAGCGCGGCGAGGCTGGAGATGCGGACTGTTGGAGATGTGGACTGTTGGAGATGTGGACTGTTGGAGATGTGGATTGTTGGAGATGTGGACTGCTGGAGATGTGGACTGTTGGAGATGTGGACTGTTGGAGATGCGGACTGCTGGAGATGTGGACTGTTAGAGATGCGGACTGCTGGAGATGTGGACTGTTGGAGATGTAGACTGTTGGAGATGTGGACTGTGTGTGGGCCGCGGGAGATGTGAACTGTTGGAGATGTGGACTGTTGGAGATGTGGACTGTTAAAGATGTGGACTGTTGGAGATGTGGACTGTTTGAGATGTGGATTGTTGGAGATGTGGACTGGAGATGTAGACTGCTGGAGATGTGAACTGTGTGTGGGCTGCGGGAGATGTGGACTGGAGATGTAGACTGCTGGAGATGCAGACTGTGTGTGGGCTGCAGGAGATGTGGACTATCAGCACATTTCTGGCTGAGGTTTTGCAGGCTCTGGCTGTGGCCAGCCCATTCTGTGGGTTATGTTGTTTGTATATTTATTATAAATATATTATTTTCGCGTGGCTTAGTCCGGGTAGCTTGGTTTGGGTGCATACTGTTAGTGGTTATTTTTCTTCTCATTGCTTTATCAATACTGCCTCTGACTGCCGTACAGGCCGTCTTTACTCTGTTTTATAACATCCTTGTTTTTCTTTACGTCTCCGAGCCCTATTGTCATTTAGTCTGGAATTTCGTGGCGCCAAGCCTTTGGGGAGCGCAGGTGCATGAACGAGTGGAGATATGCTTGCCAGATTTGATTGCCACTGGCGCGGCAGATTTGATTGCCACTGGCGCAGCCCCGGTGTGAAGTACCTCGGACAACGTTGGGTGGGACTCGCGTGGAGGCGGCGGGCGGGCTGGGCGTCGATGGCAAGCCTTCAAGTGACTCGCGGCAGATGGTGTTCAAATATTGCGACGCCGCCATGTTGTCACGTGTCGGAAACGTCTTCTGTTTTCGTCCATGTCCAGCCTGATGTGGTGAGAGGATGGCACCATTGTCAGTATCTGCCAATTTGCAATTGGGTATTTTGCCCTCCTTGAAGTGTATGCCGGCCTTTGATTGGCTCTTGCGACAGTCGCCAGATTTGTGGGCAGCTGATTGGGTCTTTCCACTGTCCGCAGCCTCTATCGCCACCAGTGGCTGACGCTGCTGCGACTCGACCAGGGATTGGTCGAGCCTGGCTGGAGCCGTGACGTCACCGAGGCACAGTTTGACGCATGCGCATTGCGCTGCGGCCGCACGCTGAAGGACCGACAGAAGGTCACCTGGCGGTGGACGGGCTTCAACTTCGGCGTTGACCTGGTGAGAGGTGGGGTGGGATGATCTGTCGAGGGATGGTGATGTGATGACTTGGTGATGGGTTCAAATCTAATGACCTGGCGATGTCTGAAGATCTGATGACCTGGTGATGTATGCACATCTGCTGACCTGGGGATAGTTGGAAGATCTGCCGACCTTGGGATAGATGCAGATCTGATGACCTGGTAATGGATGTACATCTAATGACCTGCCGAGGGTAAGAGACATAATGACCCGGGGATGGATGGGCATTTGGTGACCTGCTGAGGGTTGGAGATCTGATGACCAGACGATGGGTGGGCATCTGGTGACCTGGTGATGACCTGACCGGCACTGACGCCTCGCTGACGCCCGTGTTTCCGGTGCTGGTTCACAATCGTCGTCAGATCTCGCTGCGGAGGCACCCACGTCCGCCAGGAGCTGCCCTGCTCATCGCCAGGCTAACCGCGAGACGTCATCTACCGGTCCGTGGGGAGGCGATCTGTCGGCAGTGGGGAGGCGATCTAATGGCATGTGGGGAGGCCTATACCGGTAAGCGGAGAGGTGGGCTAATGGTCAGTGGGGAGGTGATCTACCGGTCAGTGGGGAGGTGATCTAATTGGTCAGTGGGAGGCGATATACGGTCAGTGGGGGGGGGGGGGGGGCGACGATCTATCGGTCAGTGGGAGGAGGCGATCTACCGTTCAGCGGGGAGGTGATCTACCAGTCAGTGGGGAGGTGATCTAATGGTCAGTGGGGAGGTGATCAACCGGTCATGTGGGGAGGCGATCTACCGGTCAGTGGAGAGATGGTCTACTGATCATTGGGGAGATTATTACTGGTCAGTGGGGAGATGACTCTACCGGTCAGTGGAGAGATTGATCTACCGGTCAGTGGGGAGGTGATCTACCGGTCAGCGGGAAGATGATCTAGTCAGTAAGAGGAGGTCCCGCTCTGCCATTCACCGAACCTTGGTTGCAGCAAGGCGGGATGCTCTGTGAAATGAGGCCTGGGTCGCCTGCGTGACGACGGTTGTATTATGCCACGCGTAGCCATGACTCGTGATCGACTACAAGGTGCTTAGAAGTCATTGAGATGCTTCAAACAGTCACAACGGACCGGTATGTCTTATTCGGCGCGCCCGCCTTGACCGGCAGGGTGACGGCCGTCTGCCTGGACGAGCAGCGCTCCCCCCGTCACACGCAGAGCAGCGGCTTGACGGCCGTCCAGCTGGCGCGCGGCCAGGAGGTGCGCGTGCTCACGCTGGACGAGGCGGCCACGTACCCGCTGTTGCTGCTGGCGGTCAGCGTCATGACGGCGCCGGGGCCCTGGCGGCCGCCCGCCGAACCGTAGCGGCTGGCGGCCGCGGCGGCCCCGGGCGAGGGGCGAGGAGGGGAGGCGCCCCGACTGGAGGTGAACCTCGAGCTAACGGTGGGAGCTTGGAGTGGTCCGAAGGCTGGGTTGAGTGACTTGAAATGGCTGCAAGACCGGCGTCTGGGACTCGAGGTGTGTGAGTCGGGGGCAGGTCGCCCGCGCGGTGCCGGCTCTTGGCGGATAAGTGGATGGCGGGACATCTAGTGGCGGAGTGTTGAACCTGTAGGGACGTGCTTGTACATTGGCGGCGCTAGTGGACGACCAGCTGTGGTGTTCTCGTTGATCGCGAACGGCTGTCAATCGCCCTAGCGTATGATCTCAGGCACGGAGACCTCGGACTGTTCGGGTGTGGAGGCTCAAAAGAGACCGGCGTTTTGGGTTCTCATCTCCCAGTCACCTGTGACGATCTCAGCATCTCACCTGAGAACCTGAGAGACAACCATTGCCTTGAAACGACTCGGGAAGCAGTTACTCGCAAATGACTCGAAAGCCGAGCGCATGATCTCGACGTTGCGTGAAGCGCTTCGAAATGACTCGAAACACGAGCGTAGTCTCGCGGTGTGCCTAAATTTGGGTTCAGCGTCCGGCAGCAGGCTTAGTCGACGCCAGTGCGCGGACCGTCACGATCACGTGACATGTTCCGTTCGCCAATGGCAGAAATGGTCACACGCGGTATTGCTAAATTTGCTGTGTGCCTCCGCCAACCGGCCGTCGAGCGGGGATTTTGGGCCGTGGCGCCCTCCCGACCAAGCGGGAGGTTTGTGAACTTGTTGGTGGCGACTTCCGCTCTTTTTCGGTATGTGGGAGAGAATGTGACGATCGTAGCAAGTACAAATCTGTAAGGTCGACACGCGGTGCACTCTGTTTACAACTGTACATTTTTATTGCCGCTGTGTAATCGCTCCGCAACGATATTCGATTATTTTCTCGTGTGTCCTACATGGAGATATAGCTCACGTGGGACAGCACATGTGTAGCCCCGTGGCTTTGCTTTTCATGCACCCGAGCTTCCATTCAAATGGGGTTTCGCGAAGGTGTGTGCCCACAATTGCCTCCCGCATCTGCCATGAGTATGACGTCTTTCGAAGGACGTGTGAAGAAAAGCTTAAGTGCTAAGAAAATGTAGCGAATGTGTAAGCGCTATGGCGGCGATACTTTCGCCTTCTCCAAGTACAAATAAAGTGGTGTAGCTCTCTGCGCGACTCTGCGGGAAGCAAAGGCGAAGCCACACTAGATATGCAACTGCACGTGCGACCTCGCCCGAACATGAAGCCGTGTGCATAAACCGATGCATCGGGTCAACATTTTGAACCTGGCACTCCAAAATCCATCCAGAAGTGTGTCCAGGAGAAAAAATATTGATTCATGCTACTAAAGTGCTGGCTCCCCGGCGGTCCCGCGCGCTATTCTTTGACGCCAATCCGTTGCCCTTTGACCCCGAACCCAGGAACACGCCCACTTCTCAAGCCTGAGGCGCTTAGTTGCCGGGCTGACTGCCACCCGGTTCGATGCTGGTTGGCCGATCTCGAGCAAGAAGAGGAGCCACAGGCTGCGAGCCTCGAGCCGCGGTTGCAATAGCATGGAAAATATTAAAGTCCCCAAACTTTCAGCATCTACTGAGCCTTCATACCACCACAGCCACAGCTGTTTACTTCGGCAAGACGAAGGTTGTGGGCATCACGGCTCGTGGCCCGCATCACGGCTCGCGGCTAGTATCATGACTCGTGGCCCGCATCACGGATTGTGGCCAGTGTCACGGATCGTGGCCAGTATCACGGATCGTGGCCCGCATCACGGATTATGGCCAGTATCATGGATCGTGGCCCACATCACGGATCGTGGCCCGCATCACGGATCGTGGCCAGTATCATGGATCGTGGCCCGCATCACGGATCGTGGTCCGCATCACGGATCGTGGCCAGTATCACCACTCGTGGCCCACATCACGGATCGTGGTCCGCATCACGGATCGTGGCCAGTATCACGGATCGTGGCCCGCATCACGGATCGTGGCCAGTATCATGGATCGTGGTCCGCATCACGGATCGTGGTCCGCATCACGGATCGTCTCCCGCATCACGGATCGTGGTCAGTATCATGGATCGTGGCCCGCATGATGGCTCGCGGCTAGTATCACGACTCGTGGCCAGTATCACGGTAACGTTCACGGGGCCCATGCCTGTTCCATCAGTGCCCCAATATCTGTACACTCATTAGTTAAACTTCAATAAATGATCTTCGGCCACTTGGGGTCACAGCGGCAATTCCATCACTAGCAACTGCACATGCTGTTCTAAGCAAACATTCCTGAACTCATACGCAAAGGTTGTCCAGGGACTTTGATGATTACAGTTAACGTGTGTCATGCCTGGTTAAAATCCCAGACGAAAGTTTTCAAACACAATTTTCGAAAAATTACATTGCAATGAAACGTGCTTTGTCTCGGCTAAGCAAATTAGTTTAGGTTTGTTCTTATCCTAGATGGTTGGATTCGCAAAATACCCTGGTTCGTCAGCAGCATTAGGCTTGTTTTCATCCTAGATAAGGGAATCTGTCAAATGTCTCGGACCCCCAGCCTTCTTTCAACGCATGCTTGGAGCTCTTAACTGTAAGGAGCTGGAGCGATGGCGGTGGGGATTGGTCATGATATTCGAACCAGGGGGTCAAATGGCATGTCTTGAACAAACGTCAACTCGTCATGCGCAATGACACTGCTTCAAGGGGTATCAAATTCCTCCAAGCTACGCAGCTGGTTAAGGGCTAGATAAAATTGTTGGAAATTAGTCCGAACCAGCACAACTAACTGAGATGCTGAGGTGAGCATTCTTCGCTCAGATGCAGGCATGAAAGCTATCTTCTTCTTACCGTGTCATTTCAGGCAGAACGTCCGCTTCAGCATGTGCTTCAGCATGTGCTCGAGCATGTGCTTCAGCATCAACGTTGGATACGCCTCACGCGTCGCCATTCGAGGAACGTGAGAGGATGGAATGCAGAGCTGAATGAATAGAGAATGGGATGCTGAGCTGAGCTGAATGAGGAGGAAGTGGGATGCTGAACTGAATGCCGAATGCATAGGAAATAAAATGCTGAGCTGAATGAATGAATAGAGAATAGAATGCTGAGCTGAATGCGGAATAAATAGAGAATGGAATGCTGAGCTGAGCTGAGTGAATGGATATAGGATGGGATGCTGGGCTAAATGCTGAAAGAATATCAGTTTTTCAATAACTTAGGCCAACCTCGATGGGCACTCGTGGCTCTTTGTTAGCCGGATATGTTCATGGCTTTATGTCTTTTTGTTTAACTTCACCAGGAGTGATTCTCTGCGGCGTGGTACTGCGATAGCGTCAGGTACTATTGGATGGGGAGGGGGGGGGGGGGACGAACCACACAATGTTATATGTATTGCTTGCATCCATAAACACCGAGACGGTGTCGGTGTTCATGGTTTGATGGCGGCAGGTCCCTCGCACCCGACCTCAAGTCACGGACACGCCGGCTGACGCAGAACGCAGCGACCTGACCCATGACCTTTCTTTGAACGAAAAATGCAGAGTTAGGAACTCTGCAGCTTAGCCGGGCAAAGTGGGCGGGCGCCTAAGCTCAGCAAACGTTCAATCTTAAAACAAAGAGGTCGACGCATTTTGATGGATAATACATATTCGGAATCCCTCAGCGTCCAGCGTATATTCACAGCGTATACAGCGTATACTCACAACTGGCGAGCGCCAGGTACGTCATGGAGTCTGGAACAAAGACGCAGGAGCAAACAACACAGACAATGTCGCATTCCAACTGCCTGCCACTGCGATGTCATCAGTGCATCGCATCGCTGTCATGACGGTACCCGCATCGCTGCATGACGGCATCGCATCGCTGTCATCACTACATCGCTGTCATAGCTGCATCGCATCGCTGTCATTACGGCATCGCATCGCTGTCATCACCGCATCGCATCGCTGTCGTGACGACATCGCATCGCTGTCATTACGGCATCGCATCGCTGTCATTACGGCATCGCATCGCTGTCGTGACGGCATCGCATCGTTGGCTTGTCTCCGGGCCTTTTCGGCGGGACGCTGACCTCGTCCCTGCCTGCAGAAGCTCAGCAGCAACAGCTAGCACCGACCTCGCATCGTCTGAATCAGTCTCACCGCTGGCTGCGATCCGTTCCAGGCTTGGCCAGTAGCGGGATCTGCCGGCGGCATCGGTTCATCTGTCGGCGGCATCGGTTCATCTGCCGGCTGAGCAGATGAAGGAACGCGCCGCCGGTGGCGGCTCCTTTTTAGTCTTGTCAGTGTGAGCTGGGTAAGGTGGGTAAGGGGGAAGGTATTTGGGAAGTGGGTAAAGGTGTTGGATCTACCAAGACCGACTCCAGCTGTAGGTTTCTAAGACGACAGTAATTTGCTGATCTCAAAAGGCCGTTTTTTGACCCGGTAGTTTATTGTAGTTTTTTGTACTTTTTGTTGTTTTTTTGTGTTTTTGTTGTTGGGTCTTTGATTTACCTCACCATAACGCCATGCTAAAGGGTAGAAATGCTGCACAGTTGCGCTAGCACACCGAACCGCCCGAAGCCATGCCTCCGTATTTTCTCATTTAGTCGCGTCAAGCTATGTGGCGTAGTTTTTCCCTCGGAGATTACATTCACGTAACAGAGGTTTTGCTGTTGCACTTGAAAGCTTTCTTCAAAAACGTATAAACGTGTTGCATTGAGGCGTGCACCAATCTTGCATGTTTCGGAAGAAACGTATTGTAACTTCCACATGGCCATGCTCCTGGAGTATCTGGATCAGGTAATGTTGGGATCACCTTGTCAGCCCTGTTCGGCGATGAGGAATACGTGGGCACATCATCCACTGTTGCATGGTGGCTGGTCAATTAATCAGGTATCATCGTGTCAGTGACAATATGGCATCTCTTGTGCGCTACCATGACATGACATGCCGACACCACGCTGGATCTCAACACATCCGACACAACTGACATCTCAACAAGTTCATCTCACTCCACCCATCTCAACAGCTCAGTTCATTCACATCTACCGTCATACCTGTTCTGGAACACAGCTACGCCGGGCGGCTTCCGCTGAACACCACCGAGACACTGCGCTGACGTGCAAGTACCCGACCTCCGGGCGCTCCAGTGTATGTTCGTAGCCCACAACGAGGGCTGCGCTCAACCCGGATGTTTCTGGCAGAGCTAGCGTGACAGCATTGACGACGGAGGACCCGTCCCCGCCCCGCCACACCCACGGCCCCGCTGGGGGGGGGGGGGGGGACGGCGTTCCACCCCGGCGGGGGAGGTGAACAGTGCGGAGTTCGTGCATAGAATGCACCTGTGCCATGCGGATGCTGGCGCGCGATAATGCATAGCATTGCTGGGGGGGGGGGAGGAAATACCGCTACCGTGCTGGGGTATAGCGTTTAGTGGTTCAGCAGATAAAAATGACCAAACGTGATTACGTGGCTCTTAATTATTGCAGTCATCATTTTGACAGCCATGTTTGACGTCATTGGATGATTTTTTCACAACTACAAAAATAGCAGTGCCGTTGTGCATTGACATGGACCTTTCTTACCAAAACAACACAGACCGCTTACTTGAGTGAGGACACATGCTCAGGCGCATGTGCTAGCTAACTTTTTTTAAGGAGGAAGCTAAGCGCGTTAAGAACGCATATACCAGACGTGCCTACAACCGAGCCATGCCAACGTGGGACGCCCAGACAACAGGCAGCAGACACGAGTGCAGAATGACCAGAGGAGTTGACATGATCCAGTTCTTGGAATGGACGACTTTCAGTGGAGCAATTTCAATATCGGCTTACTTCTCAAAAAGGCGGCGCGGCACACCCGCCACACCGCCTTCCTCACCTCCGGCCGCGGATTTTAATGCGACCCAACGCCCCCGTCAAACTCCGTCGCCTTTGCCCTGGTCGCCGGCGCCAGAGGCCTCTTCGACTGATTGCCCTCCCTCCCCCCCCCCCCCCGCCCCCGGCTGGCCCAACGGAGGCCGGTCAGCGCCGCTACCTGCGCGGCGTCCCGGGGGGCGCGCGTACTTGGTCCCTGGCTCGGCCATCTATTCGCCTTTTTATTCGGTCGCGGCAGGTAGAAGCGCCCTCCCCCCGCCGCGGATCGCATCGGGGAGGGGAGGGGGAGTGTGGAGGCAGGCGGTCGGTGGGGGGGGGGGCAATCAGCTGGCGGGGGAACCCGTCGGCTCCGCGCGCGCCGAGGCCAGGCGTCGTAATGCCGATGGGGGGGGGGGGGGGGAGGGGAGGGGCCAGTCCTGTCACTACTGCCGTGCACAGGGTCCAGACGTCATGCCACAGCGCATGTTACCGTGGACTGGTCGCTTAGAACCACGGGGCGTTTGAGAACAGGTGTTGGAACAGATGGCGTAATTACGCGGCTTAGCATCCTCGTCACTGGAGCACGGGAGGAATTGGAACACGCTGTGAACAGCTGGTCCGAGTCGGATTATGGTACTGGTACTCGATTATGGTACTGGTGTTGGTACCTGGTACTCGATTCACTGCGTCATTTCTAGAAACAGGTGTTTTTATCAAGAGCTGAGGCGCCGCCATTACACCAAGAGGGCAGCCTGTGGTTAAACGACCTCTGGTGCCGTCTGAGTAGTTCCATCGCCCCTGCCAAGCCAACATGCCCCTTAGTCCCATCCAAAGGAAATAGATGAAGAATTCCAGAGAACAATAGGAACAGGCCGGAGCTCTCCGTTACTATCAATTAGAAACAAAGGAGCACGTAAGCCTCATGGCGCAGGTGGTGGTAAAGCGATGTAAAATCGTTCTCAGTTGAGATCAGTTTTCATAGGAACAGAAGATCGGCACATTGCTGAGTATACCAATGTCGGTTTGGATTTTAGCATGCCGACATATTTCATCGCCACAAATAACCTCTGCAGTTGACGCGCCATCAAAATCCAATTACTACTTCTGACATCTTTCATGTCAGCTGAGATGCATGGCTGCTAGTTAACCACAAAAAGCGCCCTTAAACCCAAACTTCTGCCGCTACCGTCATTGCCATCATCACCATTATCAACACCATCATCTCGTCTCCGAGACGGTTTGTTGCCCACTGAAAAAAACAAAACTGCCTTATTCGTCCGGAGGGTCCTCCAGAGTCCTGATTCCCTGCATCCAGAGTTCTGAGTCCCTGCATCCTGCCTTCTGATTCCCTGCCTCCAGGGTCATAAGTCCCTACATCAAGAGTTCTAATTCCCTGCCTCCAGAGTCCTGAGTCCTACCTCCAGAGTCCTGAGTCCCTGCCTCCAAAGTCCTGAGTCGCTATCCTGCGCGGCGCTCTGGCAGCGGGACCGCGGTTTGGTGTTACCACGATGCACCGGCTCTGCATCGAAGTCTCCGCAGCGGCCCACGACTGTAGTGGTGACGTCATCGTTCGATCGGGCATGTGATCAGCTGATGGTGAGCTCGGCGCATAGTCGTGGGCGAAGGAACACCGAGTGTGTTCGCAGCGCACGCAGAATATTCTGTTCCCCCTGACTCCAAAAGGACGTTTAATATTCAAGTATGTATGATTTTGATTTACATATAGATATATATATATATATATATATATATATATATATATATATATATGTATATAATCAAGTATAATAATTTTAGTGTTTTGGTAATTACGTAAATGTCTACAGCGTGACACGCCTCTTGGCTGCATTTTTGCAACTTCCGTGACAATAAGTGTGCACGCGAGACGCAAGCACTTTCGTTCGCTCGTAGGCATGTGCGCCGCCCTATAACGTATCCCACACCTCATTCCACCGCTGATTAGTCGCGGGCGTGAGGACTGGCTTGTTTATAAACATATCTGCTGCGCTACTTCTGTCTCACTTCGATCAAGTAACGGGTAAAGGTTTGTGTGTGTCCGGCAAATGTTTTATTTGCCGGACGTATGACGTCACCAAAAATATTTGTCGTCCGGGGTCGCTGCGAACTCCGAAAGGCGCAGAATCTTCGGAGTATGACGTCATGCATGACGTCGACCCGCATACATTCTTTACCATCCGTGTCACCGCGCATACAGTGACCTTGAGGACGGCACTCGCGGCATCTCAGTTGGTGCTTAGCGTACGTCCATATTATCGCACCCTCAAGACCACGGGGATTTCATCCACCACCGCGCCACTTGGCTCTTCCCTCTGCCTATCTTCACCCCTCTCTCCTCTCCCTCTTCCCCATCTCACCCGCATTAATTTTCGCATCCATTTATGGTTCGCACAGTGGAGGAATTCAGTAGAGGGGGAACGGCTTGCCGCTGATGAGGCAGGATCCTATCCCCAGGGGGGGGGGCGGGTGGAGGGGGGAGCTCCCGGAAGACAGGGGAGCTTGTCTCAGGAGATCGGATGGCCACCGGCCCTGCCGGTTCAAGAGCCGGCGGGGCGCTCCTCTCTCGTGTGCAGGCTACGGGACCGAGATGGGGTTTGGATCAGGATGGGGTTCATAAAACCGGATTGTCGCCGTTTGCAAACGGTTATGATGTAGTGACGGGATTTACGGCTTTCATTTGATTTAGTGCGGATTGATTGCGATTGCAATTCGACACATTCGTAGCTGGCGCTTTTATAACACCGTTGAAACTGTCCATCAGTGACCATTTATTTTTCGGGGCCTCGCTATCTTAGCGGTGCGTATTCATCGATGCCACGCGAATTTTGTCATACGCTGCGTCTTTGTCATTGCGTGGTTCAGCAGGAAAACGGCACTGATGTGGCTTTGGGTATTCGCTGACACTTTCACCTGTGCTTCCACTGCAAAGCTCAGGGAGGTGCACCGTTTGCAGCGCATGGTATCTAGATACATATCAAATATGAAATTGCAGCAATGCATGCTATGTGGTTTAGTGCGCTGCCCGTCCTGATCTGCATTAAAGAGCGCTACAGACTCGCTATTTAGTATGAAAAAATGTTGAAGACCCGGACTAGCGTTGAACGAAGCCGCGCCTGCTTAAAATCCTTTGACCTGGGATGTTTTAACCCTCGCCCTGATAGGGGGACGATGCACCCCCGCCCCCCGTCAGCGACTGAAGTTTTCTGAGAGTTCCTCTCCAACATGTCGTGAAATCACGCCCAAATTTCCAGCTGTCTATGGGGCATCCATTGCAGTGCTTTGACACCAAAAACGTGTCCCTTCCTTGTCTCGCTCCGGACAGCAGCGATTTTTAAGGAACAAATTTTCTGGGAGTTCCTCTCCGATGTCGCGAAATCACGCCCAAATTTTCACCCGTCTGTGGGGCATCCATTGCACGTGCTTTGACACCAAGAACGTGTCCCTACCTTGTCTCGTTCCGGAGCAGCAGCGGTCTTTAAAGGGACATGGCAAGGCAATCTACGCCGGCGCGGGCTTTGGGCGGCGACCGATGGTGCCGCAGAACGCGCGCGGTGGGTTGGCATCTTTATAATTACGTCATACGTTCTAAAGATATGCTCAAAACACGAGCAATCACACGCCTTTGTACTCTGAATTGATCAAAGAATACGCGGATGCGGTTGGGCTTTGCGTCGCCGCAAGGCCTGGTGTCGTACATATCAACATGTAAAGCATAAAGAAATCCACGTTTGGAAAATTTTACCTTTTTGTTTGGCATTATTAATGGTTCAATTATAAGCCTAGCAACAAAAAAACTTACTTATAATAGTGAGATCTTTTTGAGGTCAATGTACTGATGTTTTTCCGCTTGGCTCTGTCTCTCT
Source organism: Pollicipes pollicipes (assembly GCF_011947565.3). Lineage (NCBI taxonomy): Eukaryota > Metazoa > Arthropoda > Thecostraca > Pollicipedomorpha > Pollicipedidae > Pollicipes > Pollicipes pollicipes. The sequence goes on from NW_023595962.1 coordinate 1,367,715, forward strand.
TGGTTTGGAAACGGCAGGCGGAGGTCGTATCGACCCTCTCGTTTCAGGCCGCGTTACGAAAACCGACGAGTCTGGGTAAAAGTGAAGACGCATGCATTTTTACATCTACCTTGAAGTGCGCCTTTAACTAATGAGCTTTTGCCGTCTTTTACTGATAAAGATATCAATCGCCCTATAATTCACACGAGTTAAATTCAGAAGTCCGGTGATTGCCAAAACTTTGATTTTTTAGATTTTTAAGCTTTTGCCTTTTTTAATTTTTTATCTTTTTAAGCCAGATTTTTAAGCTTTTGCCTGTGACCATTGATTCCAAGGTTTCCTGAAAGGAACGGCAAACAAAAGCCTCACTTCTTCGTTGTTCAGGCGGTGTTGCACCAACCAGCGTGACCCATAAAAATAACAATTTGGGCTGAGTTTTCATGCTGAGTTATCAGTCTTAAACATGTATTGGTTAAACATGAAAAACACATCGCAGACAGTGGTTGCGTATTGGCACCGACTGTTGACAATATCGACAATGTCTTCTTCATAACGTCGTTTAACTAGCACCTCCTGGCATATTGAAAGTCGACAGCTCAGCATAATTGCGCGGAACCCGAAATGCCGAAAACCAATATGTAAAGGTCTTTTTGCCTGTATTTAAATTGCAAGCCGCCGGACTCATCCCAGACGATGCCCCATTGGCGCTCTGGATGCAAAGAATCATTCTGATTACTAGCATGCCAAGAACATTCTGCCTTATCGTTGAGTGAGCAATAGCCAGGGTTGTAGCTTCACAAATAAGCCGTGGATGGGAAAGGGGATAAATGGGAAAAAAGACCAAACCTTCCCTCAGAATAGCTACGGGGGAAAGCTGGTTTTGTTCGGGATTTGATCCACTGTCTTCTCAAAATTGAGGGGCAGCTAGACCCCCCCCCCCCCCCCAGCTGAACAATAAACTTCCTCTCGTATGGTGACAAACCATCTGTTTTTATCGGTTGCCAGTCGCACCTGCCCAGTTCTTGCGAATCTGTGTGCGATTTAAGATCCTCTCACTTTCCCTTTCAATGTGCGCGTTCCTGCACGCCAATAACCACAATCCAGCGCGACGCAACGACCGCGTAGACGAAACCCCTGCTCCCCAGCCTCACTCCCCGTCCCTCATCTCGAGGCGCCATTACGTCCCGGGGCCGCTGGGAGCATAGGGTAGCCGCGGCGCTACAGGGTGGCCGCGCACCGTTCGAAGGCGGCTGAGCGGGGGTCAACGTCCGCCCGTGGCCGCCCGCGGCGGCGCTGCGTCCCGAGCCCCGCCCTCGCGGCCTGCCTCGGCATCCAAAAGCAGTCATCGACGCTTCAGGAAGCGCCCCGGGCACAATCGCGGCGCCGCGCATGCGCGTTAGGTGCCGCTGCGCTGGTTCGACCAGGCGTTTTCGAGGCGGGCTTTAAATCGCGGCACCTGTGCGGTGGTCCATGGGGCCGCTGTGACGGCCAATCTGGTACGAAGATGGACGGCATAGCAGTGCATTTTGGAAAAGCGGCGACGTTCTCAATAGCCCCAAAGGTGCTTGGGACGGTTGCTCTTTTCAAGTGATATTTTTCCATCACCACGGAGATGTTTACTTTCACAAGTTCGCATATGTGTAAAAACAGCAAACTCCATTCTCATGCCCCTGAGAGCAGGAAACGACAGCAAGTTAAAAAGGCAAGATGGCGTCCATCTCTGAAATTGCATTACTGAAGCGCTCTGGTATCTCTGGGGTCATTCTTGGGCTGATACGTCCTTATGCATTTTCGGCCTTCGGTCACATCTCTCCTTGCGGTACTATGATATGATATGGCTGAATATAGAATAGACTGATCAGCAGCATTGCAGCCCTCCAAGCGCTATTAGCTTCCTCAGTCCACCATTTGAAATTTGGACGCACATAATACAGTGGTGATAACCTTATTCCTCGGAGAAAAGCCAGGAGGTTGGAGGTGTAGATGCGTTGATATTTCGGCAACATGCTGTTATGAAAACGAAGAGCAGAAGTGAAATCGTTCAAAATTCAGAATGCGTGAATTCAAAAGTGATGTGTTCCCTGCAAATCAACTGAACAACTTATAAAATTTGAAGGGGTTGTAGAGTGTGAAGTGTTTAAGCTTGCTCGGCTAGAACAATTGTAAATGCAATTTTTTTGTCGGGCAATGCCGAACACGTTGATTGTGCTTGAAAACACCCTAGCTAAACACGCAAAAATTATACGGGCGTAATTTGACGCATCGATGTATGCATAGGAATGTCAAAGTCGAATTCCAAACGTACCGCAACTATTGCAGTGAACAAATTGATGAAAAAAGTGACGCTATGCCCTCAGAGGAAAGTAG